>NC_056735.1:760457129-760783796 GCF_019279795.1 Protopterus annectens | reverse complement strand
TCTTCGCAGGCACGCCTGGCTGAGGGATCAGAATTTAGCTGAACATGTAAAGACAAGGATTTTAGATGCTCCTTTACAATCTGATGTGTTATTTGGTGCGCCTGTGGAAGCAGTTTTAAAGAAAATGGAGGACAAGGCTAAGTCTATGCAGACTGTTAAAGATTTTTTGCAGGTTCAGCCTCCAAAGTTTAGTAGAAATTGGCCTACTAAGGGGTGGACATATCCTTCTTATGATTCTCAGTCTAGGGGTAGATCTAGACGTGGTAGGGGCAGAGCTCAAGGTTCTTTTAGGCCTAGAACAGGGAGTTCACCTGCCCAGTCTTCTGGTGAAGGCAGGGGTCAGTCCTTTCGTAAGCAGACCCAATGACCTGCCTTTTCAGCTGCCAGAGCCTTCTCGTCTGGCAGCACCTTTGGGAGGAAGGCTGGCACTTTTCAAAGAAAATTGGAGTGTTATTACCCAAGACAGATGGGTATTGGATATCGTTCACCACGGTTACAGGTTTTATTTCCATACCTTGCCTCCTTTCAAAGGCATGCCAGACATTCCTCCTATACAAAGAAAAGAGGCTCACAAGCAAATTTCTCTGTTACTCCAGATAGGGGCCATTCAGCCGGTTCCTGTGCCAGAAAGGGGCCTAGGATTTTATTCTCGCCTGTTCCTAGTACCAAAAAGGGGAACACGTGGAGACCAATTTTGGATTTGTCTATCCTCAACACTTATCTGGACATTCCCAAGTTCAAAATGTTGACGTTACAACAGCTTTTACCTCTGCTGGGCAAAGATCACTGGATGGTAACTTTAGATCTCAAGGAGGCTTACCTTCATGTGCCTATCAGACTCAGTTGCAGGAAGTATCTGCGTTTCGAGCTGGAAATTCCCATTATCAGTTCTCTGCATTGCCCTTTGGCTTATCTACTGCGCCCAGAGTATTCACAAAGTTCTGGCTCCAGTCGTAGCTTTCTTCAGGCTAAAAGGAATACAAATCTATCCTTACTTGGACGACTGTCTGATTCTGGCTCAAGAAAAGGACGAGCTTCTTCAGCATCTGGAATATGTGATAGCAGTGCTAAGATGCCTGGGGTATTCTGTGAACGAAATAAAGTCCAGTCTAGTACCCTCTCAAGACATGTGCTTTCTGGGTGTGAGACTGAATACAGCAGCCCAGATGGCCTTTTTAACCCCGGACAAACAAAAGAATCTTTCCCTTTACTTCCATCAACTATCTCTTCAGTCCAGGCTGACTGCAAGGACAGTCCTTCAAGCCTTAGGGTTCATGGCATCTTGTATTCTGGTGCTTCCCAATGCCAAACTGCATATGAGGAAGCTGCAATGGTATCTAAAAATGTATGGACACAGCACTGCCAGGATTTGGACACTGTCATTCCAATAATACCTTGCATTCAAAAGGAATTTTTGTGGTGGGCTCAGGAATGTCACCTAAACAAGGGACTCTCTGTGACCCGGCCAGAGGCGAGTCAGATTCTAACGACAGATGCCTCAGACATAGCTTGGGGAGCTCATCTGAATGGAAAGTGGATACAAGACAAGTGGCCTGCCAGACTACAGCATCTACATATCAACATGAAGGAGATGTTAGCAGTCCAGTTTGCATTACTGGCTTTCAAGGAGTTACTTCTTCCAGGGCAGGTGTTGATTCTAACAGACAACACAACTGTCATGTGGTACATCAACAAGCAAGGGGGAACACATTCTTATCCTCTATGCAGGCAAGCAATGATTTTGTGGGAGACTGCTCAGCTTGCAGCTAAATCTTCAGGCAAGGTTTCTGCCAGGAGCACAGAACTCCTTAGCAGATGTGTTAAGCAGGCAAATCATGGATCCTCACGAGTGGAAACTGGATCTTCATGTATTTCGAAAATTGACAGTGTCATGGGGAACTCCAGACATAGATCTGTTCGCTTCTCCACTAAACCACCAGCTGCCAAAGTTTTGCACGAAAAGGTTTCATCACACAGCTTGGAAAGTGGATGCTCTTTCGTTCAGTTGGGAAAATCTTCATGTGTATGCCTTTCCACCTCTGCCTCTCCTCCCAAAGGTACTCCTAAAGGTCAGACAAGACAAGCCAAGGATGATTTTGATGGCTCCAGATTGGCCTCGGCAACACTGGTACCCATTACTGAGGAATCTGGTAAGGAAGCCTCCATGGCCTTTACCTTTAATTCCACACCTTTTGTCTCAGAGGGACGGTCATCTACTCAATGTCAAGCTTCACTCTCTTCATCTAACAGCCTGGCATATTCTGTTTTGAACCACAGCAGGTCTCAACTTCCTCAACAAGTTTTGAATGTGATTATGGAAGCCAGAAGACCTAGTACACGTAAAGTGTATGCAGAAAAATGGAAGAGATTTTTATTTTGGAGTGCAGCAAAGGATTTGGATGTTTCTGAGCCTAATTTGAGTGTGGCTCTTCAATATCTTACTGAGTTATTGGACAAAGGTTTGTCTTTCTCTTCCATTAAGATTCATGCTGCAGCAATTTCAGCTCACTATAATTGTGACCCACCATTGTTTTCTCATCCTTTGTTCAAGCAATTTCTTAGAGGGGCAAAGAATATAAGACCCCAATAGAGCTCCTACTCCTGCTTGGGATCTCAATTTTGTGTTGGAGAAACTTACTCTACAACCTTTTGAGCCTGCGGCTACTGCTGAATTGAAATACTTGTCATGGAAGACTGCTTTTTTGTTGGCCATTACTTCTGCAAGAAGGGTTTCTGAATTGCAGGCCCTTATGGCGGTTGAGCCTTTTTTGATTTTCCATAAGGATAGGGTATCATTACGTACTAATCCTTCCTTTATGCCTAAGGTGGTTTCTAGTGTGGCTTTAAACCAAACTATTCATTTGCCTACTTTTTATGCAGATCCCCAAAATAGGGGGGAAAAGATTTTGCACACTTTAGATGTACACAGGCAGTTGCGTTATTATTTAAGCAGGACTAGGGATTTTAGGCAGTCTCAGCAGTTGTTTGTTTCTTTTGTTTTGAGTTCTCAGGGCAAGCCTGTGTCAAAACAAACTATATCTAAGTGGATTGGGTTTTGCATTGCATTCTGTTATTCCCATCATGGCAAGGAGATTCCAGCTGGGATTAGGCCTCATTCCACTAGGGCTACTGCCACTTCAACAGCATTTCTAAGGGGTGGCAACTAAGGATATTTTGGAGGCAGCTACTTGGAGTTCAGTGCATACTTTCTCCAAGCATTACCACCTTCCTCTCTATTCTAAATCCAGGGCTGGTTTTGCCACTGCTGTGTTGCAGGGCATTTTGGCAGCTCCTGCTTCATTATAGTTTAGCCATCCTCCCTTACCTCTGCTTTGGGATTCTACCCAAGTGGTAGGACTGCAGCAATGTGAGATGAAGAACATAGTACAGTTTTGTACCTACCATAAATGTAGATGTTCGAAGATCCACATTGCTGCAGTCCAATTTACCCTCCCTCCTTCCCCTCTGTGTTTAGGGGTGGTTGTGTGGGTGGGGTTCTATTTTTGTAAATTTGTATATATTGTACATATATTAGGTACAGGAGTGTTTGGTGTTTTTGGTTTTGGCCTTATCTTTTTAGGGTCTTCTGACATCTGGGGCAAGAAAAGACTGAGGATATGACGTCGGTCATGCGCATTTGTACCCTGACGTCCTGATGTCAGACAAATGCGCCTTGACCGACGTCAGCCTTATACTTTGGTATTCGGGCCGACTGGGACAGCGGACTACCCAAGTGTTAGGACTGCAGCAATGTGGATCTTCGAACATCTACATTTATGGTAGGTACAAAACTGTACTTTTCTCCTGTTTGGGAACACCTTAGAGATCTACTGTGGATGCATACAGCACCTGTTTCAGATATGTTTTTAATTGTATTTTATTTTCCTCTTAGAATTCATCACTTATTTGTGTGTGTCTGTGTGAGTATGTGATATAATTTTTTAAAGCATCCTTTGCTTGACTTGTATTTCTTTTCTTAGCAGAGCATAGAGTATGGTGGCTGTCACTTTTATTTTTTCATACCTACACTTCCACAGTTTTTTGTGCCGTTTCTTTTTATAATCTGACTTTTAGTTTGATTCACAATGAGCAAGCCGCATGGTTGAAGAACTTGTGTTTATTTTTGTGAATATGAATAATTTTCCACCAAATAATTAAAACTGAATAATCAGAATAAAGGAAATAGCCAGTATATGTAATTTATCACATGAATGGTCAAAGTTAGTAATAGCTTCTATTTCAAAAACTTGTACTGAAATCGCTGTGTATCATGTGCAAAGATATAAATGTACCTGTTAAGTTCAAGTCATAGACACATCAGAGTTTTGAGTTTAGAGACTAAAATTAGTAGTTTACACTGTGCTGATTTTTTTCTTTGATCTCTCTAGCCCAGAAGTCACTGAAGCACCGAAAAGTGAAACACTATGGATATGAATTCCGTTATGATAATAATAATATTGATAAAGATAAACCTTTGCCTGGAGGTAAATAAATATGTTTCTTCAACTGTGTATGACCCAGTTGCTTTTCTTAATGCTTTGGCTGCTAGTTTTATGCATTTTCCACATAATTTTTATTTTTATATTTGTTTTTTTTTTTTTTTTGTGTGTGTGTGTGTTTTAACACCAGAACATCCATAATCTTTAATGGAGAAGGCTGAGACTTCATTTATTATAACATAACGCTTACAGAGCACTTACTGTTGCTTATTTTATTTATAACTAAGTAGCTTTGTTACAAACAAGCCAGGAAAACAGCTTTTCAGCAGCTGATCTATTTAAATAAGATGCCTAGAAATCCTTTGTATTGTAACAAAAATTGAAAAAGAAAAATAGCTAGGGGCCCTATTCTAAAGGGCGTCCTGTTGGTGTGATTGAGTTACTGTGGTGTAAGCCTGCTTTATAATAGGCCTTACACTGGATTAAGTCACTTACACCAAGAACAAGTCTTTTGGAATATGTCCTCTAGTCTTGAAAGCAAGCTCATTATTCAAATTTTTCATTCATAGCTGCTGTTATATTGTTACAGAGCATTATGTTACAGGTGGTAATAGATTTATTTTCAGCGTATGATTATATATAGTTTATATAGAGAAAGGGACAGAACATTAAGGACATGCTTGAACAGAACAACAACACCCATGTACCCTCCCATAGGAAGAAAGGGAAGTATAGGTGTGGTTCTTGTCCCCAGTGCCCCCGCATTGCCCACGCAAAAAGTGTTTATTTTAAGGGAAGAAACGAAACTTTGTTAGGCAATACATACACCAACTGTAATAGTTGTGGGGTGGTCTGTATTGCCTCGTGTGGTCAATGCGAGGGGTTTTATGTAGGTAAAACAGAGGGGCAAATGAGACGTCAAATTTATGAACACCTCAATGATATTAGGAAGTGCAATTCTTCCAATGCATTATATAGACAAACATTAACCTGTGGGGGAGCTAATTTTACTTTTTTTGCATTAGAAGTAGTACCTAGGGACATCAGGGGAGGCCCATGGGAATCTAAGTTGGCTTATCGTGAAACCTACTGGCAAATAATGTTGGATGCCAGTAAATCCCCGGGTCTAAACGATCACATTTCCTTGTTACCCCTGTTAAAACTCAGGGCGGCTAAATTATGATTTTTAATTAGACCTGTTATTTATACTCTTACATTTTTTCTGAGGATTGATGTTTTATATGTTTTAGAAATGTCTTCATATTTTTAAGAAACCCTTTCATCTTTTTAATATGTGATTTGTGTTGTATGTATAGCTTTATCCACTAATTGGTTATTAAGTGTTAGCCTATTACTATTTAAACAGGGTTTCCACATTCCGTGTAATTTCTGATGAAGTCTGGGAGGTGCCTGGACGAAAATGCATGTCTTGTGGAGCGCTAAGCTTGTATGTACTAGCCAATAAGGAGTGCAGTTTTTCTGTCTTTGAAATCCAGTCTGTTTTGTTTATTAGATACCTTTTTGATTGGTTCCTCATTTTTTGGTTATTGGTTTTGTGTGTGTTAACACCAGAACATCCATAATCTTTAATGGAGAAGGCTGAGACTTCATTTATCGTAACATAAAGGTTACAGAGCACTTACTGTTGTTTATTTTGTTATTTATAACTAAGTAGCTTTGTTGCAAACAAGCCAGCAAAACAGCTTTTCAGCAGCTGATCTATTTAAATAGGATGCCTAGAAATCCATTTGTATTGTAACAAAAATTGAAAAAGAAAAGTAGCTAGGGGCCCTATTCTAAAGGACGTGCTGTTGGTGTGATTGACTTACTGTTGTATAAGCCTGCTTTATAATAGGCCTTACACTGGATTAAGTTACTTACACCGAGAACAAGTCTTTTTGGAATATGGCCTCTAGTCTTGAAACCAAACCCAGAAAGCTCACGCACGTAGGATCTACAGCACGGTCCAAGTAGCAAACCATCAAAAACAACCAAAACGGACCAGCTGTATATTTAAATAGGTATATTTACTGTAGAATCCATTTATTATTATTTATTATTTTATTTATTTATATTATTTTTATTATTTATTATTTATTTTTTATTTATTATTTTTGTCCAACAACACAATACATTTTCTAACATATGGGTTGAAATATGTATATATTATACGACATGATGTTTAAATTATTTTAATTTTTCACCATTTACTGTATTGTATTCAATTTGGGCATTGCCTCTTTAAGAGAGGGACTATAAGTAGGGCTCACAATTGTGATGTCTTACTTTTTTGGATTATTTGGCATTGAAAAAGGCTTATATTAGCCGAAACCGGTTTGTCTATTCAGCATGGTTTTGTCCATTGCTGATATGATTTGAAGCAATAAATAAATATATATACATCCTCACAGCTGGTCCGTTTTGGTTGCTCTAGTCTTGAAAGCAAGCTCATTATTCAAATTTTTCATTCATAGCTGCTGTTATATTGTTACAGAGCATTATGTTACAGGTGGTAATAGATTTATTTTCAGCGTATGCATACTGATATATTGTTTCAAGTCCCAACCTTTCCAGTTCTAATACTAACTTATCCAGTATTACCCTCTTCATGATTTTTCCAGAGCATGAAAGTAGACTTAAGGGTCTGATGACTCTGGGTTGGTCCTACTCCCCTTTCTCTTAAAGACAGGTTTAAAAAGCATAGAGGCCAACAGTTTTTCCTCAGACTGCTCACTTTCTTCTCTGAGTTACACTGGTGTAATCCTTTCATCCACAGTGAACTCACCCACGCCCTATTCAGCTTTTCCAGTGGCTGTTCCTGGCATGAGAAAATCATCTTTGGGTCAGGGAGACACAGCAGGGGATGCTTCTCTGGATAACCTTAGAAAGAGACCGCTTGAAAGGGCTGAACTACCATCTTATAGTCAATTTTCAGTCAGGGTGTTGTGTGTGTGTATATAGATTATATACATATATATATATATATATATATATATATATATATATATATATATATACACACACACACACACACACACACACACACACACACACACACACACACACACACACACGTATGGGTCCACTTTCTAATCTGGAAATACTGAAATCTTGAATTTCAGTATTCCAAGACCAGAATGTCGAAGGTGCAATTATTAGAAACTGCACTATGTTGAATCTCAGTTTTCCAAAATCGTGTTAAGTTTACTGTGGTGTGTAACTGAGTATGTTCTGTCTCTTTAAGGGTTGTGTGGTATGGCAGCCAGTGTTCATTAGTACGGAGTTTCAGGTAGGTGTTCAATTTCTAAGGGTTTTGGTTGAAATTTATTAATGTTTAATTGTTGTTGGGAGTTATAGACGTAGGTTGGAGTAGGTAGGTGAGAGTGTATGTGTCTGAGTGCTGAATGTGATGATTTTTGTACATGTGTAGTGTGTGTCATTAGTGAGTGTAAATATGACTCTGCAGTGAGAGTGTAGGGCAAGGAAGGGAAGTGTTTTGTTTCTTTTTTTCGAGTTGGTGTGACCTCGGAGTTGGTATATATAAGTAGTGGGAGTGGGGCGTGCAGGGGGCTTGCCCCCTTACAGAAACGTATGGTGGTGTTCTTGTTTTTAGTTATGTACTGTTTGTCTTGTTTTGGGGGAGGGTTGGATATTTATTTGTGTTTTATTTTCAATATTTTTATCTTTTGTGATTTTGTAGTTTCGTGTATTTGAGGTTTCGACATTCTAGTCTCAAAATACTGAAATCAAAGTTAGACATTGTTCATTAGAAGACATGATGACTGTTAGGAAAGATGATCTTCTTACCTTAGCAAGTCAGTTATTACATACTGTTAATAAGTCAGTTATTACATACTGTTAATCCTGATACTCAAAAATCCTTACCTGAGGTCAATGTCACTAAAGAAATTCCTGAGGAAAACTTTCTGAGGATTCTGACATAGACAGAGACTGAGCTACTATTTCTGAAGGCTTACTAGACCATGACTCTGACTCTGAGGAAACTTGTTCCTCACAACCTTCTTATAGGAATTGTCTCCTTCACAATATTTCCAGAATAATTAATGTATTTTTGTGGTTGTCCTTAAATTAGGAGACATCATGATATGTTGCAAGTGGATATACCTATTTCTGTATCATTCTCTCCCATTTTGTCAGCCTTGGAGGACATGTTTAATGCTGCCTGTAATTATCTTGAATCTCAGCCTTCTGTCCTAAAAAGATGGGTATAGTGTATAAACTACCTTAAACTAGCAAAACTCGTCTTGGATATGATCCAGCTGCAATATTTACCTCTTTTCCAGGTGCCAACATACTTTTAGTCAATACCACACCCCCCCAGTGGACAAAAAAGGCAAGGTGCTGGACAGAGCTAGTAAGAGAATTTTCTCTTCCTGTCAGGCATGTATGTTTTATTTAGGCAGTTTGAGGGAATAGTATGCCTCACTTTCTTCAGGGATAGCGCCTTTCAAAATCTTACTGTTTCTTATCTTTCTCAAGTATCTAAGCATGCCTTGAAGAGTGTGTATGCTTGTGCAGATTCTGTGTCTAGGGTCACTGCTACTGTTGCAGTTTTTAGACATATTCCTGGGTATCTTACCAAAAGTTTGCTGATGAAGTAAAGCATGAAATTTTGAATTCTGCATTAGATAAGTGAGTTATATTTGCCCATGTGCTACTCGGGTCCTCAGATAATTTGACAAAAGAGAAGGAATATTCAGAGAGTCCCTAAGATTTTTCAAGCTCCCTTTACAAATCTTCCAAGACTCTCTTCCTTTTTTAAAAGCTAAATAAGCAATCCCTGCCAACTCAAGGCAAACGGGGAGCAAAGGAGAGATGATATGGGGGAAACAACAAGAAACAAGGAAATGTTCCAAAAATGGACAGTCTAATACCTCAGAATGACTTTACCAGCATTGTATCATACATTCCCTTCCTCCTGCTCATATCTCACAAAATCTGTCCTAGCAACTTGACCTTTACATTTCCCTTTGGAAACAGATTGTTTTAGACTCTTGGATGCTAAGTATTTCGGGAGGATTACAGTTGATAGTGAACCCATTTGCCTTGTTTCAGAGGAATTTCTCCCCATCCTCTGAACTAAGCGGAGGTTTTCCTCAGGTTCTTCATCATTTGCCCACCCTAAGAGTCAGAACTAATGCCTTGAGAGCAAAGGGCAAAGGCTTCTATTCCAGAATGTTTATTTTGCCAGTGACAGAGCCTTTTTTGGAGACTAGTTGTAGATCTTTTCCTCTCTCATTTTGTATGTGAAAATGCCAAAGTTCAAAATTCTGACCCTTCAAATACTCCTTCATACCTCCTTTGAGTGTCATGGCAACATTACATCTAAAAAATGCTTCTCATCATATTTCCATAGCCATAGGCTTCAGTAAATTTCTCAGAATTGTTGTGTCTGGATTGTATTATTAGGCCTCTGCATTACCCTTTGGGTTATCTACAAGAGTGTTTACAAAGTGTGTAGATCCAGCAATAGCTCATTGCAGACTGAATGACATTCACATATTTTCTTATTTATTTTTGCAGCCTCTTTTCCCATTTGTCAAGAGTCCTCTACGTGGTTTCATCTCTTCTTACCAATTTTGTATTAATGTAAATGTACGAAAATCCTCCTTGGTTCTGTCACACAGAATTCTCGTGCTTTCTCTTGACAGTTTATATCTGTATGTATGTATATATATATATATATATATATATATATATATATATATATATATATATTCACTTCATAACACTGAAAACTCAAAACACTGAAACTTCAAAATCTTGAAAACTCAAAACACTGAAAACACATATCATACATACACTGAGTTTAAACACCATAAATCATAGAATCATAGCACTTTCCACCAAGTGTAAGTAGGGGGGCAAGCCCCCCCACACACCCCGCTACTTATATATATCAATTCCAAGATTTCACTTCATTACACTAAGTGCAATATTGGAGTTGATATATTTAAGTAGCAGGGGGTGTGGGGGGTGCAGGGGGGCTTGCCCCCCTACTTACACTTGGTGGAAAGTGCTATGATTTATGTTGTTTAAACTCAGTATATGCATGATACGTGTTTTCAGTGTTTTGAGTTTCAGTGTTTTGAGTTTCAGTGTTTTGAGTTTCAGTGTTTTGAGTTTCAGTGTTTTGAGTTTCAGTGTTTTGAGTTTCAGTGTTTTGAGTTTCAGTGTTTTGAGTTTTCAATGTTTTGAGGTTTCAGTGTTTTGGTCTTCTGTATTATGAAGTTTTCTAATTTTCAGTGTTTTGAGTTTTCAGTGTTATGAAGTGAATCCATATATATATATATATATATATATATATATATATATATTTATAAAAATTCAGTGATATATAAAAAACACATGGATCCAGCATATTCATCCTTTGGAATTTCTGATTCCAGTCTTAGGCTTTGTCAAAAAAGGAGCTGCATTGGTGGAGACAGCAAATGGTACTAAATCCAAGTCTGCTCATCTCTCCTTAGATGCCCTGTCAGTCTGTAACTGAAGACACCTCATATTTTGCTTGGGGAGCAGTTTCTGAGGGGTAAACATGCAAGGCCTGTAGAATATCCGATTCCAGTTTTAGGCTTTGTCAAAAAGAAGCTGCATTGGTGGAGAGAACAAATGGTTTTAAATTCAGGTCCCCCCTTCTGTTCTTAGATACCCTGTCAGTGTGTAACTGCATATACCTCATATTTTGCTTGGAGAGCAGTTTCAGTGGAGTAAACGTGCAAGGCCTGCGGAACTTGGACCAAAGCACATAAATGTCAAAGAGGTGTTGTCTGTGACCCATGCCTTAAAATCTCGTCATCATCATTTGTCTCCAAGACCTCTTCTGATGACTTTTGACAACACCATGGTGATGTGGTACATAAACAAGCAGCATGTACAAGGTCGTACCCTCTGTGCAGGCTGATTTTGATGGCTTGGGAAGTAGCTCTATGACACCCCTTAGCCCTCCAAACATCCTAAGATCTGTCAGCACAAAGTATAGTGGCAGACAAGCAGAACCAGGATGGACCTTTATGAATGAAAACTGAAAAAAAAGAGTCTTTCAGGAGTTGATCCAGTTGTGGGGAATAACTCAAATAGATCTATTTCCCTCCTTTTAAAACTGGCGATTGAAAAAATTCTGCTCCAGTGATCCTTGCAAGCAAGTTCTGAAAACCAATGCATTTTCATTCCCTTAGTCATGGATGCTCCTTTATGCATTTCTACCCTTTCCGGTGATACTCAGTGTAGTTCTGAAGATTCATAAGGACTCTCTAGCTATCATTGTTGTGACTCCCTTTCGGTCAGGCAACATTGGTGTTCCCTTTTAATGAAACTTGCCAAGGGCAGTTACCATAAGGGTTCTTACAGACTGGATCTACTCCTACAAGTTAGGGGGTGTTTGATAACACCCCAGTCCCAAACAACTTAAACTAACCATCTGGATGATTCAGTTTTGCTTCCCTTTAGGCACCTCTTTCATGAGGATGCGCAGCAGGTACTAAAGGAGGCAAGAAAATCTTCTATTAAGGAATCTTATGTTGGCAAGTGGAAAATAATTTCTAGTTGGTGCCTAACCAATAGGCAAGGTCCTGTTAGGGATTATGTACCATTGGTTCTGAAATATTTGTGTGTTGCTTTCTTCTGGCATGTCGTACTCCTCTATCAAGGTACTTCTGTTGGCCAATTCATGATGGATCCTCCCTTTCCTCTCTTTTTTTGTAAAATAGTTTCTTAAAGGGGATTTATATTTTAGGCCTCCCAGAAAATAGGCGGCTCCTTCCTAGGATCCTAACTTTGTACTGGAAAAGTTAATTTTGTATTATTTTGAGCCAGCTCATCGGGCAGATTTAAGATTCATTGCATTAAAGGCGGTATTCCTTATTGCTCTGACATCTACAGTAAGAGTATCTGAGCTGCAGGCCCTCATGGTGGGTCAACAATATCTGGGTTTACGGAGAGACAGGGTCTCATAAGAACACATCCCTTTTTTATATCCAGTGTTGTTTCAGAGTTTACTTTAAAATCAAGCCATCAGTCTCCCTGTATTTTATCCAGATCCTCAGAACCAGGGAGAAAGGATTTGCAAAGGCATATCAGAAAGTATCTCCTGACAGAACTAAGTCCTTTAGAAAAACTGATCATCTTTATTTCTCATGATGGGACAAAGAACGGAAAAATGTTAAAACAGACTATTCCCAGATGGTTGTCCTTGACTATTGCTTTTTGTTGTACCCACCATAGTAAATTAGTTTGAGAGCCAGACAGTATCAAGACACATTCCACTAGAGTCTTGGCATGTTCAGTGGCATATTGGAAAGGGGTATACTCCAGAAGCATTCTAGAGACTGCAACTTTGTCCTATCTTCATACCTTTACAAAGTTTTACAAACTACATTCTTTTTCCTGGGTTTGCTAGGATCATTCTCCGGGGCCTCCTGGATCCTTATCCCTTCTCCTTCTCCTCCTAGTTTCTGTAGGCTTTGGTAGTCAGCCCATATAGCCAAAAGCCTACTGCAGCAGTACAAATGATGAACATAGTACATTTGTGTCAGTTGCACTTACCGTAACAGTAAATGTTTAAATTCCTCACTGCTGCAATAGCCGCACTCTCACCTGTCACCCCCATACTTGTGTATGTAGGGGTATCCAATCAACAGCCAGAGTGAAGTTGTGGGAAGGAGCCAGATCTTTGTAAATCTTGGAAGTTTTATCCTAGGCAGGATACGATCCATGTAGCCAAAGGGCTACTGCAGCCATGAGGCATTTGAATATCTAGTGTTACGGAAAGTGTTGCTTACACAGCTGTACTTTGTAGTGTAAAGTCAAACAGAAATCATTGGTGTGCAGACTCTTCTCATACAAACACATACACCAAAAGAAAAAAAAAAGCAAAATGTCTTCTTTCTTTCAAAGTCCAAGAGTCCTGTTAACAAAGGGGAACAGTCTTTCATAGGCAAAGTCCAAGTTAATTTTCACACCACATACAAGCTTCCAAGTTGGTCTCCTTTCTAGATTAATTTGGTTTCTGCAGGTATAATTCTAAAGTGATTCCTCCATTGCAACCACATTTATTCCTTCATTCCTGTCCTCAGATTACCCTCTGTAGGTGACAGGACTTCACTCTTGTTTGGAGCTTTTCTCCCCAGGCCTCTGCTGAAAATGGACATGCATCCAGTCGGACTATCCCAGTCAACAAATGTAAAATAAATAAATAAACTTATGATACTGCTCCAAATAAGAACCAAAATAATGTTTAGAAAATATGTTTATTCCTTGAGGGAAGTGAGAAAATAATACTACACTCTTAAGGCCAAGATTCAAAACAGTAATGGGAAAAGAAGCATTGCTAAAAACACTGTGAAACCACCATTATAAGGAAACCATGTGCAAATGCTTTAGGAACAATGACTAGCAATGTCAGAACTTTCCTTCATGCAGTTAACATAATCATCGTTAAGCTGTTGAACTCATCCAAAAGCTAATATATACTGTAAATAGTTTACTAGTGTGCTTGTATGTTTTAATCTCTTCAGTTATTATACATACTTGATTTATTAGTTACGGTATATCAAGAATGTACAGATGTTCTTCGTGTTTCACTGTTGCAGTTATCACACTTGGGTTATCTGCCTTGCAGATAGCCCTCAGTCGGCCCAAATACCAGAGACTTAGTATTTCTGAGTTGGATGCTGTCGCTCCTGGACTGATATCAGGTTGTCAGGGGTATAAAAACAGGCAGCCGACGCCATTACATCAGTCTTTCTTGATGAGGAGGAGCCTGAAGCAGAAGCAGTTCGCAAGTGCCGGTCGGCGGCTGCCTGAAGTTTTCCATTTCCGTTGAATAATCCTGAAGTCTTCTAAAGCTAAGTACCCCTTTGGGGATCCTTTTTTCTTGCTCTAACCGATGTCAGAAAAAGTTAACAATTGTCTTGCCTGTGGAAAGTAAATACGTAGCATAGATTTTCACTCTTACTGCGTCACCTGTTTAGGCCCAGACCACAACATCCTTCGCTGTCGGTTTTGTGCCTTGTTTAATGCTCGAACCATTCGTCATCGGGCTCTTTTTGTTACTAAATTCTTTCGATCTCCGTATTCTAAAATGGCTTCGGTAAGCCATCCGACTACCGATTTTCCAAAAAAAGTAAGGATAAAAACAGAGACAGACTGCATAGGTCAAAAACTGCCGATGATGCTTCCATTAAGGTAGTCGCCAGTCCGCCGGAACTCAGTGAGGCGCCTTTGCAACCCCTGATGCCTGTTTCAGTGGATTCGCAGGCCTCTGCTGAGACCCATTCGGAGTCTGGTATGCTGCGCGATGCTTCTTCGACTATGGGACCTGTGGATGGGTCCAGAGCCGCTGTGCAGGCACCGGCTTCTGAAGCAGTTCTTTGTCCTACCGGTGGTCGAATTAAACAGACGACTTCATTTTTAACCAAAACTACTGAGTTTCTTAGGTCCAGAGTACGCACTACGCCTAGAAAACAGACGACCAAAGTGCATGCTCATGCCCCGATGCCGCAAAAACAAATGCTTAGAATGGCTGAAGACCTTATTAGACTGAGACAAAGAACCCATTCCCCTTCAGGTTCTACAGACTAGGAGTCCGATGACTCTGACATTTCTGATTATGAAGATATGCCCTTATCCGCCTATGAGGATTCAGATACAGAGGAATTCATTCCATCTGCCTCCCCTCCAGAGGATTTTTCTTTTGGTGAAACCTTACATACTTTGAGAGCATTTCCATTGGGAATGCCAAGACTATCCTCAGTCCAAAAAGAGACTCAGAGAATTTTTAGAGTTGCCTCAGCACAGACCTGTAGCTATAGCCCCCCCCCCCCCCCCCTGGATGTTGTGGATGATGTTTTCATGGAATCCAGTCTCACTCCTGACACTTTACCTCCTACTGCTGACCCAGAGATCATTTCCCAGGGGCCTAAAGGTATCAAGGTGACTACAGCCAAGAATCCCACCCCTTCGGACTGGGATTCCAGAGCATTGGACAGATGGGGTAAGAAGGTGTATACCTCTGCAACTCTTGCTATCATGGCTTTGAATTGCTAGTTTCACATGCTGAAGTACCAGCAACATATTATGGAACTTATTAAACAAAAACTTTTCCAGACTGTGCATAAAATAAAGAATTGCAGGGGCTTATGCACTCTGCAAACTAAGTCAGTAATCATACTTTGCAGTGTGGCTTTGATGCCCTAGAAGCATCTTGCAGGGCAGCAGTCACTGGCTCTGTACTGAGAAAACATGCTTGCTGAAGCAGCAGACCTTGCCAGATCATGTCAAATCTAAATTATTAGACGCTCCATTGAATAAGGACTCTGTTTGGCACCAAAGCAGAAGCTGCTCTTAAAAAGATGGAAGAAAAAGCTAAGTCTATGCAGACTGTTAAAGAAGTCTTACAAGTGCAACTCCCTAGATTCAGTAGGCATTGCCCTTCAAAACACTGGTCTTTTCCATCCCCCTCCAGGCCTTCTCAAACAAGACCCAGGGGAAATAGATCACCCAGACTACAGTGTCAGGGTATGCAGAGATCTAAGCAGTGGAGTGCCCCCACCCCTAAAACAGGGAGCGGTAAGCCACCTCCTTACGGAAAAAAGCTCACAATGACTTCTTCAATCCACTTCCCAGCCCTGTCCAACTGCTTGTGCCCCTAGGAGGAAAACTTGCCCTTCATGCAAAAAACTGGATGTCCATTACCCAGGACTGATGGGTCCTCAACATAGTATCCCAGGGGTACAAATTTTATTTCCATTCTCTGCCAACCCCAAGTGGGTTTCCAACCTTCCTCCAAACCAGCGGGCAGAGGCTCAAAACGAAGTACTTTCCCTGCTCAATATCAGAGCTATTCAGCCTTTTCCAGTAGAACAGTGTGGTCAAGGATTCTACTCCAGACTCTTACTGGTACCCAGGAAAGAGGGCTGTTGGTACCCAGTCCTGGATCTTTCAGTTCTAAACACCTTCCTGGTGGTACCAAAGTTCAAAATGCTTATCATGCAACAGCTTCTTCCTATGTTAGCAAAGGATGTCTGGTTAGTTACCCTAGACTTAAAAGAAGCCTATCTGCACATCCGTATAAGGGAGTCATGCAGGAAGTATCTACATTTCAGGGCAGGATCTATGCATTATCAGTTCTCTGCCCTTCCCTTTGGCTTATCTACTGCGCCCAGGATATTCACAAAATGCCTGGCTCCAGCCATTGCATACTGCAGTCAGAGAAATATTCAAATTTACCCATACTTGGACAATGGCCTGATTCAGGTGGACAGTCAGGAATTGCTACTTCAGCACCTGGCATTTGTAAAAAAACCTTCTCACTTTCTTGGGGTATACCATCAACGAAAAGAAATCACAACTGGTACTCAGTCAGAAGATTGCATTCCTAGGAGCAAGCTTGGACACAGCTTCCCAGATGGCATTCCTCACTTCAGAAAAACAAGTTTATCTGACAGACTACTTCAAAGAAATGGCCATCAGAGCCCAGCTATCTGCAAAACAAATACTGCAAGCCCTAGGGTTCATTGGCTCCTGTATACTGCTAATTCCATATGCAAGACTGCATATGAGGAAACTTTAGTGGTACTTAAAAAGTCTTTGGTGCCAACATTCTCAGGACCAGGAAACAGTCATTTCTATCATACCCTGTTTACGGACAGAGTTCCTTTTGTGGGCAGAAGCATGCAACCACAACAAGGGACTGACATTCACTCTACCCCATGCCACCCAGACCCTGACCACAGACGTATCAGACTGGGGGGGGGGGGCTCACATGGCTGGCAAATGTATTCAGGGCCACTGGAGCCCAAGTCAAATTCATCTGCACATCAACCAAAAAGAGAGAGCTGGTGCAAAAATGCCGGACAGCTTTTCATCCCTCTACTCCTTCCAGGACACTCAGACAACACCACAGTCATGTGGTGCATTAAAAAGCAGGGGGGGACCCATTCCTACCCACTCTGCAGGTTAGCAGTGACCCTGTAGACCACGACCTTGGATATCTAAGTCCATCTACAAGCTCAATTCCTGCCAGGCAAACTAAACTCACTGGCAGACAACTTAAGCAGAAATCTCCTAGACCCACACGAGTGGAAATATGGGCCCAGCACCTTCAACCTTCTGATTCAGAAATGGGGGACCCCAGAGGTGGATCTCTTTGCCTCCCCCTACAACCACCAGTTCAGCAAATTCTGCACCAGGAATCCTCACAACAGGGCCTGGAAAGTGGATGCCCTATCCTTTCAGTGGGAAAAACTATCAATCTGTGCCTTTCCCCCTTTGCCCCTTCTCTTAAGAGTATTACTCAAGGTAAAACAGGACAGGCCAAGAACAATTCTGATTGCCCCGGACTGGCCACACCAGCACTGGTCCCCTCTCCTGCGCAGCATGATAATGGTGCCACCCTGGCACCTACATCAGACTCCAAACCTGCTCTCTCAGGAGGAGGAACGGATCTTGCATCCACAGTTGCAAACCCTAAATCTTGCAGCCTGGCTTATTCCTTGAATACCCCACCAGCAACTCTAAGCAAACAGGTGCTGGACATCATCCTTGAAGCCAGAAGGCCCAGTACAAGGAAATCCTATACTAATAAGTGGAAAAGGTATTGTTCTTGGATTCAGTCGAAAGAAGAGGACACAGCACTGCCCTCCTTGCCTCTAATTCTGGATTACCTAGCAGAACTACTCCACAGAAATTTATCCTTCTCCTCCATTAAGATCCATGCCTCTGCCATCTCGGCTCATTACAACACTGAACCACCTCTATTCTCTCACCCTCTCATCAGACAATTCCTGAGAGGGACAAACAACTTAAGGCCACCAAGGAGAGCACCCACCCCTGCTTGGAACCTTAACTTTGTACTGGAAAAGCTCACGCTTCCCCCCTTTGAACCTGATGCTTCAGCAGAGTTAAAATTCCTCTCCTGGAAAACAGCCTTGCTTCTAGCCATCACTTCAGCTAGAAGAGTGTCTGAGTTACAAGCACTGATGGCTGTGGAAACCTTCATTATTTTCCATGCTGACAGGGTCTCCTCAGGACTTACCCTTCATTTATGCCTAAAGTGGTGTCCAGTGTGGCTCTCAACCAATCAATCCATTTGCCAACCTTCTTCCCTAGTCCTCAAAATAAAGGGGAAAGGATCCTGCACTCTTTGGACGTGCACAGACAGCTCAGATTTTGCCTTGATAGAACTAAGCCCTTCAGAAAATCCTGACCAGTTACTAGTCCGCTTTGCAACAGGGGCAGAGAGGGTGAGGCCATTTCAAAACAAACTATTTCCATTCCTTCTGCTTCCCCTCCAGAAGATTTTTCTTTTGGTGAAACCTTGCACACTCTTAGGGAGCATTTCCGCGGGGAAAGACAGGATTACTCTGACTCCAAAAAGAGGATTAGGGAATTCTTACTCCTCCCTCAACACAGAACTTTAGCTATACCTCCTGTTCTGGACATTGTTGATGATGCCTTCTTGGAATCTAGCCTGTCCCCAGACACTTTACCTCCAGCTCCCAGAAAACCTGACCGGTATTACAGAGTACCTGACTCTCTCGGGTTCCTCTTCAAGAATCCTATTGCAGATCCAGAGACCATTTCCCAAGGAACAAAGGGCATTAAGGCTACTGCTGCCAAAAATCCTACCCCCCGATAGAGATTCTAGGGCCTTGGACAAATGGGGTAAGAAGGTATACACTTCTGCTACTTTGGCCGTTAGGGCCTTAAATTGCCAGTATCATATGTTAAAGCATCAGCAGCATATTATAGGACTACTTTAACAGAAAATAATGTTGATTCTTGACTGTGCTGAACATAAAGAATTACAGGATTTAATGCATTTTGCTGAACAAGTTGGTAAACATACTTTGCAATGTGGTTTTGACTCTTTAGAAGAGAGAGAACCTTGCAGGGCTGCTGTCACTGGGTCTGTACTTAGAAGGCATGCTTGGCTTAAGGAGCAAATCTTGCCAGATCATGTTAAAGCTAAATTACTGGATGCTCCCTTAAACCAAGACCACCTGTTTGGCAACAAAGCAGAAGAAGTCCTTAAAAAGATGGAGGAAAAAGCTAAATCTATGCAAACTGTTAAAGATTTCCTGTAAGTACAGCCTCCCAGAGGCATTGGCCTTCTGAGAATTGGTCCTTTCCAGTCTCTTCCAGGCCTTCTCAGTCCAAACACAGGAACAGCAGACCACCTAGGTTACAGTCTCAGGCTACACACAGGCCTAAGCAGTGGGGGGGCTCCCACTTCCAAAGCTGGAAGTAGTAAGACACCCCCTATGGAAAAATGTCAAAATGACTTAACCTTACCCTTCCAAGCACTGCTAAAACTGCCTGCTGCCTTAGGAAGAAAGTTCGCCCTGCATGCAAAAAACTGGGAACTCATTACCCAGATCAAATGGGTTTTAAATATAGTTTTCCAGGGATACAGATTCCACTTCCACACCTTACCTACCCCAAACGGTTGGCCAGACCTACCCCCAAATCAGTCGTCAGTGGCTCAACAGCAGGTTCTCTCTCTTCTAAGTATCAAGGCTATTCAGCCTGTCCCAGCGGAAGAAAGGGGACAAGGTTTTTACTCAAGACTTTTCCTGGTACCCAGAAAAGACGGCTCCTGGCATCCTATCCTGGACCTCTCTATTCTAAACACCTTTTTGGTAATCCCAAAATTCAAAATACTAACACTTCAACAGCTGCAACCTGTGCTGGGCAGAGATGCCTGGTTGGCAACCTTAGACTTAAAGGAAGCTTACCTGCACATTCCAATAAGGGAATCCTGCAGGAAATACCTACGCTTCAGAGCAGGCTCCATGCACTATCAGTTCTCTGCACTTCCCTTTGGCTTATCTACTGCGCCCAGGGTATTCATAAAGTGTTAAGCTCCAGCCATTGCATTTTGCAGGCAGAGAAATATTCAAATATACCCATACCTGGATGATTGTCTGATTCAGACAGAAAGCCAGGACTTGCTATTAAAACATCTGGCATTTGTAAAGAAACTTCTAACCTCACTGGGGTACACCATAAACGAAAAGAAATCTCACCTAGTACCCTGCCAACAGATTGTATTCCTGGGAGCAAGCTTGAACACAACTTCCCAGATGGCTTACCTCATGCCAGAGAAACAAATTCATTTGACAACCTACTTCAAACAAGTGGCTACAAAGACCCAGCTATCTGCAAGACAAATACTGCAAGCCCTGGTGTTCATGGCCTCCTGCATTCTACTAATTCCATATGCAAGACTGCATATGAGGAAACTACAGTGGTATATAAAAAGCCTATGGGTCAACATTCTCAGTACCTGGAAACAATGATTCCTATCATACCTTGCCTACACCTAGAGTTCATTTGGTGGGCAGAGGCCTGCCACCAAAACAAGGGGCTACCTTTCACACCACCCCCTGCCGCCCACACCCTAACAACAGATGCATCAGACTATGCATGGGGGGCTCACCTGGCATGGAAGTGCATTCAAGGCAAATGGAACCCAAGTTAAATGCACCTGCATATCAATCAAAAAGAAATGTTAGCTGTACAGAATGCTCTGACAGCCTTCAAGGACCACATTCTTCCAGGACAACTAATAGTAAAGACGGACAACACCACTGTTATGTGGTACATAAACAAGCAGGGGGGTGCACATTCTTACCCCTTCTGCAGACTAGCCATGGCATTGTGGAACACAGCCTTGAGCTACCAAGTGCACCTACAAGCTCAATTCCTGCCAGGAAAATTAAATACACTGGCAGACAGACTAAGCAGAAACCTCATGGACCTACATGAGTGGAAACTGGAACCAAGGATTTTCAATATGTTGACAAGCAAATGGGGGAGCCCAGATATAGACCTGTTTGCCTCTCCCCAGAACTACCAATTGGACAAATTTTGCACAAGGACTCCCCACAAACAAGCCTGGAAAGTGGGTGCTCTGTCCTTCAGCTGGAAAAACCTATCAGTCTATGCCTTCCCCCCTCTGCCTCTGCTCTCCAAAGTACTACTAAAAATCAAACAGGACAAACCAAGGATGATTTTGATTGCTCCAGACTGGCCGCGCCAACACTGGTAGCCCCTCCTGCAAAGTGTGTCACAGTTATCTCCATGACACCTACCTCAGACCCCTTCCCTGCTGTCTCAGCAGGAGAACCAGATTCTGCACCCTCAGCTTCTAACATTGAATCTTGCAGTCTGGCTAATTACTTAATCTCTCCTTTACCATCCCTCAGCAAACCTGTGATGGATATCATTTTAGAGGCAAGGAGGCCTAGTGCTAGAAAATCTTATGCTGAAAAATGGAAAAGATTCTGTGCCTGGATCCAATCTCAAGGGATGAGCGCAGCAACACCCAATTTTACCTCAGATTTTACAATACTTAACTGAGATGCTTCACAAGAGCCTGTCTTTTTCCTCCATTAAAATCCATGCCTCAGCCATTTCAGCTCATTATAACACAGAACCTCCCCTCTTCTCTCATCCACTGCTCAAGCAGTTCCTTAGAGGGGATGGAAATTTGAGACCACCCAGGAGAGCTCCAACCCTAGCCTGGGACCTTAACTTTGGCTTGGAGAAACTCACTCTACCTCCTTTCGAGCCAGCTGCTACTGCAGGCCTAAAATTTCTTTCTTGGAAAACAGCTTTCCTTTTAGCAATCACTTCAGCTAGAAGGGTATCTGAATTACAGGCCCTTATGGCAGTGGAGCCTTTCATCATCTTTCATGCGGACATGGTGTCCCTCAGAACCAATCCGTCCTTCATGCCCAAGGTGGTATCCAGTATGGCTCTTAATCAGTCCATTCATTTGCCAACCTTCTTTCCCAATCCACAGAATAAGGGGGAACGGATACTGCATTCCTTAGATGTGCACCGACAACTTAGATTCTACTTGAACAGGACTAAACCTCAAAGGAAATCTGAACAACTGCTGGTGGCATTTGCTGCAGGGGCAGAGGGGAAGGCTATTTCAAAGCAAACCGTTTCTAAATGGATAAGCCATCGCATTAATTTCTAATATAAGCACCATGGAAAACCTATCCCCCAGGGGCTGCATCTACCACTACAGCCTTTCTCAGAGGCGTCCCTACCAGGGACATCCTAGAAGCTGCTACCTGGAGTTCTGTACATACTTTCACCAAGCATTATCATTTGCCAATTTTCTCTAAATCCAGAGCTGGCTTTGCCACTGCAGTCTTGCAGGGCCTTATAGCTGGCCCTAATGCTATCTAAATTCCTCTTCCCAACCATAGCTTTGGGAATCTACCCAAATGTAATGACTGCAACAGTGAAACATGAAGAACATAGTACAGTTGTGTACACTCACCATAAATGTAGATGTTCGAGTGTATTCACTGTTGCAGTCCTGGTTACCCTCCCTCCAGCCCCCTAACTTCTTTTGGCTATTTGGCTATATTTCTACTTTCCTTTACTATGCCTAAAAGCCTTTTTGGTGTATTTGCTTTTTTGTTGGAGGTATATCTTTGTGCTTTTATATTTAATTGCTTCCCATCGGGGGGCACCTGACATCTGGGGCAAGAAAAACTTATATAATGGCATCGGCTGCTTGTTTTATACCCCTGACGACTTGACGTCATGGAAGCAGGGACAGCAACTGATGCAGGACCCAAGACTTTGTTAATCAGGCCGACTGAGGGCTACCTGCAAGCAGATAACCCAAATGTAATGGCTGCAACAGTGAATACACTCAGACATCTACATTTATGATAAGTGTACACAACTGTACCTTTTCAATGCTATTTATCTTTGTTCCTGAGTCTTCCTGTCGTTAAAAGTATGCTTTCCCTTTCTTTCCTCTTTCTTTATGTAGATCCACTATACACATATCAAACTCATGCTTGGAATATCCCCTCTCTATAAACTCTTCCCCAAGGGTTTGCAAAGCTGCTGTCAACTCTGTGTCACTATTGTTTAATCTCATCGTTGTTAGAATCTCTCCCCTCATAACATTCTTACCAATATGTTTTGGGTGCATACTGTTTTTATTAAGCAAAGAATTTCTCCTAGTTGGTTTCCTGTTTAAGCTGGTTTCCAGTCTGTTAATCTCAGACTTCTTGACAAGCACATCCAAAAATTCAGATGTTCATCGTGTTTCACTGTTGTAATCATTACAATTGGGTTATCCTGCTGGCAGGCTACCTGCAGTCAGCCCACATTCCAAAGTCTGGGTCTGGCGTCGGTTGCTGTCGCCTCCTCCCTAACGTCAGTGCGCCAGAGGTATAAAAGATGCAGCTGATGCCATTTTCTTCAGTCTTTCTTGACGCAAGGTGCCCGAAGCAAAAGCAGTTCACAAGTGCCTGTCGGCCTACTCCTGAGATTTTCAAATTCAAATTTCAGATCCGAAGTCTTCATTAAAGTTAAGTACCCCATTGGGGAAACTTTTTTCTTGCTCCAGACCGATGTCAGAAAAAGTTAATAATTGTATTTCTTGTGGGAAGCAAATACCTCATAAGGATTTTCATTCTTACTGTATTCCTTGCCTAGGCCGTGACCACGACGTTGCTAGTTGTCAGTTTTGTGCTAGATTTAACCAACGCACTATTAAGAGTCGGTACCATTTTGCATTTCATTATTTTGGCAGAAGATTCAATTATCTAATGCCGTCGGAACAGCCGACTACCGGAGTTTATAAAAAGTGCAAAGAAAAAGAAAAGGACAGGCATCTAAGGTCCAAAACCGATGATGAGGCTTCCGTTAGGCCTGTCGTTGGTTCGCCAGTTCTCAGTGAAGAGCTTTCGCAGCCCCTGACGCCCACTACCTCAGAGCCACAGGCCGCTTCCGACTCCCACGTGGGGCCGACTAGGCCACTGGAAACTCAAGGTATTGGACACTCGGAAAATATTCCCTCAGATGGGTCCGGAGCCGCTGAGCAGGCATCGGCTTCTGAGGGTGTTTTCAGGCCTACACAGTTATATGTAAAGCCATCTTCAGCTTCAAAGGCAAAGACTAAAGCAGCTCTAAAGACAAAAAAAAACAAGTACAGCACTCTCCTGGACAGGCCTCCATGCCTAAAAAACAGATGCTTAAAATGGCCGAAGACCTAATTACTTTGATCAGGGGTTCCCATCCCCCTCTTGATAAGAGACCTAGGCAAGAGATAGAATATGAATCTTCAGATCAGGTTTCCATTTCTTCTGATTCCTCTTCTGAACAGGAATATTCCCTTCCTCCCTATGAGGATTCTGATGCTGAAGAATCTATCCCTTCAGCCTCACCTCCTGAGGATTATTCTTTTGGGGAGACCCTGCATACTATGAGGGAGCATCTCCATTGGGAGAGCCAAGATTACTCAGAATCCAAGAAAAGGCTCAGAGACTTCCTTTTATTACCCCAGCATAGGCCCCTTGCTATTCCTCCTGTTTTAGACATTGTAGATGATGTATTTTTGTCTCCTGACTCTTTACCACCAGCTCCTGTTAAGCCAGACAGATACTACAGGGTTCTAGATTCTCATAATTTCTTTACAAAAACCCTGCTGCTGACCCAGAAACTATGTCTCAGGGTCCCAAGGGGGTCAAGGCTTCCACTGCAAAAAACCCTATCCCCTCTGATAGGGATTCAAGGGCCTTGGACAGATGGGGGAAAAAGATTTATACTTCTGCTACCTTGGCTGTAAGAGCTTTAAATTGTCAGTTTCATATGCTTAAATATCAGCAATATCTTATGTCACTGCTTAAACAGAAAATGTTGACAAATTCAGAATGTGCAGAAAACAAAGAAATGCAGGATTTATTGCATGCAGCTGAACAAGTGGGAAAGCATACTTTGCAATGTGGTTTTGATTCTCTAGAGGCCTCCTGCAGGGCCGCAGTTACAGGTTCTGTCATTAGGAGGCATGCTTGGTTAAAAGAATAGAATCTGCCCGATCATGTTAAAGCAAAGCTATTAGATGCTCCATTACAACATGATACCTTGTTTGGTGTTAAAGCAGAAGAGGTGTTGAAGAAAATGGAGGACAAAGCTAAATCTATGCAAACATTGAAGGATTTCTTACAGGTACAGCCTTCCAGATTTAGCAGGAACTGGCCTACAAAGAATTGGTCCTTTCCAGTGTCAGACAGGCCACAAAGAGGCAGATACAGACGCCCCAGAGCAGATCACAGCCCCAAGGCTCATACAGGCCTAAACAGTGGGGTGCTTCTACCTCCAAAAGCGGAGAGGAAAAATCACAGCCATACAGGAAACAGTCTCAATGACTTTCCCCTTCCAGTACCAAGCACTTATCTTCTGGCAGCTCCTTTGGGGGAAAAACTAGCAGTTTTTTCACAAAATTGGCACATGATCACCCAGGACAAATGGGTCTTAAATATCGTATCTCAAGGCTACAGGTTCCACTTTCATATCCTGCCAAGGACAAACGGTATGCCAGACCTGCCACGCAATCAATGGACAGAGGCACAAAAACAAGTTTTATCCCTCATGGACATGAGAGCCATTCAGCAAGTACCACAGAAAGAGCAGGGACAAGGATTTTACTCAAGGCTATTCTTGGTACCCAGAAAGGACAAAGTCTGGAGACCAATACTGGACCTGTCTATCCTTAACACATTCCTGGATATTCCGAAATTCAAAATGTTAACTGTGCAGCAGCTTCTGCCCATGCTGGGCAAGAAGACTTGGCTTGTGACTTTAGACCTAAAAGAGGCATATCTGCATGTCCCAATCAGACAATCATGCAGAAGATACCTCAGATTTATAGCTGGCTCAATGCACTACCAATTCTCTGCACTGCCCTTTGGCTTATCTACTGTGCTCAGGGTCTTCACAAAATGGCTGGCACCAGTAATTGCATTTTGCAGACAAAGAGGAATACAAATATATCTTTACTTGGACGACTGCCTTATTCAAGCAGAGAACAAGGACATCCTACTACAGCATCTGGCGTTTGTAAAAAGATTACTAACAGGTCTAGGGTACACAGTAAACGAAAAGAAATCAAAGCTTGTACCCTCTCAAGAGATAATATTCCTGGGTGCAAGCTTAAATACAACTGCCCAGATGGCTTATCTCATGCCAGACAAACACAGACAACTGACTAGTTATTTCAAAATGTTGGCAACAAAGACCCAGTTATCTGCAAGAAAAATTCTGCAGGCTTTGGGCTTCATGGCATCCTGCATACTGCTAATTCCATATGCAAGACTGCATATGAGGAAACTTCAATGGTATCTGAAAAGTGTTTGGACTCAACATTGCCACAGCCTGGAAACAATAATTACCCTAATTTCCTGCCTGCAACAGGAGTTTTGATGGTGGGCAAAAGCCTGTCACCTCAACACGGGACAGCCATTCACCTTACCCATAGCCAGGCAGACATTGACAACAGATGCATCAGATTATACCTGGGGGGCCCATATGGCAGGAAGATGTATTCAGAGCACATGGTCCGCAAGTCAAATGCATCTACATATCAATCAAAAAGAGATGCTAGCTGTTCAGAATGCCCTGACAGCCTTCAAGGATCAACTTCATCCAGGACAACTACTGATAAAGACG
Source organism: Protopterus annectens (assembly GCF_019279795.1). Classification (NCBI taxonomy): domain Eukaryota; kingdom Metazoa; phylum Chordata; order Ceratodontiformes; family Protopteridae; genus Protopterus; species Protopterus annectens. The sequence continues at coordinate 760,756,845 of NC_056735.1, read as the reverse complement.
GACAATACTACAGTCATGTGGTACATAAAAAAGCAAGGGGGCATGCATTCCTTCCCCTTCTGCAGACTAGCCATGAACTTGTGGGACACAGCACTGACTTACCAAGTACATCTGCAAGCACAATTCCTGCCAGGAAGGATAAATACTCTGTCAGACGAACTAAGCAGAAACCTAATGGATCCCCACTAGTGGAAATTGGATCCACAAGTCTTCAGCATGATAACAAGGAACTGGGGATGCCCGGACATAGACCTATTTGCCTCCCCTCACAACTGCCAACTACAGAGATTCTGCACAAGGACTTATCACAAGCAAGCATGGAAAGTGGATGCTCTATCTCTCAGCTGGAAAAACCTAACAGTATATGCCTTTCCTCCTCTGCCTCTCCTCCCCAAGTTACTCCTCAAGGTCAGACGAGAAGCCAAAAATGATACTGATTGCCCCAGACTGGCTCCGCCAGCACTGGTACCCAATCCTAAATAGCTTGTCTCAATGCCCAGCTTGGACATTATCTCAAATTCCTCACTTATTGACCCAACAAGACAGTCAGATACTGCACAACCAACTCAGGACCTTAGACCTGGCAGCATGGCGGCTAATGTAGCCATTCAAGACACACCTCTGTCTAAAGCAGTGATGGATGTTATTTTGGAGGCCAGGAGTCCTAGCACCAGAAAATCTTATGCAGAAAAATGGAAGAGATTCTGTGCTTGGAACCAGGCACTAGGTATTGACACGACTGTTACAAATATTCCTCAAATTTTGCAATACTTAACTGAGATGCTGGATAAAGGCCTTTCCTTTTCATCAATTAAAATTCATGCCTCTGCCATTTCAGCTCATTATAATACAGAACCACCTATTTTTTCTCATCCATTGCTAAGGCAGTACCTTAGAGGGGCCAAAAACATAATACCTCCAAGGAGAGCACCAATACCTGCTTGGGACCTCAACTATGTCTTGGAAAAACTCACACTGCCTCCGTTTGAGCCAGCCTCTGCAGCTGATATAAAATTCTTATCCTGGAAAACAGCTCTGCTTCTAGCAATAACCTCCGCTAGACGAGTCTTAGAGTTACAGGCACTCATGGCTGTGGAACCTTTTATCATTTTCCATCCTGACAGGGTTTCTCTAAGGACAAACCCTACATTTATGCTTAAGGTAGTATCCACTGTGGCCCTTAACCAAACAATTCATTTGCCTACCTTTTACCCAAACCACAGAATAAGGGTGAGAGACTTCTGCATTCTTTGGGCATTCACAGGCAGCTACACTTCTACTTGGACAGAACCAAAGCTTTCAGAAAGACTGAACAACTTCTAGTGGCATATGCTGCAGGATCACAAGGAAAGCCCATCTCAAAACAGGCTATTTCAAAGTGGATAGGCCACTGCATTCGTTTCTGCTATTCACAGCATGGCAAATCAAGTTCAGTGCATACTTTTACAAAGCACTATCACTTACCTCTCTACTCTAAATCCAGGGCAGGCTTTGCCACTGCAGTTCTGCAGGGCCTGATAGCCTCTCCCAATCCTATTTAGCCAGCCTCCCAACCTTAGCTTTGGGATTCAACCCAATTGTAATGACTGCAACAGTGAAACATGATGAACATAGTACAGTTGTGTACCTACCATAAATGTAGATGTTCGAGTGTATTCACTGTTGCAGTCCAGGTTACCCTCCCACCATCCCCCTTTTCCTTGCTAGGACTTATCTGTACTTCTCTATTCTATACAAGCTATGTGGTGTATTTGCTTGTAGATGAAGGAAAAGTTGTTTTTTGTGTATGCATGCTTATTGGCATAATTTAGCCTACCTTTTAGGGGCACCTGATATCTGGGGCAAGAAAAACTGAAGAAAATGGCGTCGGCTGCATCTTTTATACCCCTGGCGCACTGACGTCAGGGAGGAGGCGACATCAACCGACGCCGGACCCAGACTTTGGAACTCGGGCCGACTGCGAGTAGCCTGCCAGCAGGATAACCCAATTGTAATGACTGCAACAGTGAATACACTCGAACATCTACATTTATGGTAGGTACACAACTGTACTTTTCTTCTAATGAAAACTTGCAAGTAAACTTCAGGAATGTTGTTGTTGTGTGTAAATATTTTAAGAACAAATCTAGCTCTTGCAAGGAGCCCCCCCACAGAAAAAAACATATCATCAACAAAACGGGTATACCATAATAAGTGTTTGCTGTATTCATTGTTTCGTACAAATGATGTACACTCCCATTCACATTTCTTAATTTTGTGGCATTTAATGCAGCTGCTGTTTCTAAACTATTACTGCTTTAATTATAGTGTTTATATATTATGCTACATGCCACAGTATGTTGAACATGTTATCTATTTAATCCTAAACTACCAGAGGTGTTAGCTTTGCAGTACCACACTAGTGTACCATTGTAATATGAACTAAAGCAAATTAGAAAAGTTTTACTTTGATTGTAACTTGAAGCAGATATGTTTGGAACAGCTATGTGTTTTACTCTAACAGCACTAAGTATGTCTATTACATTTATTAATGTGGTAACATTCATTGAATGGAAATGCCCATCTGAGAAAGCTCTTTTACATTGGAGACCCAGGGACAAGTCTGCCAAGTAAATAAGAGAGACAAACATTTTTACAGGGGTATTGTTTTTGACTAATAAAGTAGAAACAGATAAATCTGATGCAAGTATAGGGATAAGCAGTGAAGTATGAGTTTAGCAACTATACAGCACTTGCAGGAATATGCATCTGGAAATGGGATTAGAAATGTGAAAAGTATTAATGAACATACAAATAAAACAGAATTTCCTATCATAGATACAAGTCTTCACATAATCTATACAAAACTTAGTGTAAGGTAGATTGGTATGCAGTGTAAAACATATCAAAGTAAATAATCCAAGAACACTGATGCACCCAAGGTAGGCAGGACTCTCCGGGTTAAAAACTTAATTTGTTGTAGGTTTTAAGGGATTTTGCAGCTATTGCTGCTTCATCAGATAACAAACACATTGAACCAGAACTTGCTGTTAAGTAAAAAAGTGAAACTGTGTTAAATCACATGACCACAAAATTTAGAGAAATACTGCTAATATGCATGTTATTATAACAACACACAAAAACATGTACATATAAATGCAACATAAAAACTGTATAAAAATAGATACTAAACTTCCTATGAGCAAGTAAAAGTACTGCTTTAGCTAACAAGAAATCAGGCATATATAGTTATAGATGCAAAAGCAAATACTTTTCATCTGGCTAGTGGTCTTGTCTTCAGTTTGGGTTTAATGGGCACAAATTCATCCCATGCCCAAAATCTCCCCTCAGCCTGATAATCCACTTAGCTTCCATCTGTTCTGTTTGATTCCTTATATCTCCACTCCTTATAGTCTCCCAAATTTCTTGTTATTGGTAGAATCTATATGTGTGCCTAGAATCAGTGGCCAGTACATGTTTTGACAAAGTACTAGTTGTGCTTCCCTTTTGTATGTAATAAACATGCTCCTTTAGTCTCTCCCTTAAAGCCCTATCAGTCTTTCCTATATAAAATTTGGAGCATTCCTTACAGTGGGCTAAATATATCAAACTCGTAATCCCTTTTTTGGTCTGGTTGTGTAAATTTTGCACTACTGTCAATGTATGAGCACATTTAACACCTACCACAGGGCATCGTGACTTTATTTCTGTGCTGCACAGAATCCATGGTGGGGTAACAAATCTGCCTTTTCAATGATTTCATATTTCTGAAGAGTAATGTGGGAGTACTGTCTATCAGCTTACTGATGTCACGGTCTTAATAACAGTCATATGGGAAGAAACATCAGAAGAATAATATAAGGGAACCCAAAGTTTGTAATCCTTTTTTCTATCCTTCATTGCCTGGTGTGTCTTTCTAGAAAAGTAAGGTTTAGCTGTGCTAGATCTAAGTGACTGAACCTTCCCTATGTTCCTTAAAATATTGTGTGTATCATAACCTCTGTCAACCAGTTCTGTGTGTAAAATGTTAAGTCAGGGGTTCCCAAAGTGTGTGCCACGGCACCCTGGGGAGCCGCAAATTCCTCATAGTAGTGTTGCGAACTAATAAGCTTAGCTGCAAAATAAACCGCGATCAGTTCATGGTTTATTTTGCAGCTAAGCTTATTAGTTTGCGGCGAACTTAGTCTAGACCTACACTGTAGCTTTTTAGCAGAACTGGCATTAAGTATAGCAGCGGTCCCCAACCTTCGGGTCGTGGAGCACTTGGAACCGGGCCGTCAGGTAAGTGAATGTCTGTATGAGTGTGTGTGTGTCTGCCTGCGTGTGTGAGTGAATGCGTGCATGAAAGCAAAAGAGTCTGTGTGTGTGTGTGTGTGAGAGATTGGGAGAGTGAGAGCGATGTGTGAGTGAATGCAGGAATGAATGAAGAAGTGGCTGTGTGTGTGTGTGTTTGTGTTTGTGATCGGGAGAGTGAGAGCGATGTGTGAGTGAATGCAGGTATGAATGAGGAAGTGGCTGTGTGTGAATGAATGCAGGTATGAATGAGAAAGTGGCAGTGTGTGTGTGTGTGTGTGTGTGTGTGTGTGTGTGTGTGTGTGTGTGTGTGAGATCGGGAGAGTTAGAGCAATGTGTGAATGAATGCAGGTATGAATGAGGAAGTGACTGTGTGTGTGTATGTGTGAGATCTGAAGCTTGAGAGGGATGTATGAATGAATGCGTAAGTGGGTGTGTGGCGTGTGGGTGTGACAGATAGTGAGAGCGATGTGTGAATGAATGCAGGTATGAATGAGGAAGTTACTGTGTGTGTGTTTGATCGGGCGAGAGTGAGAGCGATGTGTGAGTAAATGCAGGTATGAATGAGGAATGTACTGTGTGTTTTTGTATGTGTGTGAGATCGGAAGAGTGAGAGGGATGTATGAATGAATGCATAAATGGGTGTGCGGCATGTGGGTGCGACGGATAGTGAGAGCGATGTGTGAATGAGTGCAGGTGTGAATGAGGAAGTGACTGTGTGTGTGTATTATCAGGAGAGAGAGAGAGCGATTTGTGAGTGAATGCAGGTATGAATGAGGGAGTGACTATGACTGTGTGAGAGATCGGAAAACAGTGAGAGTGATGTTTGTGAGTGAATGCGTGCATGAATGCAAAAGAGACTGTGTGTGTGTGTGTGTGTGTGTGCGCGCGCGCGTGTGTCACAGGGGGAGAGAGTGAAGAGTAAGAGTGATCCCTGGCAGCAGCAGCAATGAGGTCTGTGTAAGTCTGTACCATGCCACTGGACACATACCTCTCACCCTCTTAGATCAAGAAATCTGGACAAAGCCAAAAATAGTGAGGGTACAAAGGCACAAAATAGCAACACTTTTAAGTACTGCTCTCACAAACTTAGAAAGTTGATAGAAATGCAGGTTTCGCATTAGCATGAGTTTTCTGAAGGGTATAAAGTATGAAACTCAATTGTCTGTCATTATTTTCTGACTTCAGCCTCAATGATCTGCCAGTGATTTGCCAGAAAACAACAATTTTATGAGAAAAAGACCAAAAATATGAGGCAAAAATCTGTACAGTGGAGAGGTATGCTGGACAGAGCCAAATAATAGGGTCAGATTTTAAATATTGCTCTTATAAACTTAATGTTAATAAGGTTGCCATTAGGATGATTACCTTTCAACCATAGTAGATCAGTGTTGTGCTGTTAAGCAGAATGTACACTTTTTTTTTTTTGGTAATTATTTTTTTATTGTACTTTTCTCCCCAGGTCTCCTAGTCCCGTCGGGCAGCCTTGTTAAACAAATGTCAACTAAATAAATAAATAAATTATGCACTTTATGCGTTCCACAGGGGGGGGGGTGCCTTGGGAAAACCTGGATTCAGCAAGGGAGCTGAGAATCGAAAACGTTTGGGAACCACTGTGTTAAGTTGGTTGTCAAAATCACTGTCCCGGACATTAAAGGACCACCATGGGCAAATGATGAAAAAACATATACTTTTTATCTAGTCATGATTTTTCTGCACCTCTCAAAGCTGTTTGCCACAAAATAAGTATTCATTCTTAATTTTATTATTTTTTTTTATCCCTGTCTGCCCTCATAGGTAGGTACTAGGCTCTCTGCCCGTAGGCATTTATAAGCCTAGCCAGAACGTGTTGGCTTTTGCCAACTGGTCTAACAGCTTTTGTGTTATCTGATTGCTTTAAGGCTTGCTGATTTAAAAATAGTTTCTGGTTTTAAATTCCTGCATACACTGTTGGAGACTCCTGGTGTCTGGCTGTTGTGTGATTCTCAAACAATCTGGAAATATATTGCTGATTGATAAGTATATTTCTTGGCATTTTTAACCTTTCAGAGTTCCGCATTGTCTTTATTTATGACTGAATGAATTGTTTTATATATTTTCTGGCATTGTTTTCTGTTTCTCATCTGTCCTGAAACTGGTCCCCTCCCCATTCTTGTGGTATTTGTTATAGTTGGTAGTTTTGCAGTTACCCACCCCTACTGTAAATTTGGTCTGGGACCCCCTCCCCCCCCCCAGTCTGGTGTTCACTCTACTTAATACAGAGAGAACATTTGAGAAGGCCCAACCCACTTAGGTTCTTAACCTTGAATTTTTCTGAATTTATTCTGCTCCTTCTTCCCCTCTCCTTGCACTTCACAAAAAAAATTGCACTTTATTTTGCTTTTACATCTTCTTAAAAGTACTCAGTTGTATTTATTCTGCTCCATTTATTACTGCTTGGTAGTAGCCTGATTAAATTGTAACTGTTATTTTAAGCCTTTTGGTTTAAGCACTTGGGTTCCAGACCAGTTGTTTTACATTTAGAAGGTTTGTGGTCTGCACTGTTGTGGCAGGACAGGTAGCTTACATCCTTCTAAGTTGGGAATTGCTGATTGAAGGCTCAGTGTCTGTTATTCTAAAAGTGTAATAGTTCTGGTTAAAGTTAAACTGTTATTTTAAACCTTTTGGTTTAAGCACTTGGGCTTCAGGCCAGTTATTTTTCATTAAGAAGTTTTGTGGTCTACACTCTTGTGGGAGGAGAGGCTAGATTCTGCCCTTCTCAGCTGGGAATGTCTGGTTAAAGGCTTATTATGCCTGCTTATCTGAAATGTTTCTCTCTGTCGTAAAAGACTCAGCACAGCTCCTCGTGGTGTCCTGCAGAGTTCTACAAGCAGCAGAGAGTGAAAGAGTGACTTTCCTGGATTTTTAAGTATTTTTTTCTGGCTTTCGCTTTAATTACTGCATCTCAACTGCATTTCGCCTAAAAAACAGCTCTGCATATTGTTTTTACTGTACCTGTGTAGATTTTAAACTGTTGGCACTTTAAAAAGTTATTTTTGTTTAATTTAACTGTTAGGCTAACACACTCAAGTGCGCTAGCCGTTTTATAGCATTTACTGTTTGCTACTGTATATTTTTCTTCTGTCTCTGTAAAAAAAAAAAGAAAAAAAACAAAAAAAATCCTTGTTTTCCCGCTTTTCTGAACTAGAATAGTCCAGTCTTCAGATTTTGCTGATCTCTGGGCTTTGTCTTAGTTCCTGTGCTATCCATATCCTTATTTGGATAAGAGGAAGCTTCTTTGTTTACCAGTGGGAGTGGGGAGCACTGAGCAACCTATTTATCCCTAGAGGAGTGGTTCCAGCCCAGCAACTTGTAGTTTATTGGCCATTTTGGGTCAGTTCCTGGCTCTTTTCAACCCCCTGCTATAAAGCCCGTTTTTGCACGCTTTTTCACTTGTAAAAGACTCAGCACAGCTCCTCGTGGTGTCCTGCAGAGTTCTACAAGCAGCAGAGAGTGAAAGAGTGACTTTACTGGATTTTTAAGTATTTTTTTCTGGCTTTCGCTTTAATTACTGCATCTCGATTGCATTTCGCCTAAAAAACAGCTCTGCATATTGTTTTTACTGTACCTGTGTAGATTTTAAACTGTTAGCACTTTAAAAAGTTATTTTTGTTTAATTTAACTGTTAGGCTAACACACTCAAGTGCGCTAGCCATTTTATAGCATTTACTGTTTGCTACTGTATCTTTTTCTTCTGTCTCTGTAAAAAAACAGAAAAAAAACAAAAAAATCCTTGTTTTCCCGCTTTTCTGAACTAGAATAGTCCAGTCTTCAGATTTTGCTGATCTCTGGGCTTTGTCTTAGTTCCTGTGCTATCCATACCCTTATTTGGATAAGAGGAAGCTTCTTTGTTCACCAGTGGGAGTGGGGAGCACTGAGAAACCTATTTGTCCCTAGATGAATGGTTCCAGCCCAGCAACTTGTAGTTTATTGGCCATTTTGGGTCAATTCCTGGCTCTTTTCAACCCCCTGCTATAAAGCCCGTTTTTGCGAGCTTTTTCACGTGTAAAAGACTCAGCACAGCTCCTCGTGGTGTCCTGCAGAGTTCTACACGCAGCAGAGAGTGAAAGAGTGACTTTCCTGGATTTTTAAGTCTTTTTTTCTGGCTTTCGCTTTAATTACTGCATCTCGACTGCATTTCGCCTAAAAAACAGCTCTGCATATTGTTTTTACTGTACCTGTGTAGATTTTAAACTGTTAGCACTTTAAAAAGTTATTTTTGTTTAATTTAACTGTTAGGCTAACACACTCAAGTGCGCTAGCCGTTTTATAGCATTTACTGTTTGCTACTGTATCTTTTACTTCTGTCTGTAAAAAAAAGAAAAAAAAGAAAAAAAATCCTTGTTTTTCCGCTTTTCTGAACTAGAATAGTCCAGTCTTCAGATTTTGCTGATCTCTGGGCTTTGTCTTAGTTCCTGTGCTATCCATATCCTTATTTGGATAAGAGGAAGCTTCTTTGTTCACCAGTGGGAGTGGGGAGCACTGAGCAACCTATTTGTCCCTAGAGGAGTGGTTCCAGCCCAGCAACTTTTAGTTTATTGGCCATTTTGGGTCAATTCCTGGCTCTTTTCAACCCCCTGCTATAAAGCCCGTTTTTGCGCGCTTTAGTGCGAATTAGCGCGAAGTTGCTCATAGAGCAGCCGGTTAATCAAGTTTAAACTATTTCTGGCTCCGAAAAGTCTGCTCTTCAATTTTTCCCTTAGAACTGCTCTACTTGCAATCTAAACAGCCTATACTCTATCTGAAAAGCTCAGCACTTGCTCCTAAAGCATTTTTTATACAGGTAAAGCACTCTTAAACAAAAGAAAGTACTTCATTCACCTAAATTCCCTTGAGTACCCTTTTCCCTATAGGTCCTTTCTGACTCCGGTACACAGCAATCTTTTCCACTATTTCTAGCATGTCGAAGGGTCAGTTGCTGGCGTCCTCTCCTGTTCAGCTGGTGAATCTGGGAATCTTGAGGCAATGTTACAATTGCCTCATGTACACAGACAACCCTCTCCTCCTCCCAACAAATACAAATATATGCGAGAGATGCAACTATATAGCCAAACTGGAGGCTGAGCTCTCTCAATTCAGTACTGGCAAGACCAGTCAGGAGGAGAAGGTAACCACGCACACCACAAACCCAGTCTCACATAGAACTATCACAACTGCAAACCAAACACATAAACACAAAAACATACTCGGAGGCGCTGATTAAAAATCTACCAAAACAACAGAAGCCTCCAAAGCAGACACCCAAGCAACCGCCACCTCAAGACATAGCACATGCAACACATAGTTCACAAAGTCAGTGTGCTAAACAGTCACAGCCCTTAAGGCCAAACAACATGCCAGACACACTTGTAATAGGTGACTCCATAGTCAGACACACTGACGTCCCGCTCACCAGACTGAACAAGGAAAAGGTCACAGTAAGCTGCCTGTCGGGAGCTAGAATCCGCCACATAACACAAGCACTCAGGTCACTCCACAGCATGTACAAATATGACTCGGTCATTGTACATGCCGGTGTGAACGACCTGAGACATACCTCCCTGGACTACATGAAAAGAGACATAGAGGAGCTCTCTGATTATGTAGCCCAGGCCGGTATGACCCTGACCCTGAGCAGCATCTTACCCTCACCAAGAATGATGCCACAGTACAAAGACAAAATCATCAGTTTTAACAATTGGCTTAATTACTGGTGTCATTCTAAGGGGATCCAATGTCTGTCTGCTTGGGATGACCTGCTTGACAAGCCACGCTGCTTCGCAAGGGATGGCTTGCACCTGTCACCCCTGGGCTTCCGGATATTGGCCAAGACTCTTTCCACCCCGATAGTGCCTTTTTTAGGCAAGGCTCAAATGACAAACCTACCTCCCTAGAAAACACAAGTGGAAAAAAACTAAGGGTAATGCTGCTCAATGCCAGAAGTCTAAACCTCAAGATGCACGCCCTCAAAGCCCTCCTCAGTATGGAGAACATCGATGTCTGTGCAGTGACTGAAACCTGGTTCAAGGCTCCTGAGAGCACCCCAGCACTATCAGGTTTTACCTCATATCATGCTTTCCGGCCCCAAAACTTGGACCGAACCACAAAAAGAGGGGGAGTATCCATATTCATCAAAAATACCCACGCCTCCAGGTTAGTGGCAACGCACGAAGCATCGGAGACCATCCAGGTGCAACTAACCATAGGCAAAACTGCTACAGTTTGTAGCATGCTACAGACCACCCTCTCAAACTCAGGAACCCCACACAGCCTTCCTGAAGACACTGAGAGTATGAATGTCTCTCCAAATACCATCATATTGGGAGACTTCAACTACCCAAACATAGACTGGGAACATTACTCAAGCCCCAACACCCTAGCCCAAAGATTCCTAGAATTCATAAACTCAAATGCAATGGAACAACTAGTCACCATTCCCACAAGAGGAGACAATATACTAGACCTGATCATCACAAACATGGGGACAAAATGCTCCACACCGGAAGTATATCCCTCTTTGGTAAGATCAGACCATAAATTAATCTCACTGGAAATCCACATCCCGCCCCCACCCCTCGCACAAAAGACCACAGTGAAGAACTTCTCAAAAGCCAACTTCACACTTCTTAAGACTGAAGTGGTATCCTTCAAGGCCCCTGGGCCAGTGGAAACCACAACCCACACTGCTGAATCCTTTGCAAATGCCTTCTACGGGCACCTTCAAGAATGCATGGATCATGTAATCCCAAATAAAACCAAGACCCATTCCCCCAAAGGCAGGCGCCCGGTCTGGTGGACCCCAGCCATAAACAAACTTTACAACAGGAGAAGGAAGCTACTACATGACAGAGCAATATCCCTAAAAGGGAAGGCATCTCTGATCAGTACTAGCAAAAAACTACGATCACTCATTAAATCATCCAAGGCCAACTTTGAGAGAAAAATCACAAAAGACAATCACAAGGCCTTCTTTAGCTATGTTAGAAACCTGGGTGGAAACTCCCAGATATGCTCAGAGTTAGTCCAAAATGACACAAAATACACTGAACCCACTGACATTGCCAACATTCTGGCAGATAGGTTCAGTGCAAAATTCTTCTCCCCCTCCCCCCCAAAAGGAGAAATAACTATCCCAGCAGAGTGTAGCCTCCCTAACATCTCAGATGCCCAGGTGAGAGCCGCCCTCTCTAAAGCTAAAAACACAGCATCAATGGGACCGGACGGTGTCCCGGTCTGTATGCTACATGAACTCCAAGAGGAACTAAACCCACACATAAGGCTGCTGTTTAATCTTAGCCTTACTACAGGATACGTACCCAAAGAGTGGCGTACGGTAACAGTAGTCCCACTTCACAAAGGCAAAGGCGGTGCTTCTACAGACCCTGGAAATTACCGCCCCATAAGCTTGACGAGCCTGGTCTGCAAAGCTATGGAGAGGATCATTATGGAACTCATAAGCAAAGACATTGGGGACCTACAGACATTGGATCCTACCCAATTTGGCTTTGTCAAGGGCAGATCCTGCTTTTTGAACTTGGTTGAGTTTTTTGAAACAGTCACTAAGGCCATTGATGAGGGTAAGGCAGTTCACACAGCCTACCTTGACCTTGCAAAAGCTTTTGACACAATACCCCACTCGGGCATCATAGACAAACTCACCAGCTTAAATGTAAACTCATATGTCACAAGATGGGTTGCAAACTGGCTCAAGGAAAGAACCCACAGGGTCAGAGTTGCTGGAGCTATGTCAGACTTTAAGCCAGTCACAAGCGGTGTCCCACAGGGCTCAGTCCTGGGACCCCTCTTGTTCGGCATTTATTTTTCCGAGGTACAGGCAAACATAGGAGGATTGTGGCTGACAAAGTTCGCAGATGACTGCAAACTGGGCGCCATAATTGATACTCTAGCGGACACAAACATCCTTCAGAGAGGCCTCATAGAAACGGATAATTGGTGCCAGAGCCATGGCCTTAAGCTGAATGCCAAAAAATGTATAGTCATACCCTTTGGGAAAAACAAGGTACCCACAAATTACCACATAGGTGGTAATCCATTAAGTACGGAAGAGGTAATCAGGGACCTAGGGACCCAGGTTGACAGTAACCTCTCATTTGACACTCACATTGCCAAAGTGGTTAGGAAGACCTTCTATATTGCCCACCTTATCATGAAGGGTTTCACATCTAGATCAAGAGAGGTCATTGTGCCCCTGTACTCTTCTCTTATCAGGCCAATGATTGAGTACAATGCCCCATTTGGGATGTATCTTACCCGACACCTGCAGCAGTTGGAAAGACCCCAAAAGTTCCTCACCAAGAGGATAAAGGGTCTTAAACATATGTCATATGCTGCCCGACTGAAAAAACTCCAGCTCTATTCAGTCGCATACCGCCTACTCAGAGGTGATCTGTGCCTGACGTACAAGGCCATGTCCAATCCAGAATTAATGGACATGCTCCACCTCAGAAAATCCAAATCCATCAGAGCCACGAGAGCAAGAGACTTAAACCTCAACACAGAAATAAATAGGACGTGCTGGAGGGACAGATTCATAACCCAGAGGCTCCCTACACTCTGGAACAGAATCCCAAGCCATGTTAGGCAGAGCCCTTCACTAACTCTATTCAAGAGAAATCTTGACGAGTGGATGGGAGATCGTAGGTTTACCCCGGGGGTCATCTCTGTGTCACTACTAGACAGAGGCACAGTAAACTAAACCCTAAAAAGGCATAGTATTCTCATCCTAAGGGGTGGTGAAAGCCACACACACTCTGGCTAGGCTTATAAATGCCCTAGGGCAGATAGCCTAGTACGAACCTATGAACCTATGAAATTGGTGCGCCTTGTTTGCTGTAGCATAGAGTAGATTCAGACATCCTGAATCTAGCTTTGTTTGTATGACTTGAGCACTAATCCAGGCCATCGTTTATTGGAGAAGGTTCCCCTGCACCCTAGTGGCAGGATTGTGCAGTTAGAACTTGTCTGAGTGAAGACTGCTGGAACAGGGCTCAGTTTTAAGCTTTTTTATTGGTTAATTGGGTAATTTGTTTAAATCAGTTTGCTTGCTTTCTATTGTTATATAAATAATTGCACTTTATTCATCTGCTTTTACTGTATTTGTGTTTCTTCCTTCTTTATTACTTTTTTGCTTTTGCTGCTTATTCTTAAAAGTACTTAATTGCATTTATTCTGCTGCATTTATTACTGCTTGTTAGTAGCCTGATTAAATTGTAACTGTTATTCTAAGCCTTTGGTTGAAGCACTTTGGCTTGGACAGGGAGCTTACAGACTTCTAAGTTGGGCGTTGCTGATTGAAGGCTTAGTGTCTGTTATTCTAAAAGTGTATTAGTTCAGGTTTAAGCACTTGGGCTTTGGGAAAGTTATTGTACATTAAGAAGGTGTGGTCTGCACTCTTGTGGGAGGAGAGGGTAGATTCTGCTCTTCTGAGATGTGAGTTTCTGGTTAAAGGCTTAGTGTGCTTGCTTATTTGAACTGTTTCTTTCTGAAATTGGTACGCCTTGTTTACTGTAGCATAGAATAAATTCAGACCTGCTAAATCTAGCTTTGGTTGTATAACTTGAGCACTAATCCAGACCATCTTTTTTGGAGAAGGTTCCCCTGCACCCTAGTGGCAGGAGTGTGCAGTTAGAACTTGTCTGATTGAAGACTGCTGGAACAGGGCTCAGTTTATTGGTTAATTTGTTTAAATCAGTTTGCTCATTTGCTACTGATATATATATATATATATATATATATATATATATATATATATATATATATATATATGCACTTTATGCATCACTGCTTAGCTAGGTTTAAACTCTTCCCAGCACCATAAAGTCTGCTTTTTAAATTTTCCCTTAAAACTAGCCAGTTTTTTAGTTTTAGCACTCAAATCTGTTTCTTTGAGCTCAGCACTTGTTCAGAACTTGTTGTAAGCACTAAATAAGTTACAAATTACTACAGCACTCAACTTTCCTCACTTGTCTAGAGAAAATTTTTAGTACTTAATAAATAAGCACCTATCCAGGCAAGGGTCAGCTCCCAGTGTTTTCTCCTGTCTACCTGATGAATCTGGGCATCTTGAGACAATGCAGCAATTGTCTCATGTACACAGACAACTCTCTCCTCCTACCACCCAACACTACAACCTGTAAGAGATGCACTTATATAGCCAAACTGGAAGCAAAGCTCTCTTCACCCAAGACTAGACTAGACGGTCAATATTAAACACTTGCACCACATCACACTCGTCACATAGTCCCTCAAAACCTACACCATCAAAACAGACACATAGAAACACAAAACACACAACACACACCCACATTTGCTGAGGCTCTCAATAAAAATCTGTTCAAGCAACAGAGACCTCCAAAGCAGAAACGCAAGCAACCTCCACTTCCAGCACAACCCAAAGGACACATAACCCAAAAACTCAGTGTGCCACTCAACCACAGCCCATAAGGCATAACAACGTACCCAACACTCTAGTCATACGTGACTCTGTAGCCAGGCACACTGATGTTCCACTCACCAGGCTAAACAAGGAGAAAGTTACTGCCATCTGCCTGTCGGGTGCCAGGATCTGCCACGTAACGCACGCACTCAGGTCACTCCACAACAAGTACAAATATCGCTCTGTCATTGTCCATGTTGGTGTGAATGACCTGAGACGTACCTCCCCAGACTACATGTAAAGAGACCTGGAGAAGCTCTCTGATCTTGTAGCCCAGGCAGATATGACCCTAGCCCTGAGTAGCATTCTGCCATCATCCAGAGTGATACCACAGTACAAGGACAAAATGATTGACTTCAACAAGTGGCTAAGCTTCTGGTGTCATTTTAAGCAGATCCAGTATCTGTTTGCCTGGGATGACATGATCAAAAGACCACAATAGTTTGCCAGAGATGGCCTGCACCTGTCGCCCTTGGGATTCTGGATACTGGCTAAGCCTCTTGCCACCCCTATAGTGCCTTTTTTAGGCAAGGTTCAAATGACAAATTCACCACCATAACAGGTACAAGCAAGCAAAATCTGAGGGTAATGCTACTCAATGCTAGAAGTCTAAACCTCAAAATGCATTCACTCGAGGCACTCCGTAAAATGGAGAACATCGACATCTGTGCAGTGACAGAGATCTGGTTCAAGGCTCCAGGGAGCACCCCTGCATTACCAGGCTGTAATTCATGCCACATCTTTCTGCCACCTAACCTGGACCGAAACAGTAAAGGCGGAGGCATGTCCATATTCATTGAGGATATCCATAACTCCAGGCTAGTTGCTCAGCGTAATGCATCCGAGATTGTCCAAGTGCAATTAAGTCTGGGCAAGACCGCAATCCAAATTGTAACTTGCTACAGATCCCTCACTATGTCCCAGGATTCCCACCCCTCATTTCTTGATGCACTGGAAAATATTAGGGTACAACCCAACACCCTCATAATGGGTGATTTCAACTACCCAACCATTAACTGGGAAAACTACTCATGTAGCAACTCTTTTGCTCAACGTTTTCTGGAATTCATAAATTCCAACACCTTGGATCAACCTATCCACACCCCCACCAGGGGCAGCAATATCCTAGACCTTGTCATTACCAACATGGGCGACCGGGGTTCCACACCAGAAGTCAGATCCGACCCCAAGCTAATCACCCTAGACATCCACATCCCGCCCCCACCCCCATTAGGGAAACCACCGTAAAAAATTTCTCCAAAGCCAACTTCACGCTTCTTAAGACAGAAGTGGCAAACTTCACTACACCCATGCAGACAGACAATAGAGGTGCGACTGCTGAATCCTACACAAATGCACTTTATAAGCACTTACACAAGTGCATGGATCGTACTATCCCTAACAGAACCAAGATGCTATCCTCCAAAAAAAGAAAGCCAATCTGGTGGTCCCCTGCCATAAACAAACTCTACAACAGAAGAAAGAAACTGTTGCAAAAAAAGAGTAAAATCCCATAATTGGAGGAGCTCCCTGGTCAGCCACAGTAAGAAGCTGAGATCTCATAAAATCCTTCAAAGCTAGTTACGAAAACAAAATCGCCACTGATTCTAAAGACAACCGCAAAGCATTCTATAGCTATGTCAAGAATCTCAGTGGCAACACTCATGTCTGCTCTGTGTTAGTGCACAATGGCACTAAATATACAGAACCAACTGATATTGCCAACATCCTGGCAGATAGGTGCAGTGCTAACTTTACCCCTCTCTAACCCCCTAAAGGGCCCATCTCTATAACGGAAGAATGCAAATTTCCTGTAATCACGGCTGCACAGTTAAAAGCCACAGTCTCCAAAGCCAAGAACACAGCATCCATAGGACCTGACAACATCCCAGGCTGTGTTCTACATGAACTGCAGAATGAACTGGCACCCCACCTAAGCACCATGTTCAGTCATAACCTCACTTGTGTGGCCACTGAATGGCACACAGCGACAGTTATCCCACTCATCAAAGGGGGAGCCACCATGGACCCCGGGAACTACCGCCTCATTAGCCTAACGAGCCTAGGCTGCAAGGCCATGGAATGTATCATCATGGAACTTGTAAACAAAGACATTGGTAAACTCCAAACTCTGGACCCCACCCAGTTTGGGTTTGTAAAAGGCAGATCATGTTTCTTTAAACCGGAAAGACTTTTCTTTGAAGTAGTCACGAAAGCCCTAGACGAGGTAAGGTGGTTCACACAGCCTATCTAGATCTCTCCAAGGCTTTTGACACCATCCCCCACTCTTGCATTATAGATAAACTCACTAAACTAGGTATAAATCCCTAAGTCACAAGATGGGTTGCCAACTGGCTCACTGACAGAACCCACACTGTGAAAGTAGCAGACTCCAAATCCGACTTCAGACCAGTGACAAGTGGAGAACCACAGGGTTCAGTCCTGGGTCCTCTCCTGTTTATTATCTAAATTCCTGAAGTACAGGCTAACACAGAAGGTCTTTGTCTAACGAAGTTCACAGATGACTGCAAACTAGAAGCCATAATCGAAACTCCTAACAATGTGGACATCCTACAAATGGGCCTCACTGAGACAGATGCCTGGTGTCAAAGCCATGGCCTCAAGCTCAATGCCAAAAAGTGCATTGTCATCCCCTTTGGTAAAAACTCTGTACCCATGAGCTACCACATAGGTGTTAATCTACTTAACACCGAAAGTGTGATAAGAGACCTTGGTACACAAGTGGACAGTAGTCTCTCTTTTGATAATCACATTGCCACAGTAGTCAGGAAATCCTTCTACGTGGCACACGTCATCACAAAAGGTTTCTCATCCAGGAAAAAAAGAGGTCATTGTTCCCCTCTACTCATCACTCATTAGACCCATTATAGAGTACAAACGCCCCTTTTGGTATGTACCTCACAAGACATCTACAACAACTGGAAAGGCTGCAGAAATACCTCACAAAGAGGATTACTGGCCTCAGACTGATGCCCTACGCAGACTGCCTCAAAAAACTCCAGCTTTACTCCGTATCATATCGCCTACTCAGAGGCGATCTCTGCCTAACATACAAAGCTATGTCAAACCCAAAGCTCTTGGACATGCTCCACTCAAAGAAATCCCAATCCCTCTGAGCTACACGCACTAGGGACCTAAACCTTCTCACCAAAATAAACAGAACATGCTGGAGGGATAGATTCCTGTCCCAGAGACTTCCCATACTCTGGAACAAACTACCTATCTATATCAAACAAAGCTCCTCATTAGCACTCTTCAAGAAAAATCTTGCTGATTGGATGGGAAATAGGAAATTCACTCCGGGATCACCTCTGGGGCCCTGCTCGACAGGGGCACAGGAAAATAATTTTCTTGGGTGGCGAAAGTAGGGTACCTTTTTGGCTAGGCTTGTATAATCCCTAGGGCCAATAGCCTAGTACCTACCCATGAACCTGTGAAGCAGACATTATGTCCGATCACTTGTTAAGACACTGTATAGTAATAGATGCTGGAAAGCAAAAAAGGGTAAAAGAGGAGGATAATGCAGTTAAGTAGTAGTTAGTTCAGAGGGTTAATCAGTGTAAAAGAGGGTTCTGCTTACTTGATTAGGGAATGTATATGTGGTGATGTACTTTTGGTAGGAAGCAGCAGATAAGGTTGGCACACTAACAACTTATTGAGATTGTTTTGGGTTTGGAGGGGGGCTTCAGTATATATAGATATAAACAAATGAATACATCTTTATAAATATATAATATAATTTACACGTGTGTGTGTGTGTGTGTGTGTGTGTATACACACGTTAATAGATGTATATGTACTCCTCCCACTAACATATCTCCTTCCTTGTCTATCCTACATATATTAACCCCCCCCAGCCTTTATACCAGAAACTGCTCTGCATCCTTCACATTTGTATCCTTCCTCCACACTGGCTCTGCATTACCGTAAGCCCCTAAATCTGTTTATACTACCTACTGCACTTAAACACCTCCCCTTCTCTCAAGCCGTTACTTCCCCACTAACACTCTCATCTACTTTCATTTACCTCTCCCCCCTTTTTACAGTAACTGCATGTAATCCTCATTGTTTTGATCCTGTGAATCAACATAATTACCAGACTTTTAGAAGATATATATAAACTGCTAAAAATCAGAAAATAAATGCAGTATGTAAATCTTTCTATTTTTTACACCAAGGCTAACTTACCACTGTATACTGATATTACTGTATGCTAAACTGTCTTATGTATTTCAAAAAGTCTTTTGTATACTGATATTACTGTGTTTCAAAATGTCGTATGTATCTCAAAATGTCTTGCGTAACCAAAACTGTATGACAAAAAAGTTTTATATATAGATATATATATATATATATATATATAGATACACACACACACACACACACACACACACACACACACACACACACACACACACACACACACACACACACACTGTATTGGGAGCTTTTCTCCCCGGGCCTCCACTGAAAAAGGACCTGGTTAACAAATGTAAAATAAATAAATAAATGTATAGATACATACTACACCACCAAAGCAAACACATAAAAACACAAAACACACCTCATTTGTGGAGGCTCTCAATAAAAACCTGCTCAAGCAACAAAGACCTCCAAAGCAGAAACGCAAGCAACCTCCACCCGCCAGCACAACCCAAATGACACGTAGCCCACAAACTCAGTTTGCCACTCAACCACAGCCTATAAGGCATAACAACATACCCAACACTCTAGTCATAGGTGACTCTATAGTCAGGCACACTGATGTTCCACTCATTAGGCTAAACAAGGACAAAGTTACTGTCAGCTGCCTGTCGGGTGCCAGGATCCGCCACATAATGCATGTACTCAGTTCACTCCACAACAAGTGCAAATATGACTCTGTCATTGTTCATGTTGGTGTGAATGACCTGATACATACCTCCCTGGACTACATAAAAAGAGACATGGAGGAGCTCTCCAATCTTGTAGCCCAGGCAGGTATGACTCTAGCCCTGAGTAGCATCCTGCCATCACCCAGAATGATACCACAGTACAAGGACAAAATGATTGACTTCATCATTTGGCTAAGCTTCTGGTGTCATTCTAAGGGGATCCAGTATCTGTCTGCCTGGGATGACATGATCGACAGACCACGATGCTTTGCCAGAGATGGCCTGCATCTCTCGCCCTTGGGATTCCGGATACTGGCTAAAGCTCTTGCCACCCCTGTAGTGCCTTTTTTAGGCAAGGTTCAAATGACAAATTCATCACCGTAACAGGTACAAGCAAGCAAAATCTGAGGATAATGCTACTCAATGCTAGAAGTCTAAACCTCAGAATGCACTTACTCGAGGCACTCCTTAAAATGGAGAATATCGACATCTGTGCAGTGACAGAGACCTGGTTTAAGGCTCCAGAGAGCACCCCTGCATTACCACGCTATAATTCATACCACACCTTTCGATCACCTAACTTGGACCGAAACACTAAAGGCAGAGGCATGTCCGTATTCATTAAGGATATCCACACCTCCAGGCTAGTTGCTCAGCGTAATGCATCTGAGATTCACCAACTGTAACTAACTCTGGGAAAGACCGCAATCCAAATTGTAGCTTGCTACAGATCTCCCAGGATTCCCACTCCTCATTTCTAGATACAATGGAAAATATTAGGGTACAACCCAGCACCCTAATAATGGGCGATTTCAACTACCCCGCCATTAACTGTGAAAACTACTCGGGTACCAAATCTTTTGCTCAATGTTTTCTGTAATTCATAAATTCCAATGCCTTGGATCAACTTATTCACATCCCCACCAGGGCAGCAATATCCTAGACCTGGTCATTACCAACATGGGTGACCAGTGTTCCACACCAGAGGTCAATTCCTCGTTGGTCAGATCCGACTACAAGCTAATCACCCTCAACATCCACCCCCCCCCCCCCCATTTATGGAAACCACCGTAAAATATTTCTCCAAAGCCAACTTCACACTTCTTAAGACTGGAAGAACTCCCTGGTCAGCCTCAGTAAGAAGCTGAGATCCCTCATAAAATCCTTCAAAGCTAGTTATAAAAACAAAATCACCACTGATTCTAAAGACAACCACAAAGCATTCTATAGCTGTGTCAAGAATCTCAATGGCAACACTCAGATCTGCTCTGAGTTGTATCATAATGGCACTAAATATAAAGGACCAACTGATATTGCCAACATCCTGGCAGATAGGTTCAGTGCTAACTTTACCCCCCACCCCCTAAAGGGCCCAGCTCTATACCAGAAGAATACAAAGTTCCTGTAATTATGGCTGCACAGGTAAAAACCACACTCTCCAAAGCCAAGAACACAGCATCCATGGGACGTGACAACATCTCAGGCTGCGTTCCACATGAACTACTGAATGAAATGGCACCCCACCTAAGCACCATGTTCAATCATAGCTTCACCTCAGGCTTTGTGCCCACTGAAAGGCACACAGCGACGGTTATCCCACTCCACAAAGGGGGAGCCACCACGGACCCCAGGAACTACTGCCCCATTTGCACCCTGGGGATCACCTCTGTGGCTCTGCTCAGCAGGGGCACAGGAAAATAATTTTCTTGTGTGGTGAATGCCGGGGTATCTTTTTGGCTAGGCTTGTATAGGCCCTAGGGCCGATGGCCTAGTCCCTACCTATGAACTAAGACAGAAGTGGCAAACCTCACGACACCCATGCAGACGAGGTACGACTGTTGAATCCTACATAAATGCACTTTATAAGCACTTACACGAGTGCATGGATCGTGCTATCCCTAACAGAACCAAGATGCTATCCTCCAAAAAAAAAAAAGGAAGCCAATCTGGTGGTCCCCTGCCATAAACAAACTCTACAACAGAAGAAAGAAACTGTTTTCCAAAAAAAGAGTAAAATCCCATGATTGGAGGGAACTCGTTTGTCAGCCTCAGTAAGAAGCTGAGATCCCTCCTAAAATCCTCCAAAGCTAGTTACGAAAACAAGATCGCCACTGATTCTAAAGACAGCCACAAAGCATTCTATAGCTGTGTCAAGAATCTCAATAGCAACACTCATATCTGCTCTAAGTTACAGCACAGTGGCACTAAATATACAGAACCAACTGATATTGCCAACATCCTGGCAAATAGATTCCGTGCTAACTTTACACCCCTCTCACCCCCTAAAGGGCCCATCTCTATACCGGAAGAATGCAAAGTTGCTGTAATCACGGATGCACAGGTAAAAAGCACACTCTCTAAAGCCAAGAACACAGCATCCATGGGACCTGACAACATCCCAGGTTGCATTCTACACGAACTACATAACGAACTTGCACCCCATCTAAGTGCCATGTTCAGTCATAGCCTCACCTCAGGCTTTGTGCCCACTGAATGGCGCACAGCGATGGTTATCCCACTCGTCAAAGGGGGAGCCACCACACACCCTGGGAACTACCGGCCTATTAGCCTGACGAGCCTGGTCTGCAAGGCCATGGAACATATCATTATGGAACTTATAAACAAAGAGATTAGTAATCTCAAAACTCTGGACCCCACGCAGTTCGGGTTTGTAAAGGGCAGATCATTTCTCCAAAACCTGACTGACTTCTTTGAAGCGGTCACCAAAGCCATAGATGAGGTGTAAGATGGTTCACACAGCCTATCTAGATCTCGCCAAGGCTTTCAACACCATTCCCCAATCTGGAATTATAAATAAACTCATTAAACTAGGTATAAATCCCTATGTCACAAGATGGGTTGCCAACTGGCCCACTGACAGAACCCGCACTGTGAAAGTAGTAGACTCCAAATTTGACTTCAGACCAGTGACAGGTTGAGTACCACAGGGTTCAGTCCTGGGTCCTCTCCTGTTTGATATCTACTTCTCTGAACTACAGGCTAACACAGAAGGCCTCTGGCCAACGAAGTTCACAGATGACTGCAAACTAGGAGCCATAGTCAAGTCCCCAAATGATGTGGACATCCTACAGAAGGACCTCACTGAGACAGATGCCTGATGTCAGTGTCATGGCCTCAGGCTCAGTGCCAAAAAGTGCATTGTCATCCCCTTTGGTAAAAACTCTATACCCATGAATTACCACATAAACGGCAGTCTAATTAATGCCAGATGTGTGATAAGAGACCTTGGGACCCAGGTGGACAGTAGTCTTTCCTTTGATAATCACATTGCCACAGTAGTCAGGAAATCCTTCTATATGGCACACCTCATCACAAAAGGGTTTTCATCCAGGAAAAAAGAGGTCATTGTTCCCCTCTACTCGGCACTCATTATACCTATTATAGAGTACAACACCCCTTTTGGCATGTACCTCTCAAGATATCTGCAGCATCTGGAAAGGCCACAGAAGTACCTCACAAAGAGGATTACTGGCCTTCAACAGATGCCTTACACTGACCATCCCAAAAAACTCCAGCTTTACTCTGTAACATATCGCCTACTCCGAGGAGATCTCTGCCTAACATACAAAGCTATGTTAAAGCCAGATCTGTTGGACATGCTACACGTGAAGAAATCCCAGTTACTCCATACTACACGCTCTAGGAACCTAAACCATGTCACCACAATAAACAGGGCATGCTGGAGGGATAGATTCCTGTCCCAGAGACTTCGTATACTCTGGAACAAGCTACCCATTTATGTCAAGCAAAGTTCCTCATTAGCACTCTTCAAGAAAAATCTTGATGAGTGGATGGGAAATAGGAAATACACCCCAGGGATCACTTCTGTGGTTCTGCTCGACAGGGGCACAGGAAATTAAATTTCTTGGGTGGCGTAAGCCAGGGAACCTTGTTGGCTAGGCTTGCTTAGGCCCTTGGGCCGATAGCCTTGTACCTACCTATGAACCTTACATATAAATAACGACTGTGGACAGTGTCTTACACACATGGTGCATGTAGGATTTTTTCTTTATTCGATACACACAGCAGCACATAATTCAGTTGTTTGATTTTGGTTATTGTCTAGTTAAACATATCCTTCCATGTGTATCTACATGTATCTTTGTAAATGTATATTTATTTTTTATTTTACATTTCTTGACCGGGATAGTCCGACTAGATATGTGTCCATTTTCAGCGGAGGCCCAGGGAGAAAAGCTCCAAGGTAGAATATACAGTAAAAATAACAAAATGATTAGAAGTTACACACAGTTTACAGGTTCCAGTTGAGCAAGCAGGTAATATAATAATACATTTTTAAAACAGTGTTGACAAATTGACTAGACAATGTAACATAATTACAGACTATAGAGGAGGATCTATTCGGGTTTTGAACAAGGACACAGTCATTGAGTTTTAAGTATATATTCTTTTAACTTTAAGTATATATATATATATATATATATATATATATATATATATATATATATATATATATATATATATAGCTACATATAGCTATCGACATACGTATATGTATAGCTTTTTATTGAAATGTTGCTGTACATACACAAGTCACATGAGTATATACACACACGCACACCTCTGCCTTCAGATAACAAAAAAACTTGCCTGTTTTGTAACCAGTCATACTATACTTCCATACTCAACCAGACAGGACTATTTCTTTTGGATAACACCTAGTCACAGATCTCATAGCCCATTTTATTATTAGAGAATGTAAGCTGATATCCCTATAGCTCAACGTACTTGGAACAGGCATATGACAACATGCCATTAATCTGTGTACTATTGTGTACGCTACCTCAGACTGTCCACTTTCATGCTGTGGAAAAATAATGGATAAGGTAATATTGGCTGAGTTATTGTCAGAACTGGTCAGTTTGGGAATTAAAGCATATATCAGCATGTATATGTTGAAAACAGATGTTTTACCACCTGTAACATGATGTTCTATAACAGCACACTAACACTTATGAATTAATAATTGCGCTGTGGTGTGGCTTACATAGATTTAACTTCAGCATTTGACAGGGTCATACACAAAACAGTGTTCAATAAATTACTACAACTAGGTATTGATGTCCTCTTGATCACATGGATAGCTGCATTGCTTACAAATAGGACATGGCAAGTATTATACAGCAACTGGACAGGTATAATCCTTGGTTACAGTCAGGGTGTCCCACAGGGCTCTGTCCTAGGCCCATTCTTGTTTAGATTGTATCTGTCCTACATAACTTTTTCATTTGAGGTGTTCTACAGTCTATATGCAGATGTAATTAGTTTACCCAATTTCAGGACATGTGTTACATATAAGGCATGTCTTCAAAACACTTGACAAAATTGACCATTTGGTCAAAGGAGAATAATATGCTGATAAACACATCAAAAACTAAGTATGTGAGGTTTGGGAGACAAAAAATGATAGGTGAATATGTAATGCAGCACACAGTGACTGAAATAGACTTATTTAAGGGCCTGGTTATATGGGTCGATTCAGCTGTGAGTTTTTGTATTCATAACAGCCAATTGGTTAATGATAGTTATAGAGCTCTAGGTTGTGTACAATGATTAATCAGACCTGATGAAGTCAGTTTGTTAGTTAGGCCCAAACTTGAGTATGGAATAACAGTGAGGAAACTCTATAAGAAAACAAGCTTGAATCAACTGAAAAGAATACAGCAGAGAAATACCAATGGTATCCATGGATGTGAAAATTTACATTTTTTGGTAATCAAAAATATCTGAATGTCTAGTGTCTCTTACAGATATCCAAGAGGAAATCTTATTCAAGTATATAGGGCATTTATAGACAGCTACCTCTGGGAATGTTGGGAGTTATCAAACAGTAGTAGAGAATCATTAGACAACCTGTGTAGAAGATTATATGGGAATGAAAAGTGTACCAATTGTTTCCAAGACAGAGTAGCTGATGCAAAGAACAGACTGTCAAATTACATTAAAGCAAGTAGTAGTTTTGTTAATTTTAACAACAGCCTCAACACGTTATATGGGAACAAGTGTTTTGGTATATTGTCATGCTAGAAGGGCAGTAATGCCGTACTTGAAATGTTTGTATGTATGAACAGTGAACAAGTCCATAAAGCAGTATCCAAGGCTGAAGCAGTACTGCCTTGTGGCAGTCAACCTAACGTGTTAACAACTGGCAGACCTGAAGCAGTACCTGTAAAATAGTCTTCAGAGGACATTCAAAAACAGTTGCCAAACAGGCTATGTGGCAGATGAATAGAGACCCTAAGATTTCAACACCATGCACTAGATTAAGCCATCGACTGATCACATTAAATGCAGACTCAGTAATCTGAAGAGCATTATCTGTTAGGCAACTCAAAGGATCGGTATGGAATTAGCCATTCCTTAAACAGATTGCACAAGTAAGCAACCAGAGCAATAGTTTAGCTCAAGTAAGAACACACACACACACACGCACACACACACACACACACACACACACACACACACACACACACACACACACACACACACACACACACAATGACACAATATCAACTCTTTTCCTAGTGAGCAATACTGCAGTTTGACTTTCTCTGCGCAAGCACTTGCCTGACACACCCATGGATTATTTTCTACATCAATGCTTCATTAATCTCTTGAAGTATGCACAAGCACTAAAATGAACCATTTCATCAGGTGACCCCTCCGTTGATATGCGCCATGTATGCACAAGTACCGAAATGACACAGTTCCCCAAACGAACCCTTTAGTAATATGTTGAAATGTAGCAGTTATCCAAGCAACCACTTCACTCATATGCTGAGGCATGTGCAAGCATTACAATGAACCATTTTCAAAAGGGGCACCTTCAGTTATAGGTCCAGGCATGCAGAAACACTTAAGTGAAACTCTTAGCCAAGTGATCCCTTATGTCCTATTATAATGAAACACAAAATTAAAACCTTTACCCCAGCAACCACTTCTGTCCTAGTATGCACAAGCAGTAAAATAAAACATTTATCTAAGCTACCCCTTCTGAAATATGTCCAAGTAGACATGAACACCGTGCATGCACAACTATCCAAAAATATCAAAAAAGCAACAGTTACCCCAGCAACCATGTTATAAGTGGAGGTATGCAGAGCCCCATTTAACTCGGTGACACCTTCTTTAATATGTCCAAGTAAGCAGTAATACCAACATGCGACATATACCACAAACAACCTTACTGTAATATGTCCAAACATGCATAAGCATGGTAATGACACATTATCCAAATGACCTTGTCATTAGTACATCTAAGTCTGCACAAACACCAGCAAGAAACAGTCCCCCATATGGATCCTTCAATTATATGGCCAGGTGTGCACAAACAACAAAATGAAACATTTATCCAAGTGATCCCATGAGTAATATCTCTCAAGTATGCACATGTACTGAATGAAAACAGTTACCCAAGCAACCCCTTTAGTCATATGTCCAAATATGTACAAGAATTAAAAGACAAATGATTACTCAAGCAATCTCTTCTGAAATAAGTGTAGGTCTGTGTAAGCATCCAAATTAACCTTTTGCACAAGTGACACCTTCAGTATTTGTTCCCAGTATGCAGGGACACAAAAAAGAAACATTTCTCCTAGTATCCCTTCGTTACTATGTAGAACCACAAAAAAATTCTCCAATTAACCTCTTCACTTATATGCCCAATTACTGGAGTGAAGCAGATGTTCTTCGTTTCCCATTGCTGCAGTCCTTACTATTGGGTATAGTCCGCATCCAGTCGGCCCGAATACCAGAGTATAAGGCTGACGTCGGTCAGGGCGCATTAGACTGACGTCAGTACGTCAGGGTACTAATGCGCATGACCGACGCCATATCCTCAGTCTTTTTTGCCGCATGGTCCGATGCAGAAGCAGTTTTGCGAGTGCAGGTTGGCGTTCTGAAATATTTCCGAAACCGGAGTTTCAGACCGAAACAGAGTTGGCTAAGTACCCGTTAGAACATTTTGGTTTTTCTTGCCTCAGTATTTAACCGGATGTCAGAAAAAGTGAATAACTGTATTTCTTGTGGGAAACAGATACCTCATAGGGATTACCATACCTTGTGTATACCTTGTTTAGGGCCTGAGCACGACGTTGTTGGTTGCCGCTCTTGTGCTAGGTTTAACAAACGCACTATTAAGAGGAGGTTAGACTGTGCCAGGTTAGTGTTTGGGAAGCGTTGCAATTATAAAATGCCGTCGGATGCTCCGACGCCGCTTCGTCAAGAAGCGCAAGGACAAATCAGCGAAGCCTAGGGTTGATGAACCGCAGTCCCGGACGTCGGTTCTTTAGAAGGCTCAGTGGAGCCAGAGGTTTTGCCAGGAGTTTCCATGGAGTCTCAGGCAGAAACTTTACTATTGCAGGATGTGCCTTCTCAGGAGGTAGGCCAGGCTGAGGGGGCTTCTCAGGTAACTGTTCTTCCCTCTCTTCCCAAGGTAGTTAGAGCCTCTCCTTCTGTTGCCAAAACTTCTTTGAGAGGTAGGCCTAGTTCAGCTTCAGTCGGGGCTTCTCCTAGCATTTCGGGTTCTGTACCTAAGAAACATATGCTTAAAATGGCAGAAGATTTGATTACTATGATTAGAGGTTCTATGCCCCCGCCTGATAAGAGGCCTAGGGTGGAACCAGAGTTTGATAGTTTTGAACAGTGTTCAGAGGCTTCAGAGTCTTCTGGAAGACTTGCAGGAGTATCCTACTTATTCTGATTCTGATGTGGATGATTCCACTCCTACAGCTTCTCCTCCTGAGGATTTCTCATTTTCAGAGACTCTGCATTCCATGAGGGAGCATTTTAAATGGGAAGGCCAGGATTACTCTGATTCCAGGAAAAGGCTTAGGGAATTCTTGTTTTTGCCCCAGCATAGGCCCTTAGCTTTTCCTCCTGTGTTGAATGTGGTGGAAGATGTTTTTGCAGAGGCTTCCCTGAACCCTGACTCTTTGCCTCCTGCTCCTGTTAAACCTGATAGGTATTATAGGGTGCCCGAAGCTCATAAGTATTTGTTTAAGAGTCCTAGGGCGGACCCAGAAACTGTTTCTCAGGGGCCTAAAGGTGTTAAAGCTTCTGTGGTTAAAAATCCTGTTCCCACTGATAAAGAGGCAAGGGCTTTGGATAGGTGGGGAAAGAAAGTGTATACTTCTTCCACTCTAGCCATGAGAGCGTTGAATTGTCAGTTTCACATGCTAAAATATCAAAATTATCTCCTTTCACAATTGAAATCTAAGGTGGATGCTTTGGCGGAAGGTATTGAGTGTAAAGAGTTGCTGGATTTGGTTCATGTGTCTGAACAAGTGGGTAAGCATTCTTTGCAATGTGGTTTTGATGCTGTACAGGCCTCCTCGAGGGTGGCTGCTACTAGTTCTGTTCTTCGCAGGCATGCCTGGTTGAAGGATCAGAATTTAGCAGAGCATGTTAAGACAAGGATTTTGGATGCTCATTTACAGTCTGATGTGTTGTTTGGATCGCCTGTGGAAGCAGTTTTAAAGAAAATGGAGGACAAAGCTAAGTCTATGCAAACTGTTAAAGATTTTTTACAGGTGCAGCCACCGAAGTTTAGTAGAAATTGGCCTGCTAAGGGATGGACATATCCTGCTTATGATTCTCAGTCTAGGGGTAGGTCTAGACGTGGTAGGGGCAGGGCTCAAGGTTCTTTTAGGCCTAGATCAGGAGTTCACCTGCTCAGACTTCTGGTGAGGGCAGGGGTCAGTCCTTTCGTAAACAGACCCAATGACCTGCCTTTTCAGCTGCCAGTAGATTCTCGTCTGGCAGCTCCTTTGGGAGGAAGACTGTCTCTTTTCAAAGAAAATTGGGATTTAATTACTCAAGACAGATGGGTGTTGGATATCATTCACCACGGTTACAGGTTTTATTTCCACACAATGCCCCTTTCAAAGGCATGCCAGACGTTCCTCCTCCACAAAGAAAAGAGGCTCACAAGCAAGTTTCTCAGTTACTCCAGATGGGGCCATTCAGCCAGTCCCTGTATCAGAAAGGGGCCTAGGATTTTATTCTCGCCTGTTCCTAGTACCAAAGAAGGGGAACACGTGGAGACCAATTTTGGATTTATCTCTCCTCAACACTTATCTGGACATTCCCAAGTTCAAGATGTTGACGTTACAACAACTTTTACCTCTGCTGGGCAAAGATCACTGGATGGTAACTTTAGATCTCAAGGAAGCTTACCTTCATGTGCCTATAAGGCTAAGTTGCAGGAAGTATCTGCGATTTCGAGCTGGAAATTCTCATTATCAGTTCTCTGCATTGCCCTTTGGCTTATCTACTGCCCAGAGTATTCACAAAGGTTCTGGCTCCAGTGATAGCTTACTTCAGGCTACAAGGAATTCAAATCTATCCTTACTTGGACGACTGCCTGATCCTGGCTCAAGAAAAGGAAGACCTTCTACAGCATCTGGAGTATGTTATAACAGTGCTAAGATGCCTAGGGTATTCTGTGAACGAAATAAAGTCCAGTCTAGTACCCTCTCAAGACATGTGCTTTCTGGGTGTGAGACTGAATACAGCAGCCCAGATGGCCTTTTTAACCCCGGACAAACAAAAGAGTCTCTCACTTTACTTCCATCAACTATCTCATCAGGCCGTGCTGACTGCAAGGTCAGTCCTTCAAGCATTAGGGTTCATGGCATCTTGTATTCTGGTGCTTCCCAATGCCAAACTGCATATGAGGAAGCTACAATGGTATCTCAAAAATGTATGGACACAGCACTGCCAGGATTTGGACACTGTCATTCAAATAATACCTTGCCTTCAAAAAGAATTTTTGTGGTGGGCTCAGGAATGTCACCTAAACAAGGGACTCTCTGTGACCCGGCCAGAGGCAAGTCAGATTTTAACGACAGATGCCTCGGACATTGCTTGGGGAGCTCATCTAAATGGAAAGTGGATACAAGACAAGTGGCCTGCCAGACTACAGCATCTACATATCAACATGAAGGAGATGTTAGCAGTCCAGTTTGCATTAATGGCTTTCAAGGAGTTACTTCTTCCAGGGCAGGTGTTGATTCTAACAGACAACACAACTGTCATGTGGTACATCAACAAGCAAGGGGAACACATTCTTATCCTCTATGCAGGCAAGCAATGATTTTATGGGAGACTGCGCTAAGCTTGCAACTAACTCTTCAGGCAAGGTTTCTGCCAGGAGCACAGAACTCCTTAGCAGATGTGTTAAGCAGACAAATCATGGATCCCCACGAGTGGAAACTGGATCTTCATGTATTTCAGAAATTGACAGTGTCATGGGGAACTCCAGACATAGATCTGTTCGCTTCTCCACTAAACCACCAGCTGCCAAAGTATTGCACAAAGGGGTTTCATCACACAGCTTGGAAAGTGGATGCTCTGTCTTTCAGTTGGAAAAACCTTCATGTGTATGCCTTTCCACCTCTGCCTCTTCTTCCAAAGGTACTATTAAAGGTCAGACAAGACAGGCCAAGGATGATTTTGATAGCTCCAGATTGGCCTCGCAACACTGGTACCCACTACTACGGAGTCTGGTAAAGAAGCCTCCATGGCCTTTACCTCTGATTCCTCATCTGTTATCTCAGAAGGACGGTCATCTGCTCAATGTCAAGCTTCACTCTCTTCATCTCACAGCCTGGCATATTCTGTGTTGAAACACAGCAGGTCTCAACTTCCTCAACAAGTTTTAAATGTGATTATGGAAGCTAGAAGACCTAGTACAAGGAGAGTGTACGCAGAAAAATGGAAGAGATTTTTATTTTGGAGTACAGCAAAGAATTTGGAGATTTCTGAGCCTAATTTGAGTGTGGCTCTTCAATATCTTACTGAGTTATTGGACAAAGGTTTGTCCTTCTCTTCCATTAAGATTCATGCTGCAGCAATTTCAGCTCACTATGATTGTGACCCACCTTTGTTTTCGCATCCTTTGTTCAAGCAGTTTCTTAGAGGGGCAAAGAATATAAGACCCCACGTAGAGCTCCTACTCCTGCTTGGGATCTCAATTTTGTGTTGGAAAAACTTACTCTACAACCTTTTGAGCCTGCAGCTACTGCTGAATTGAAATACTTGTCATGGAAGACTGCTTTTCTGTTGGCTATTACTTCTGCAAGAAGGGTGTCTGAGTTGCAGGCCCTTATGGCAGTAGAGCCCTTTTTTGATTTTCCATAAGGATAGGGTATCATTACGCACTAATCCTTCCTTTATGCCTAAGGTGGTTTCTAGTGTGGCTTTAAACCAAACTATTCATTTGCCTACGTTTTATGCAGACCCCCAAAATAAAGGGGAAAAGATTTTGCACACTTTAGATGTACACAGGCAATTGCGTTATTATTTAAGCAGGACTAAGGATTTTAGGCAGTCTCAGCAGTTGTTTGTTTCTTTTGCTTTGAGTTCACAGGGCAAGCCTGTGTCAAAACAAACTATTTCTAGGTGGATTGGCTTTTGCATTGCATTTTGTTATTCCCATCATGGCAAGGAAATTCCAGCTGGGATTAGGCCTCATTCCACTAGGGCTACTGCCACTTCAACAGCATTTCTAAGGGGGGTGGCAACTAAGGATATTTTGGAAGCAGCTACTTGGAGTTCAGTGCATACTTTCTCTAAGCATTATCACCTTCCTATCTATTCTAAGTCTAGGGCTGGTTTTGCCACAGCTGTTTTGCAAGGCATGTTGTCAGCTCCTACTTCTTTATGATTTGCCAGCCTCCCTTACCTCTGCTTTGGGATTCTACCCAATAGTAAGGACTGCAGCAATGGGAAACGAAGAACATAGTACAGTTTTGTACCTACCATAAATGTAGATGTTCGAGGATTCCATTGCTGCAGTCCAATTTACCCTCCCTCCTTCCCCTCTGTGTTTAGGGGTGGTTGTGTAGGTGAGTTTACATGCTGATATTTTGGTATATAGTCTTGTATATATTGTATATATTTTTGGTGCAGGTTTTTTGAGCCTTGTCTTTTTAGGGTCTTCTGACATCTGGGGCAAGAAAAGACTGAGGATATGGCGTCGGTCATGCGCATTAGTACCCTGACGTACTGACGTCAGTCTAATGCGCCCTGACCGACGTCAGCCTTATACTCTGGTATTCGGGCCGACTGGATGCGGACTATACCCAATAGTAAGGACTGCAGCAATGGAATCCTCGAACATCTACATTTATAGTAGGTACAAAACTGTACTTTTTCCAAGCGACTAAGTAAGTAATATGTCCAATCTTGCAAAAGCACTAAAAATGGAACAGTTTCCTGAGCAATCTGTTCAGTGATATATTTAGTCAAGGGCAATCATCGATTTGAACTATTCTCCCAAGTGTCACCTTTAATGCTATGTCCAAGTATGCAGAAGCACACAAATGAGACATTTTACCAAGGGACCCCTTCATTAACACATCTAAGTATGCTGAAACAGAATTACAGCATTAACCCCTAGAACCAGTTTGTTATATATTCAAGTATGCGCAAGTGCAATAATCAAACATTTAACTAGGTGACCTGTTTTTTAATATATGCAAGTAAGCATGTGAATGTAAGTCGAAACACCAAGCATGCACAAGGACAAATCTGAGACATTTACCAGAGTTACTCCTTCATTGATATGTGCCAGTATGCAGAAACACCAAAAGACAACAGTCAGCCCAGCAACCTTTTCAGCGATCTGTTCCAGTATGCAGAGGCATAATTGAAGTGGTAACCCCTTCTTTAATATGTGCAAGTAAGCCCATATGCCAACATGAAACATATAAGTGGTGTGACCCTTCAGTAATCTGTCACAGTATGCATAACCACAGAATGAGACATTAACCAAGTGACCCATTCATGGCTATGTTCAAGCACAGACGAGCACAAATGTGAAACGTACCATAAGGGTGGTTCAAGTATACGGCCAAGTATGCATAAACACCAAAACTGAAACACTTATTCAAGTGACCCCATGAGTAATGTGTTCAACATGCCTGTGTACCAAGATGAAACATTTCCACAAGTGACCCATGAAGTCATATGTACAAATATTCAAAAGCAGTAAGAAAGAAATATTTATCCCAGTAATCCCTTTAGAAATATGTTGGATGATACCTGTAGTACTTTGTCCAGTTATGCAGCAGCAATAAAATGAATAAGTTAGCCAAGTGAACTGCGTCATTACTATGTCCAAGTGTGGACAAACAGAAAAACAAGTTGTATATCTCAGCAAGCTCTTCAGTAATATATGTAGGTTTGGTGCAAAAAACAAATTGAACCTTTTTCACAATGTCCCATGCAGTAAAATCTCCAAGCATGCAAAAGCACAGAAATGAAACATTTACCCAAGTGGTCCCCTTCATTAACATGTCCAAGTATGCAGAAACACAAAATTAAAACATTAACCCCAGCACCCACTTCAATTATGTATTCAAGTATGCACTAGCACAAAAATCAAACATTTAACTAGTCAACCCAGTCCTCAGTATGAGCAACTAAGCACAAAGAACAAGCATGTATATGCACAAATGGGAATCCTTTACACATGTGACCCCTTCTGTAATGTGTCCCAGTATGCAGAAGCACTTAAACCCAATACTTACCCAGGAACCACTTCTGCAATCTGCTTTAGTATGCAGAGGCACGATTACATAGGTGACCCCTTCTGTAATATTTACAAGTAAGCACTAATGCCAACATGAAACATATAACAAAGTGATCCAGAATTAAGAAACGTATAACAAAGTGATCCAGCATTAACGTGTGCCAGTACACATAACCAAAATAATGACACATTAACTGACTGACCCCTTCCTTACTATGTCCAAGCATACACAACCACAGACATGAAACATTTACCATAAATATCCTTCAAGTATATGGCCAGATATCCACAATAGACAAATTGAAACATGTATCCAAGTGACCCCATCATTAATATGTCCAAGTGTGCGCAACTACTGAAATGAAACATTTCTCAAAGCAACCTCTTTAGTCATAGGCCCAAATTTGCACAAACACTAAAAAGGAAACATTAACCCAAACAATCTCTTCAGAAATGTGTAGCCATGAGAAAATGTAAGACATGCACCTTTTTTGCCAACTGACACCTTCTATAACTTGTCCAAGTATGCAGAGACATTAAAAATAATTGTTTACCCCACTGTCCCGCTCATTAATATGTTCAACTATGCAGAAATAGAAAAATAAAAGAAAAAATTAATGAAGCAGTTGCGTAAGCGATCACTTCAGGAATATTTGACAGCATGTGCAAGCATGACTATGTCCTGGCATGCATAAGCACAAATGTGAAACATTTACCGTAAGGAGCATTCCATTATCTGTCCATGGAATGCACAAACAATTTAAGCATTTCTCCAAATGAGCCTATGAGTAATATTTCATAGTATGCACAAGACTAAGAAAGGAAACAATTAACCAAGCAATCACTTCCGAAGGATGTGGCAGCATTTGCAAGCATCAGAATTAACCTTCTTTTCAAAGTGAGACCATCAGTAGTTTGTCCAAGTATGCAGCTGCACATAACTGAAACATTTTATCCTAGTTAACACTTCCTTAATATGTCCAAGTATGCAGAAACACAGAAATAAAACATATACCCTAGCAAGCTCCTCACTTATTGGCCCGACTACCAAAATCAAACAGTGCCCCAAGCAACCCCAACAGTAGTGTGTTGAAGGCAGAATCACTAACAACTGAACAGTTACCAGAGCAATCTCTTCAGTGATGTATTTGCATTTGTACAAGCATGAAGAAGAACCAGTTTCCATGTCCAAGTATGCAGAAGTACAAAAATGAAGCATTTAACCAGGTGACCCCTTCAGTTATATGTCTTAGCATGCTGAAACACAAAAATCCAACATTTACCCCTGCAACCACTTCACTTATATATGTATATATGTATACAAGTATGCACAAGCACAAAAAACAAACATTGATCCAAGTGATCCCTATAGCCCAGCATTCCCACAATACCTATATTCAGACATTACCCAAATATACTTACTTCTCATTGCACTGCCTCAAATTGTACCTTGAACAAGTCCATTCAACAGTATCCTTGGTTCAGAACACTGCTTTCTTGTACCAGTCAGCATAATCTGTTGACTATTTCCTGGTCGTGGAATAGTAATTGACCAACTGCCTGAAGAGGCCATTCTATATGAGATGCAAACCTATGTGCCAGATTAATAGAGGTCCTAAGCAGTCATCACCATGCACAAGGTCAAGCCATCAAATGAACGAAGTAGATGTAGACTCAGAACTCATATCATCCCTAACTGTAAGGCTACTGAAAGGGTTATTATGGAGTTAGACATCCCTTTAGTAGTTTGTCCAATTAACCAAAAAGCAATTCCCTGACGCAGAAATCAATTATTTTTATTTGCAAGCCAAGCATTAGTTTGGCCTATGTATGTACAAGCACTACAATGACACAAACAAAAATTATTTTGCCCAGTAGTCTGACCATGTATGGACATGCACTTCCCAGACACAAAAACGTGTAACTTCCTACATCTACGTGTAACTTCCTACATCTACCCCTTAATGGGTATGCCCGAATATGTACGAGCACCGGAATGAAGCATTTCCACAGGCGACCCTTTCAGTATTATAGCATTGTATGCACAATTAACGACATGATGTATTTCCACATGAAACCTGCTCATGAACATGTCCAGTAATGCACAAGCCCAAAAAAATTAAACTAATTAAACAGGAGATCGCTTCAGTAATGTGTTTAGGCATGTGGAAGCATCCAAATGAAGCATTTTCATAGGTTCATAGGTTCATACTAGGCTATCTGCCCTAGGGCATTTATAAGCCTAGCCAGAGTGTGTTTGGCTTTTGCCACCCATTTTAAATTAATTTTGCTATGCCCTTTTTCGAGGTTAGTATACTGTGCCTCTGTCTAACAGTGACACAGAAGTGATACCCGGGGTAAACCTACGATCTCCCATCCACTCATCAAGATTCCTCTTGAAGAGAGTCAATGAGGGATTCTGCCTAACCTGGACTGGGATTTTATTCTAGAGTGAAGGGAGCCTCTGGGTTATGAATCTGTCCCTCCAGCATGTCCTATTTATTTCAGTGCTGAGGTTCAAGTCTCTTGAGCGCGTAGCTCGATGGGATTTGGATTTTCTGAGGTGCAGCATGTCCATTAATTTCGGGTTGGACATGGCTTTATACGTCAGGCACAGATCGCCTCTGAGCAGGCGGTATGCCACTGAGTAGAGCTGGAGTTTCTTTAACCGGGCAGCAAATGGCATCTGTTTGAGCCCTTTGATCCTCTTGGTGAGGTACTTTTGGGGTCTTTCCAGTTGCTGCAGGTGTCTGGTAAGGTACATCCCAAAAGGGGCATTGTACTCAATTATGGGCCTGATGAGGGATGAGTAAAGAGGCACGATGACCTCCCCTGATCTAGATGTGAATCCCTTCATGACTAGGTGGGCTATATAAAATGTTTTTCTAACCACTTTGGCCACGTGGTTGTCAAATGAGAGATTGCTATCAACTTGGGTCCCCAGGTCCCTAATTACTTCTTCTGTACTTAATGGATTACCTCCTATGTGGTAATTTGTGGGCACTTTGTTTTTGCCAAAGGGGATGACTATACACTTTTTGGCATTTAGCTTGAGGCCATGGCTCTGGCACCAGTTGTCTGTTTCTATGAGGCCCTTTTGGAGGATGCTTGTGTCGGCTGGAGAGTCGATTATGGCGCCCAGTTTGCAGTCATCTGCGAACTTGGTCAGCCACAGTCCTTCCGTGTTGGCCTGTACCTCCAAGAAATATATACCGAACAAGAGAGCTCCCAGGACTGAGCCTTGTGGGATGCTACTTGTAACTGGTTTGGAGTCTGACATGGCTCCAGCAATTCTAACCATGTGGGTTCTGTCCTTGAGCCAGTTTGCAACCCATCTAGTGACATAGGGGTTTATATTTAAGCTGGTGAGCTTATCTATAATGCCCGAGTGGGGTATTGTATCGAAGGCTTTTGCGAGGTCCAGGTAGGCTGTGTGGACCACCTTCCTCTCGTCAATGGCCTTGGTGACTGTTTCAAAGAAATTGACCAGGTTTAAGAGGCAGAATCTGCCCTTATCTAAGCCGAACTGGGTAGGATCCAGTGTCTGTAGGTCCCCGATATCTTTATTTATGAGGTCCATGATGATCCTTTCCATAGCTTTGCAGACCAAGCTAGTCAGGCTTATGGGGCGATAGTTTCCAGGATCAGTTGAGGCACCACCTTTGTGGAGAGGGACCACTGTTGCTGTACGCCACTCTTTGGGTACATATCCTGTAGTAAGGCTGAGATTGAACAGCAGTTTTATGTTTGGGTTTAGCTCTTCTTGGAGTTCATGTAGGACGCAGCCCGGGACACCGTTTGGTCCCATTGATGCTGTGTTTTTTGCTTTGGAGAGGGCGGCTCTTACCTGAGCATATGAGATGTCAGGGGGCCAGCACTCTGCTGGGATAGATATTTGCCCTTTTGGTGGGGAGGGGGGGGGGGAGTTTGCGCTGAACCTGTCAGCTAGGATGTTGGCAATGTCTGTGGGTTCGGTGTATTTTTTGTCATTTTGGACTAATTCTGAGCATATCTGGGAATTCCCACCCAGGTTCCTAACATAACTAAAGAAAGCCTTGTGATTATCCTTAGTGTCCTGTGCAATTTTTCTTTCGAAGCTGGCCTTAGACGATTTTATGAGTGCCCGTACTTTTTTGCTAATACTGATCAGAGATGCCTTCCCTTTTTGGGATTTTGCTCTATCATGTAGTAGCTTCTTCCTTCTATTGTATACTTTGTTTATGGCTGGGGTCCACCAGACAGGACGTCTGCCTTTGGAGGATTGGGTCTTGGTTTTATTTGGGATTGCATGATCCATGCATTCCTGAAGGTGGTCATAGAATGCGTTTATAAAGGATTCTGCGGTCTGGGCCGTATTTTCCACAGGCCCGGGGGCTTTGAAGGATTCCTCCTCAGTTTTGAGGAGTGTGAAATTTGCTTTAGAGAAGTTTTTCACTGTGGTTATCTGGGCAGGGGGTGGGGTCAGGATGTGAATATCCAGTGAGATTAGTTTATGGTCTGATCTTACCAGTGATGGATACACTTCTGGTCTGGAGCATAGAGTCCCCATGTTGGTGATGATCAGGTCCAGTATGTTTTCTCCTCTTGTGGGAGTGGTAACAAGTTGTTCCATAGCATTTGAGTTTATAAATTCTAGGAACCTTTGGGCTAGGGTGTTGGAGCTAGAGTAATGCTCCCAGTCTATGTTTGGGTAGTTGAAGTTGCCCAATATAATGGTGTTTGGAGAGACCTTCATATTTTCCAGTGCTCTCAGGAAGGCCGAGTGGGGTTCCTGGGTTTGGGAGGGTGGTCTGTAGCAGGCTATAAACTGGAAGGCAGTTTTACCCACTGTTAGTTGCACATGGATAGTCTCTGATGTTTCGTGCTTTTCCCAGGAGACAGTTATAGTGATATGTCAAAGAATGCATAATGACAAAAATAAAACATTTCCCCAAAGAACTCTATCATTGATATGTACAAGTATGCATAAATTCAAAACTGAAACATTTACCACAGCAAGCACTTCAGATGTTTGTGCATTTTTGCACAAGCACACAGATCAAAATTTTAAATAAGTGACCACCTTCCTTACTTTGTACAAGTAAACACAAACATCAGAACAAAACATATATCCAAGGGTAACCTTGAGTTATATGCCAGGTATGCACCATCACAAAAATAAAATAGCTAATTGAACCATTCATTACTATGTGCAAGCATGCATATGACCACTATGAAACATTTACCCTAATGTTCCATGAATAATATGGCCCAGTATGCACAAACACCAAAATTAAAATTTGTCCAAGAGATGCTTTCAATGATGTGTTGAAGTATGCACAATCAGAAAAATTAAGCATTAACCAGGGTGCACAAGCTAGTAGTGTAATTAATGACACACTGTTTGAGTCATCTTGAAACACTTTGTTTCTTTTGCACAAGTACCACTGCTAAACATTTACCATAAGGATCCTTAATTAATATGGCCTGATATGCACAAACACCAAAATGAAACATTTGTCCAAGTGTCCCCTTCAGTAAGGTGTCCCAAGTGTGCACACTCACAAAAATGAAGCATTAACCAATCTCTCCTTTACAAACTTAATACGAGGCTGAGTACACACCGTGGATCTATACAAATAACTGATCATTACTGATGGACACAGGCTGTAGAAAATCTTTTGTTCCTAGTCCAGCAGTTTAACAGTTTAGCAGTTTAAATAAACACGTTATGTGTGTATTGCACTAGATGCATTGTATTGTGCCCGTTAGCAAGTGTTCAGTGTTAGTGTGTTTTAGCATATGTTTTCGATTTTGTACGTGTGTGTTATGTATGTACATATATATATATATATATATATATATATATATATATATATATATAATGTACATATATACAGAAATGCACACACGTTTACACAAATGCACACACACATATACATTTGTATGCATATATATATATATATATATATATATGTGTGTGTGTGTGTGTGTATATGGGTCCCCTTCACATGGTCGACTTTTCACAAAGTCGACTTTCATATGGCCAAGACCATATGATCGACTTTCAAAAAACCGGCAATGGTGAACTGCTATCTATGTACAGTGCGGAATGGACAAATTTCCATCTTCCGCACTGTCGTTTGATCTTAGAGTTGGTATATTTAAGTTACGGGGATGCTGGGGGTGGAGCCCCCCACTGGGGGTGCATGGGGGCTTGCCCCTGCTAACAGTTTTAAGGTAAGTGTTTGTTATGTTTTTTGTGTTTATTTTACATGGTCGGTTTTCTGAAAGTCGATCATATGGTTTCGGCCATATGAAAGTCGACTTTGTGAAAAGTCAACCATGTAAAGTAGACCTAATAGATATATATATATATATATATATATATATATATATATATATATATATATATATATATATATATGTGTGTGTGTGTGTGTGTGTGTCTAATTCATCTCAGTATTAGTCAGCTTATAATAAAATCTCCTGACTGTTATAGTCTGATTACAGTGTCATATTCCTAATAATTCCCCTAAATTCGTCTTTAGGCATATTTAAGGAAGCATTGGAACTTTTTAGTGTGCAAGATATAGCTTCGAAGAAAAACATTTCAGCAGTATCAGACTGTACAGTAAAAGCAAATATAGATCACTAGATCACTATTGTTAATTTCACATGCTTATAAAATCCAGACAAAGTCACACAACAACCATATGCAAAAAAAATATCAATTGCTAATATGAGAGAGATAAATGTGTCAGCATGAAGGAAAATGCTCAACCACTTTTCTACAGTTAAAAAAATATGCTAAGTGGATATTTAGTGTATCCTAAAACAAGTAAAACTTGCAATTTTAATGGAATTGATGATACTCTGACCAATAAAACAAGTTACTAGATAATTAATATATGCCATCCAGTACTTCTCTTGTTTGTATTTGTATATGTGTGTATATACTGAAAAAAAAACACACTGAGACACAATATGAGGCAAGATCGGGGAGAGTCTGCCAAGTCAGGGGCAGATGACTTGATATGGTTCATGCGTACACTCATGTGTGTGCGCGCGCGCGCACACACACACATTCTTACAATCAATTGTGAAGCTCCTACAGTTAGACATATTTTCTTAAGGGCCCCATGATTATCTGGAAATTGTAAATTTATCAGTTGCAATATGCATGCACACATACCAATGACTGAATTTACTTCCAATCTAAAGCCATGTTTGAAAATGTAAATTTTACATCACCTGAGAGTTATTTAATCCTGAGTACACTTAATTTCATCTGTTAAGGAGCAAATCTTATCCATTTTGGTAATAAACACTTGTCATGATTGAGAAACGTAAATATAATGTTTACTGACTACCTCCCAAAACGTAACATTCCCTCATTGAAGGTCACTTATTTTAAATTTCACAAACAGAAACCAGCAAAAATATGGAGTTCTGCTAACTCAGCACGTAAAAAATGCAGGACAAGCCAGATGCACTCACATTTAAAGACCCTTTTTATCCCACATAAAATGGCTGCTCTTGCACTGTATTACACTCAATCATGCCTTTTAGCTGTTCAGATTTTTGCAGAATGTCCAGATTTTTGGCTCATATGTGTCCCTAGTTTTGAACCTTTGCCCCCCCCATGTCGTACTTTGTCCAGATTCCCAGTGTAAAGAGATTGAGGAGAAGATAGTTAGTGCCTATCAACAGCAAATGCATTAGCCCCAACATACATGTAGTTCAGAAAATGCAAGACAATAGAAATC
Source organism: Protopterus annectens (assembly GCF_019279795.1). NCBI lineage: Eukaryota > Metazoa > Chordata > Ceratodontiformes > Protopteridae > Protopterus > Protopterus annectens. Next base: position 760,714,878 of record NC_056735.1, on the reverse strand, counting down.
CTGTCATTGCAACAAATTACTAAGTTTATAAAAGTAAGATGTACAATGTGTCCAAATTTTTGGACTCCCCCGCCCCCCCACCACCACCCCTCTTTATGACATACTTTGTCCAGATTCCTTGCGTTAAGAGATTAAGAGGTATACATTCAGTCCCTCTGAACAGAAAAAGCATTAGCCCCAACGTGTATGTTTTTTTAATACACTCACCAATTACAGTCCTGGAGAAACACTACAAGATGTAACGATTCCTTTTTTCTTTTTAAATTTTCCTAGGAAAAAAAAAAGCAGCTCTTGCAGCAAATCCCAAAGTCCATAGCAGCAGAACTCTCCGTTACAAAAACAACGACGTGCAGTAACTGATAAAAGAAAAAGAAGTTCCTGCTGGTGCCGAAGGCTGTTTTTTATACACAAAGAAGGTGTGCGGTCAAATGCTAATGTTCACGAGGGTGTGAATAATTAGCGAGTGGGCGGCAACTGGGTGAAAAGGGAAGGACTGGGAGTATGATAATGTTTTCAACCGAAAACTTAACTCAGACTGATGGGTGAATTGTCACGGAAGCCAGCAAGCATGAGAGCAAGTATTGCTTTCAAAAGGCTTGCTGTACGGACAACCAGTTGCTGATATCTGCAGAGACGGATGGAATAATATTTTTAAACTTACCAAATGCACTTTTGAGGTGATAGGGCCATTCTGCAAGGGGAGAAATAACGATCGGTAATAGAAAGGCTATGCTGCTTTCCATAGTTGTCCTTTAAGCCTGGAAGCTCTAAATATTTGATTCCTAATAACATTCTGAAAAATGTGGGGGGGGTGCATACTGTCTCTAGCTAATAAATTATTAACATGACAAGACTTCCTATATAATCTAGTGAACAAACCCCCATCACCATCCATCTCTACAGTGACATCCAAAAAATCCATTTTACTAGAGGCCACATTAGAAGTAAATCTTAAAAATGCTGTAGTATTATTAATATATTCATTAAATTACCTAAGTTCGTCTTCTGTTCCATTCCACAGCAGGAACAAATCATACATGAACCTTCTATAAAGTACTACTTGTTTATAAGTTCCTTTGAAATATATTTATCCTTCCATACTGCTGTAACCGAATTGGCGTAGCTATTGGCACAGGATGTACCCATAGCTACGCCATTCCGCTGCCAGAAAATCTTTCATTAAACAAGAACACGTTGTTCTGTGTTACACACTGTAGTAGAACCTTGACATGCATACTCTCTGACTCATCAAACTGTGAATGCAACCTCAAAAAATCTTGTATCTTACCCAAACCCAGGTCATTGTTTATGACTGTAAATAAAGAGGTCACATCTAAGGTGACCAACAGCAAATTTCTAGTATCAAGAGTAGATTGTTCCAAATAGGTGTATAAATCACTCTGAAAATGCTGTGTATCTTTCAAAACATGTGGTATAACACTAAGCAATGGTCTCAGGGACTTTTCTAAATAAATAGATATGGGCTTTGGTACACCAGTTTTGTCCTGCAACAATAGCACACGTCGGTGGATTTCGTTCTGTTCTAATGCAACTTGGGTAACCCTTGTATGATAGGAAGTAAACAATCTTTTACCAAAAAATAATCAAGTAGCTCTTTCTGTAGCAATTCCTGCTGATATAACTTATTCAGTGTGCATCGAATATTAATTTCCATCTATTTAACCTTCCTTTTGTGGTCATGTGATTTAACACTGTTTCACTTTTTTTTACTTAAAAGCAACTTTTGGTTCAATGCGTATGTTATCTGATTAAGCAGAAGTAGCTGTGAAAGCACTTATGACCTACAGTAAATTAAGTTTTTAACCTGGCTAGTTGTGCCTTCCTTGTGTCCATCAGTGTTCTTGGATTATTTGCTTTTATTTTTGTTGGACTCTGCTGCTCTGGGAAGTTGGTAGTAGTTTTTCTTTGATATCAAAGTAAATACTTTGGTGTGAATTAAGGTAGGAAGAGTGGTTGTAATATCATCATAGGTTCATAGGTTCATAGGTTCATACTAGGCTATCTGCCCGAGGGCATTTATAAGCCTAGCCCATCGTTTTGTGGCTTACGCCACCCCTTTAGTATGGGGAACTATACCCATTATTTTGCTGTGCCTCTGTCGAGCAGTGACACTGAGGTAATTCCTGGGGTATATCTGCGATCTCCCATCCATTGGTCAAGATTTCTCTTGAACAAGGCCAGCGAGGTACTCTGCCTCACATGTACCGGGATTTTGTTCCACAGCATAGAGAGTCTTTGGGTGATGAATCTATCCCTCCAGCACATCCTATTAATAGCTGTGTCGAGGTTTAAGTCTCCCGCCCTTGTGGCTCTGATGGATCTAGATTTTTTGAGGTGAAGCATATTCATCAAATCTGGGTTTGACATGGCCTTGTATGTTAGGCAAAGGTCACCTCTGAGCAAGCGGTAAGCGACTGAATAGAGCTGGAGTTCTTTCAGTCGGGCAGCATAGGACAGACTTTTGAGACCCTTTATCCTTTTGGTGAGGAACTTTTGTGGCCTCTCCAGCTGCTGCAAGTGTCGGGTCAGATACATTCCGAATGGGGCATTGTACTCAATCATTGGTCTGATGAGTGATGAGTAAAGGGAGACTATGACCTCCCTTGATCTAGATGAGAATCCCTTCATGATAAGGTGGGCAATGTAGAAGGACTTCCTAACTACTTTAGCTACATGGGTGTCGAATGACAGACTACTATCAACCTGGGTCCCCAGGTCCCTGATAACTTCTTCTGTGCTCAGTGGATTACCACCTATTTGGTAGAAGAGATAATGGTTACTTAAGTGATCAGCCATTACATACTCTGTTGCTTTGAAGTCTTTACTTTGCAGATGTTTCGAGTGAGTATTTTTTGGATTTGATATTATATTAATTTTTTATTTTGTTTTATTATTTGTCAAGGAATACTTCCGCGGTGGTGCAGCGGTAACATTGTTGCCTCACAGCAAGAGGTTCTCCCGTTCGATTCTCGGCTTGGGTTGGGAGTGCCTTCTGTGTGGAGTCTGCATGTCCTCCCCATGGTCGAGTGGGCATTCAAAAGACATGCGTTGAATGGGCGAGCCTTCGTTGAAGGTTGGGCATCGGGCTGGCAACTCAACACCATAAAAACCAACTGCCAATCATTAGTGGACCTGAGTTCCGCTGTGATGACCCCTAACCGGAAAAAGCCGAAAGACAAACAACAACAATTTGTCAAGGAATACTGAGAGTTGTATTTGCAGTGTGACTGTGGCTGCTGTTGATTCTATCGAAGCTCTTAGACTGTGCAATGTGTTAAACCTAGTAATGTTATCAGCCAGAACTTTTTAGTTGTGCGACATGTTTTAAAATGATGAGTGGTTGCATGATAAGTAAGATAATGATTGAACCCTGTAGACAGAGAGACTAACAGTGATATGTTGAAGTAGTGACCAGCAGCAAATCTAGATAGTCTGATATATGCCTATATGATTTAACAATGTGCAGAGAGTAGTAAAAGATGTGAGGAATGTTATAGGTGAAAGGGAGAAGGTATGGTGGTTCAGTAGTTTACCCATGCATTTCCGAGGAGGCATGGTTTTGACCTATATAGTTTGCTTAATTCCTTGTTAGTTGTAGCATAGAGTTAATGTACAGGTTACATTTTAACTGATTACCAATGGCTTCTAGTATTTTGGAAGGCTGTACCTTTTCAGTCATGATACTGTCACATGTGAAGACCATTAGCCTATTTACATTGCATGGAACACTGCTACCTAGATATAACTTAAATTTTTAGAAGAGAGCATAAGGCATGATGTACGGGAGAAAAGCATTGATTTGGTTTTAGAGATGTTTAGTTTTAAGCCTTTATTACTTCGTCATACATGGAACAAATTAAAGAAATCTCTAAGTAGAGTTGACCAGTTATGGAGTCTTGTTAGACAGTACAGTTGTAGAATCATCGTTGTATTTTATAAGTTGAAGATGCAGTGCAAAAGCTTATCTGAAGCAAGTTTTTAGCTGATGCAGCACCAAAGTAGCCTGAGATATACACCTGTCTTTGTTGACTTTATGATTGAAGATCTGTTTAGTTCTATATACTGTTAATAATTGTGTGATTTTGCTGTTTAAGAAGCTCACTGTAGACCCATATATTAAAGTGAATCTGAGGGTCTTCCTCAAGTTGCCGAAGCTCATCTTGTAAATGCCCAGTGGATAGCCTACTGTGTCCTACCACCACAGATGACCATTGCAAAATATTTAAACTACAGAGCAAAATGAAAGTTTATTAGCAGGGAGCTGTATCCCATGTTGCATGGGTTCTTCCACCTCACTGCAGTTTTTAAACATACTACCTCTAAGGTTGCACCATCTCTGAGAAGAGGAAAACATTTTTTTCCTTTTTCTGCAAGGTGGTGTAACATTGGATATAGTATATTTAGAAACTGCGGGTGTGTGGGCAGAGCAAAGCCCAATGTCAGTAGGTGCAGGGAATTTAACTGAATTAGCTAACCAAGTTAGAGTACTGATTATAACTGACTAGTTGCAATCCCAGCAAAAGCTGGACAGTGCAATGAGAGTAATGTACTTGCAAACTGCAATGAAAGAAACACAACAGCAAAATACAATGAGGAAAAAACTAATAAACACAGAGACATATTGCAGAACACACTGTAGCAGGTACTTCCAAAAATTTGAAAGTGTATAAAATTGTCAGAGGCTATATACAAGATTGTTAGAAAGTCTGAATAATTGAGGTTGGTCAAATAGTTAGAGGCAGTGAGATTTGGGAAAGGTTGACTAATATTGTCATAGAGATAGCATTGACAATTTGCTTCTGTTGTGTGGTAAACCTTAAGTTGTGGTCAGAATTGTAGAGATTCCCATAGTTTGGGACTATGATTTGAGAAGCTGTTGCCTGTGCAGGGAAACTTGGTGTTGGGAGATTGTAAGGAAGGAGTTCAGGTTTTTTGCTTTCTGAAGTTGTATGAAGGGAGAAGTCTTGCTAGCCTGGCTGCTAGTTGATTGTTAAAAAGTTTGGATAATTGAGAGCCCAACAGAAGTTGGCTTCTCTGTCTCACTGTAAGCATACCTCTCAACTGTACAGATTTTCGCAGAATGTTCAGATTACTGCTTCATATTTTTGGTCAATTTCTCATAAAATTGTGATTTTCTAGCAAAGTATTGGCAAGTCATTGAAAATTAAAGTCATAAAATAGACATTTGAGTTTCAGACTTCATACTCAGGAAATTCATGCTAGCACAAAACATGCTATGCTATCAACTTTCTAAGTTTGTAAGAGTAATGTTTGAAAATTGCCCCTATTTCTGGGCCTTTGTCCTCCCCATAATTTATGGTTTTGTCCAGATTCCTTGCATAGAGGTTGAAATATTTGACTGGAAGTTTTTGCCTTTTTTTTAGGGTTTTGCAGTAGTTATGTTTTGGGGAGAGTGTCATAAGATTTGCTATTGTTTTGAAATGATTACAGTTTTTTTATGCAGATGCTATTAAGAGAAGGCTGTATTCTAGGTGAATGAGAAGAATGCCTTTGTTTATACCTTTTTCTGGTGATTTTGGAGAGGAGTAGGGATATTTTATTAACCTAGAATAAAAGTATGTTAATCTTTATTTTTTTACTGGTGTTCTGGAGATGGTGAGTAAAGTTCAGAGATGGGTCATACCAGATGCCTAGGTATTTAACAAAAATTGTATTACTACCCTTCTGTGAAAAAAAAAAACTGTTCACAAAATGTAATTACTAAAATATGCCAAGATGGCATACGTGCAGATAGTAAACTAGTCAGTGTTACACTGTAAGTGAACAGCCTGAGTTTGGTAAGTCAAGGTAGACCTGAATTTGACTATTTTCAGGTCAAGTATTTAATATTCTTGCACAAACACACACACACACACACACACACACACACACACACGTGTTATACATGTTTGCATAAGCACATCAGAGTATTTTTTGCCATTAGTAGTTGTCCATATATTTGATTATAAAATTAAGCTGCAGAGATCTTCATCAGAATTACTGCACAACCACAGAGAGAATGTATTAAAGGTATGACTGGTAACAGAAATGTGCTCTTCCTCTTATCTGAAAAAGTAACTTGGTTTCAGTGCAATGTTTTCAAAAGTGAAAGCAAGAAACAGTAAAAGTTATGATACATCATGAAAGAATTGTTCAAACTTCCAACCAAAAAGATTATTTTAATTTTGTGGTGCAGAATACTTGCATTATGCTACATGACATTACTCAATGATCAGGTTAATTAAATTGTGGGTTTGCATTTTTTCTTTAATTCTTATTATTTTCTTGCATCATTTGACTCTTGTTTTATATCAGTTTAACTTTCTATATTGGATGTTTAGCCATTAATGAGTAATTTGCTCATGCATTTTTCTTACACCTTTTGTTTTTCATGAAATAGGCCTTCCGGAAGTTTGTAGTGAAGTTTTGAATAAATGCCTTGAGTATGGATATATACGTCTTAAACCAGATCAGCTGACCATCAACCAGTATGAGCCTGGACAAGGTAAATAAGTCAAGCATGCATACTATCTTTTGTGTGGCATTAGAGGAACTACGACTTATCATCCCAATAAACATGGTAAGAAAAAGTTTGCTATTTTCATATAGACCATTTGATAAAGTTTCAGATTTGAGTACAGCTAATGTTAAAATGTGAAGTTGTAAAATCTCGCCATTCATTCTTTACTGATGGCTTCGAAGCCGATCCATCGGCTCTGACACGGCCGTTTGCAAAGCTCAAGGTTTACCAGTAGCTCGAGACCAAGCCCCTTATCCCATGATGCACTGCTGAAATTACATCAGATCTAGTTTGCTGCGGCATGGATCTCGGTGATTCCAGTTTGCTCGAGCCAATTTTTAACAAAAAAAAAAAACGTACTTTTCGCAAGCTATTTAATAATTTTTCTTATTATTCATTAGATTAGTCTTAGAGTAGTTTTGGTAGATTTATATAAGATCCCTTACCCTTCGTGTGCTTTTTGAATAGCTTATTTGTAGTGGCCTCTTGTTTGGCCTGGTTGTTTCCTTAACTATATAGATATTTAGATATACATATTTAGCTGTGTTGGCCCCTTTTTCCTCTGGGCTCATTGTTTAGAGTGTGTGTGTGTGCTTTCTATTGTTCTAGTTATCACCTGTTTTTCTAGGCTTGTTAATTTGAACCTAAGCGTGGTTTGTGATGCATAACTGGCTGTGACTTTTAGGCTTCATTTAGGCTTGTGTGGCTTGTTTGTAGTGTTAAGCCTAAGGAATTTCTTGAATATGTCTGAGTATAAGGACAAATACCCAAAGTCTGGATTCAAGAAATGTCCAGACTGCAGGCAAAAGATGTCCGTGACTGATGGGCACATTCAGTGTGTATATTGTTTAGGTGCTGTGCATTTGCAGGAGTCCTGCAGTATTTGCCACTTCTTTTCCTCGAGGGTTTTGTTGGAGAGGAAAAGGAAGCTTGTTGATAGAGGCTTGCTGAAGCATCCTTTTGCTGAAGCTTTGAGTGACCAGGATGGGGGCCAGCAAGTCTTCCAAATCTTCAGGAGACTCCAAGGTTTCTAGAGAATCAAAAAAGTCAAAAAAATTGCAGGATTCCGAGACATCGGCTCCACAGCTCTCGTAGCCGAGTGTCCTTTCGTTTTGGAGCCGGCCCATAGCCCTGGAGCCAGTATCTGAGAGACCTGCACCTCCACTCCTTCATTCGGCACCATCAGTGCACTCCTCTAGGTCTTCTGTCAGCCTGTCGGATTTGGATATGGATCGATTGGTGCAGAAGCTCGTACAGGCACCAGGCCTTGCTAAATTGTTGTTGGCTCCGACCCTAGCATTGGAACCGAAGACCACCACCCCAGATTTGACTGCTCCTCCTCCGAGCCGTACCAGACCTTCGGAGCCCGAGAGGGCCAACCTGCTGATCGTGGAGCTTTTGGAGTCGAGACTTGCTCCGGTGTCATCGGTTCCATCTACTCTGACGTCCTCGGTGCCTACTGGGGACTCTGGGAGCCGACACTCCCCTGTCAGGTCCGGGGAGGATAGTCGCACCGACTTGTCAGTGCCAACTCTTCCTCTCGGGGCCTTGGCTCAGATGAGCTCGGCTCCTACCTCCGGCTCGGTGCCCACGGCCTTGGTGCGGGAGGGGCTAGTGGTTCCTTTGGGTCCGTCGACTCCTTCTCATCGGAGCCGTGATGCCTTCGAAGCCATGAGGTGAGCCTTGTCCCCAAAGACATCCTCGACACCAGGTCTGGCCTCTTCTTCACCCAAAGCGCCTGTGTCCGCTTCTGTCTCCATCGTCCAGGCCAAGCATAGAGATCCTGATCCTCAGGTAGCCCCACAGGATGCCCCTTGCTCTTCCGAGACCTCCCCAGAGGCCCCCATTGAGGAGGTCTCCAGGAAGAGATTGTGCAAGAGGAGACACTTGGACTCCCCACAGGAGTCTTTGACATCTGACACTGACTTGGATGAGTCAAAAGGGTCCCCACGATCCCCCTCTGAGGATATCTCCTTTGTGGAGATACTCGAGATCCTTAACCAGAGGGGTGATTGGCAGTCCAAAAGCCCTACTGTGGACGAGTCCATTCTCCTGATGGCTTTCGGGTCTCAACCTTCCACCTCTTGGGTGTCTCCGCCCTTCAATGAGCTCATGCAGCTGGTCTCTCGGAGGGCGTGGGAGTCACCGGAGTCCATGGAACCTGTCCCTCAGAGGCCTAATAAGTTCATTTCTGCCCCCGTAGATAAATCCTTTTTGTCCAGAGGAGTCCCTGTTGATGCCATGGTGGTGGCGGCGGCCACCAAAAAGGAAATGTCTGAGACTTCCTCTTCAATCCATCCTCCTAACAGAGAGTCCAGGATCATGGATCGTTATGGGAAACGCATGTTTAGTTCAGCGACTTTTACATTTTGATCCCCGAACTGTTTGACTCATTTCACCAGACTGCAAAGAGATCTCCTTAAGGAGTTGGGAGATACTTTTCAGGGTACTGTAGCTGCAGAGGCTTCCGACAAAGTTGCTGCCCAGCTTGCTACCCTAAATTCCATTGTGAACTCGTCCATGCATCTCATATATGCAGCCAATGGGACGAGTAGGGCAGCGGGTACAGGAATTGCTCTAAGAAAACATTCCTGGATGCTCTTGTGTTCCTTCGCGGAGCCCTTTAAGTCTTCATTTGTCAACACCCCTTTTGATGGCTCATCTCTCTTTGGGCCTAAAATGAAGGAAACTCTGACCAGGTGTGAACAGGAGGGAAAGACTATGTCTGCCGTCGGAGTCCGTTTTTCCATCCCTACTCGGCCTTACCCCAAAGGGGAGTAAAAATGTGGTTCCGAAAAGCCCAAGGAGCCTTTCAGGACACATGTGGTGAACCCCCCCTCTAGGGGCAGAGGAGGGGGTAATAATGGAAGACGCCGCCCTCGCGGCAGAGGGGGTCCGCAACACCAGTGTGACAGAGATCACTTCTCTGGTCAACCCTCTCAGCGCTCCTGAAAGGAGGCCTGACTGTCCTGCTGTGGAGGCAGTTGGGGGGTCGCTTATCTTTGTACCCAGATGCCTGGCTATAACAAATGACAGCTGGGTACAAAGTATTATTTCCAGAGTGTATTCCATACCATTCTCCAATCCACCCACTCCCGCAAGGAGAATCCCAGACATTCCACCCAATTACAGGGAAGAAGCAACTATAGTGGTCCACAGGTTGCTAGAAAAAAGTCATTCAGTTAGTCCCAGCAGACCAAGCAGGATCTGGAACTTACTCAAGATTCTTTTTGGTTCCAAAGAAAACAGGGGACTTTAGACCTATTTTGGACCTCAGCAGACTCAACCAATTTGTGAAGAAGGAGAAGTTCCGGATGGTCACGCTACAGTCTAAACTTCCCTTTTAACTCATTCACTCTGGAGCAGCTCAGGAAAAGCTGCCTGCTTAATTCCACCATAGGAACAACAGTGCAGCCTGAGGTCATTTTCAGAAAATCCATTTGTAATACCATACAAAAAACAAATGTTCATAACTCTTTAATTATAAGAGCTAGACTAAAAATGTAAACGCGAAAGTTGTTCAGCAGACACTGACCTTTCCAACAGTGTAAATGTTGATAGTGTATATCAAAGTCATTATTAAATATTTGACAAGGAATGCTGATATTGTGCATATTTTTTACCTTTTTGGAAAAACAAAGCATAATATCTTGGTCAATGTACCATGCAGACCCATACAATTTGAATGTACTTTGTTAGTATGAATGTCAGCTTTAAAATTATACCTTAACCATTACTGTGTGATGTTCCTTTCTTGAGATATTCACAGAAATATGATTAATATATTATTTTTCATAATTGACAAATAAACAAAGCATAATATCTCATCACCTGTAACAGACAGAGCCTACATATCAGTGTAGAAGTTGTGCATCTGAATGTCAGCTTCAAAATGATGCATCATTTGTGTGATCACCATGCTCCCTTGCAAAGATATGGGCATAATAATGAAAAGTATTGTAAATGTATAATTTTCATAATCGTACAAGACTAAACAAACTGTGATATCTGTACATGTGTAGAGTGCACAGACACAGTTATTTTACCATGTTGTAAGGAGTAACACTGTCTTCAAAATGAGGTATTACTTGGCACACTGACATGCTCCCTTGCAAAGTTATTTACCAAAATATGAAAACAAATCATAATTTCCATAACCTAAGTCCGAAACAAACTTTGATATCTGCATATGAGTACAACATACAGGCACAATTATTTTACCATGTTGGAACCAGCAATACTGTCTTCAAAATGAGGTATTACTTGGCACATTCAGATGCTCCCTTGCAAAGTTATTTACCAAAATATGAAAAATCATAATTTCCATAACTTGAGTCCTAACAAAACTGATATATGTACATGTGTACAGCATTCAGAAGCAGTTGTTTTACCATGTAAACACATATGATTGTAAATATACACATGCTTGGTGTAGGCAACATACTGCTGAATGGGTACATGTAAAGAGAAAAAGCAAGGTAAGGACCTAAACACCTGTTCAAATTCAGGCTCTCCACGGGCTACGTACCCATAGAGTGGTGCACAGCAATGGTTATTCCGCTCCACAAAGGTGGAGCCACAACAGACCCCGGGAACTATCGCCCTATAAGCCTGACTAGCTTGGTCTGCAAGGCTATGGAGCGCATCATCATGGAATTCATTAACAGAGACATTGGGAACCTCCAAACACTAGACCCTACCCAGTTGGCCTTTGTTAAGGGCAGATCATGTCTCCTAAACCTGTTGGACTTCTTTGAGACAGTTGCCAAGGCTATAGACGAGGGAAAGATGGTACATACAGCCTACCTAGACCTTGCAAAGGCCTTCAACACCATTCCACATTCTGGTATTATAGACAAGCTCACCAGCCTGAACATAAACCCCTACGTCACAAGATGGGTTGCCAACTTGCTCACGGACAGAACCCACATGGTGAGAGTTGCGGGAGCTAGGTCCGACTCTAAACCAGTTACAAGTGGCATTCCCCAGGACTCAGTCCTAGGACCCCTCCTGTTCAGCATATACTTCTCAGAGGTATAGGCAAGCACAGGAGGACTATGGCTGACCAAGTTCATAGACGACTGCAAACTAGGGGCTATAATTGACTCTCTGGCTGACACAGACATCCTCCAAAAGGGTCTCACTGAGATGGATACCTGGTGTCAAAATCATGGCCTCAAGCTAAATGCCAAAAAGTGCATAGTCATCCCATTTGAAAAAAACAAAGTACCCACAAACTACCACATAGGTGGTAGTCCCCTAAATATGGAAGACATAATAAGGGATCTGGGGACCCAAGTAGATAGTAATCTCACCTTTGATAATCACATTGCCAAAGTGGTTAAAAAATCCTTCTACGTGGCCCACCTAATCACAAAAAGGTATGCATCCAGATCAAAAGAGGTCATTGTGCCCCTCTACTCATCAGACCCATCATAGAGTACAATGCCCCGTTTGGGATGTACCTTACAAGACACCTGCAACAGCTGGAAAGACCACAGAAGTACCTCACCAAGAGGATCACTGGCCTCAGACAGATGCCCTATGGAGCTCGACTGAAGAAACTCCAGCTGTACTCGGTTATATACTGCCTACTCAGAGGTGATCTCTGCCTGACATACAAGGCCACGTCCAACCCAGAATTGATGGACATGCTCCACCTAACGAATAACGAAAACCTTATCCCCTCAAGCCACACGCTTTAAGGATCTAAACCTCACCACAACAATAAATAGGACGTGCTGGAGGGATAGATTCTTGTCCCAGAGACTTCCCATGCTTTGGAACAAGATTCCAATCTACATTAGGCAGAGCTCCTCGTTAATGCTCCTCAAAAGAAACCTTGACGAGTGGATGGGAAACAGAAAGTTTACCCCGGGGATCAAAACCTTGACGAGTGGATGGGAAACAGAAAGTTTTCCCCGGGGATCACTTCAGTGGCTCTGCTGGACAGATGCACAGGGAACTAATCTAAGGGGGTGGCGAAAGCCAACACATTCTGGCTAGGCTTATAAATGCCTTTGGGCAGATAGCCTAGTACCTACCTATGAATCTATGTAAATCCCCTGTAAATGAACTACAGGTATGCAGAGATGCATCACCCTATCTCCCAAGAGAGGCCACTGCCATACTGACATTCGTGTGTAAATGTATATATGTGCAAGTACATTATGTACATATATATATATATATATATATATATATATATATATATCTATGGAGGATAGCTAGTTGATGAAGAATGACTACAAGCAGAGAAAAAAACACAATCTGGCTTGTGCATTCATCAAAGTGATAATGACTTCTACTTATGTGAATAACAGTTACAGCAGCTGAGACTTTTACCAGAAAAGTGATAATGACCTTCCTTTCAGTACTGCAAAGTTATGCATGCTCAGACAAAGGTGATAATTGCTGCACATAACCTGTTGACTAGGCATTCATTATATTACCTTGTGCAGCTGTTGTGTAACACAGACTCATTATCAGTAAGGAGAACACCTTAGTAATTCAGTAAAATAGTACAACACTTAACATATTACTGAGCCCTTCCTCCCACCTATCTGTTAACAAAGTACCAAGCAATGAGGAATGACTCGTATTACAATTCTTTGTCTACATCAGAAAATGCTGTGGTCAAGTCAACATTCTCATGCATTTCACCTTCAAAGCACTTGGTTAGACTCACTAGGTCAGTGGACACTTTTGAAGGGAGACACAAATAGGTATTCATAGTGACTAAGGGGAATTAGGCCATGGCACCACAGAAAGTACAGTTGTGTTAGATTTTATCATAACAGTACTGCAGAATTCCTAACCTAAGGGATCTCCTCCAAAAGATATACCAATGTCCAGCCAGTGTACCAAAGCCTTTAGTACTTATAGGTATTGTACATCTCACACACACACTCCCTTCACAAGGTCAAAACCATAGAGAAATGGCTAGCAGAACCAAGTACTGGCAGGAAAAGTACAGTTTTGTACCTACCATAAATGTAGATGTTCGAGTGTTCACCCTGCTGCAGTCATCACACTTGGGTTATCCTGCCGTCAGGCGGTCCCGCAGTCGGCCTGAGTTCCAAAGTCTTAGTCCGGCGTCAGTTGCTGCCGCTTCTTCCCTGATGTCAGTGCGCCAGGGGTATATAAGATGCATCTGACACCATTTTCTTCAGTTTTTCTTGCCCCAGATGTCAGATGCCCCCAATAGGTAGGCAATATATATATTGCTATATAAAAATAAAACAATACCTTCAGGCACAAGCAAATATACCACAGAGGTTGTATAGGATAGAAAGGTATAGACAAGTCCAGCTAGTTCAGAGGGGATGGAGGGAGGGTAACCTGGACTGCAGCAGGGTGAACACTCGAACATCTACATTTATGGTAGGTACAAAACTGTACAATGTTCATCGTGTTACCCTGCTGCAGTCATCACACTTGGGTTGAATCCCAAATCTAAGTATGGGTGGTGGAGTTAAACAGGGTTAGAAGAAGCTAGTAGGCCCTGCAAAACTGCAGTGGCAAAACCAGCTCTAGTCTTAGAATATAGAGGTAAGTGATAGTGTTTGGTGAAGGTGTGCACTGAACTCCAAGTTGCAGCTTCCAGAATATCCTTGGTTGGCACCCCCCTGAGAAAGGCTGCTGATGTAGCTGTAGCCCTGGTGGAGTGGGACCTAATGTTAGCAGGCACCGGTTTCCCATGATGCGTGTAGCAGAAACGTATGCAATGGTCCTATCCATTTTGAAATGGTCTGTTTTGAGATAGCTTTTCCTTGTGATCCTACAGCATAAGAGCTGGTCAGATTTTCTGAAAGCCTTAGTTTTATCCAAGTATTTTCCTTGTGATCCTGCAGCATAAGAGCTGGTCAGATTTTCTGAAAGCCTTAGTTTTATCCAAGTAGTAATGTAATTGCCTGTGAATGTCCAAAGAGTGCAGGAGAAAGTCACAGTTAGTTGTGTGTCAGGTACCAGAATCTGCCATATCACATACGCACTCAAGATATTACAATAGCTATACCTAGTAACTATGGTGTCCTTTGTACTAAGAGACAATATTTAAAATGTCAAGACATGCAAGCAGAAATCACAGCAATGTGGAATTAAGACTTAGACAGCTCCAATAGTACATAGAACAAAAGAAGATTTTGAAATTACAGTTAAGAATGCTATTATTACAGATAGCTCCATATGAACCACAGAATGACAAACATTGAAGACTGACGTAATACTGATTCGATGAAATTTAATTACACATTTCTTAACATTTTTGTCAGAAGATTACTTATATTTTGTCATGATATTCTACACTATAAATACATGGAGGAAATTAAAAAAATGAATACTCATTCAACACTCATCCTTTATGCCAGCCAGACATCTCCTTTGTTTTGAGCTTCAACCTGTTACTGTTACAGCAGTGCTGTATAGATCATACTTTTTATCATTTGGGCATTAAACCCTTCTCCAATATAGTTACCAACATTACCAAATCTCAAAAAATCTAAAAGGCATACCTTTCCCTGCTATAACATCTGTTCCGCTTGGAACACTTGCATCACTTATAAACATTGTGACAGACTACAATGAATCCTGAAGCATACACTTTGACACAAATTTTTATATAAACTGCTGTACGCTATCAATTTACCCACAATAAACCTAAACATTAACAATAAATTATAAAAAAAAATGCATACGCTATCAAGTTACCCACAATAAACCTAAACATTAACAATAAATGATAAAAAAAATGCTCTCATTTGATCACAGGGATATTATGACTAAAATGTTGTCCTATGACAACATTATAAAAAAATGTGTAAACAACTCCCTCCAGCTCACTCCTAAAGTCCCTCAACCAATTTATAAGACATTCTTTTATTCAACAGTCACCTTTAAAACCCTGATCAACAAATCAGAAATCTTTACTGACACTCTCCTTGTTAAACAAAGACGTTCCTCTCGGTACCATGTATAAATATATGTAACCATTACATCATATCCAAACATCTTTGTAACTGCACTGTGACAATATAACAATAATGCACTATAATAAACACAAACACACACTCTATTAACACCATATTATGAGAGCATATTACATATATTTTGCTTTTTATTAACATAACTTATTTCATTACTACAACCTAAATATTTAACCCTTAGTAAAAACAGTATGTCCCAACAGAGATACCCTTGATGGTAACTACATTATGGTATTATATTACATATGGTTTCTCATGCACCTCATTTTGACATTACCAACTAGAAGTTTTTTGCCCCAATAATAAAGCACATACATTTAACATGTATTTCAGTATGTAAAAGTAATTTACGACAAAATCATAAGACTGTTACACTCTGCACAACTTGTCACACTCTAGCAGTCCGATGACTAGTCACCAAGATGGGGTCTAAGTAATGTAATCATATGTACTCGGCTGACAAGGAGCTGATCGTCACTATCCAATTACATTTTAACAGCCACAAAGTTTTTTTGTTAAAGAGAAAGATTAAAACTAGACTGTACAGCCTAAAGCGGTGTAGTTGACAGGTAGGCACTAATGCAAAAGCTTTAGCTCCCTTAGCACCCCCCCCCCGTAAATCCCGGAGTACCAGTTTAGCACTTCGTATTCAAAAACGGTACAAACTCTTCTTTTTCACCTATTCGTTACACACAGATTTAGTTTATCAGCATCATGAAGCACTTTATGGTGTGATTAATTTGGGAGGAGGCATCGTACAACAAAGCGGAATACTGATTTTTATCTCTCTTACACTTCCGGGGAAATTGTGTTGTCTTACCCTCCCCTGTAACACAAGAAGAAACAAGTGTGTTGACTAGGATGAGTGAGTAAGTGCGAATTTCAGCTTCTGGCTGTACAGTCTAGTTTTAATCTTTCTCTTTAACAAAAAAACTTCATGGCTGTTAAAATGTAATAGTGACGATCAGCTCCTTGTCAGCTGATAAAAGTGTGTTCTGTAACGTATTTCACATTAGATTTACCAATGAAGCAGAATTATGTGATTTTTGCTATAGATAGGGACTGGAGATTATCATGGAATACTTTGAACAACAACAGCATGCTTTGCACTGCGGCTCCTCAATTCACATCCCTGCTTAGTACCTCAGTGTAGTTCGAGACAATCAAATATAAAGTGTCTTGGTTAACATCTTTCAATCGGTAAAAACCTCACATTAAATGTCCATATCATTGTCGAATTAAAAGGTCTGGTAGCATGTGTAACTTTTAATTAGCATTGTAAAAGGTAATTATTATTTTGACATATGTTGTTGTTCATTTATTGAGATGGATGAGGGCTTCTGCTTGTAATAATGTTGATGTTCTTGTGTCTGTAGTAGTCATTGTATTTGGCTAAAAGGCCCGGCTCGTAACCAACAGGGTTCTGGGACCAGATCAGTTAGTCGGTTAATAAATGAAAATACCTACATAAGTAATATACGTTATTAGTTAACATTTCTTCAGTTCTTCATCTAATGTTCTGTATATGCATTACATTTTTCTATTTCCGTGGTTACCTCATTATTAATTGTACCACGTGTGATCAAGGTTATTAACTGATTAACCAGACTGCAGTAATAATGTGAAGGTTTTTAATCCTGATTTGCTGTACCTGGTTATGAGAAAACATTCCTACAATGATACGATGAATTAGATGGGGGTAAGCCTGCTTTGCAGTGACAAACTCTGTTACTGTTGGGGGTGGGAATGTGACACAAGTGGTGGCTCGGATTGCAAGAATCCGACTGGCTGCCACCGCTTGCTTTATCACAAACTTTTAAACAGGATTTTCTAAAATATCTATAATGTGACCTTAATGTAAAAACACGCTGAATGGTAACTATATAAGGTAATTTACACATTCAGTTACCCTGTCAGCATGTTTTTCATTAAGTTCAGCTAAAAATTCGGATGCCAGTTTCTCACGCTTGTGGAAGACACTCAGGGGTAACAACTTCAAATTACTATCTTCTCATGGCGTGCTCGGTGTTAAGCACAGAGGCGCCATGAGAAGGTACTCGGGGTTAATGAGTTAAGGGAGAGACAATTGGATGTGCTCGATAGATCTCAAGGATGCGTACTACCACATAAAAATGACCAGGCCATCCAGAGATCCGGCTGGGAGCCAATCATGATCAGTTTCAAGCCCTGCCTTTTGGTCTCACTACAGACCCCAGAGTGTTCACCAAATGCATGGCAGTGGTCACGGCTCACCTGATGCATCTAGGATTCCAGGTGTTTCCATACTTAGACGATTGGCTCCTTAACTCCACCACCAGGCATCAACTCATTCAGGCAAGGGAATACACTCTGACACTCTGCAATCACTTAGGCATTACAGTCAACTCAGAAAAGTATGCCTTGTTGCCATCGCAGCATATCGTCTTTATAGGGGCAGAGTTAGACACTTCCACCACCACTCTATGACTACCAGTCGAGAGAGTCTTTCTTTATCAGCTCATTGGTGTCGAAGGACAGAGCGCCAGCCGCAGAAGTTTTAAAAGTATTGGGTTTGATAGTGGCAGCGATCTTGGCCATACCACTAGCAAGGATGCATATGTGGATTCTTCAGTGGCTGCTCTTCACTCAATGGTCTTCTCAGGAACTTCCAATGCATCACATGATTTTAATTATGAACTCTTGCAAGAGAGATCTCCATTGGTGGTGGACGTCTCTTCATGTAACCATAGGACACCCCTTTGTACTACCCCCTCCAGTAGCCACTCTGATCATGGACGCTCCCCTGATAGGGCTGGGGGGGCATTTTCAGGGAAAGACTGCCCAAGGCACATGAATGGATCAAAAGTCACGTGTGCATATCAATGTTCTGGAGAGGAGAGCAGTATTTCTGGCATTGCAGTACTTCCAGGACTCTCTTCCTCTAGGGATGATTGCAATTCAGACAGACAATATGTAAGTGGTCTGGTACTTGAACAGGCAGGGTGGGACCAAGTCTTACCCCCTTTGCCGAGAAGCCCTCCGAGTTTGGCAGTGGGCTGTCTCCTTCCAGTGCTTTCTGTTGGCAATGCACATCCCGGGGAGATCCAACATGATAGCAGACAAACTGAGCAGGGCAATCTTGTTGCTGCACAAGTGGTCCCTCAAACAAGAGATTGCGGACAGGATTTTCCACAAATGGGGCCAGCCTTACTGCGATCTATTTGCCAGTCACATCAACACAAAATGCAGAAGCTACTTTGCCCTAATTCCCCCTCTGGGAGAACCCCCGAGAGATGCACTTCTACACGATTGGCCCCCGGGTCTCCTCTATGCATTCCCTCCAATCCCGCTAATACCCAGACTTCTACAGAAAGCAAAGTCGCTGGGAAGGACTATCATTCTTATAGCCCCTCATTGGCCTCGGCAGATTTGGTTCCCATTTCTTCATCATTATCTCTTGGAAGATCCATGGATTCTGGACCCAGTTCCAGACCTTCTGACACATCCATCGGGGGACCTCCATCCTTCCTTGCAGTCACTGAAGCTAACAGCTTAGCTGATCCAGTTCCCCTCATAGCCAGGCTTCATAACCTTTCTAATGAGACGAGGCAGATCCTCTTGTCTTCCCATAAACTGTCCACCAGAAGATTTTATCTTAGTAAGTGAAAGAGATTCTCCATATGGGCCTCTAAGCAGAACATTGATCCTTATCAAGCCCCCTTGACATCCATATTAGAATTCTTGACTATGATCTTTAATAAAGGAGCTGCAGCCACTACAGTTCAGGTCCAGTTGGCTGCTATATCTAACGTTCATCTCGGAGTTGATGTGCTAAACATTATGTCCCACAAGTTGTCCAAGGCCTTTCTCAAAGGAACCTTTCACATGAGGCCTCCAGTGAAAACTCCTTATTCTCCTGGGAATCTAAACGTTATGCTATCTCGTATAATGCTTCCCCCATTTGAACCAGCATCATCTTGTGATCTCAGATTTTTATCATGGAAAACCATATTTCTGGTGGCTATTACTTTTGCCCGCAGAGTGTCAGAACTTCAAGCCTTATCTATTAGCCCTCATTTGGTTCTTCATGCTGATAGAGTATCTCTTAGGACAAACCCCTCCTTTTTGCCAAAGTTTGTTCGGAATCTAATATTAATCAAGTCATTGAGTTGCCAGTCTTTTTCCTTAGCCATTCCAATAAACTTGAGTATATGCTGCGCAAGCTTGACATTCACAGACAGCTCAGATATTATTTGGACAGAACAAAAGACGTTAGAAAATCAGACCAGCTCTTTGTGTCTTTCTCTGAAGCCAGAAAAGGTAGACAAGTGGCTAATACAATGCTTTCAAAATGGCTTTCTGATTGTATCACCTTTGTTTATTCAGCTGCTAATATGCCCTTACTACACAAGATTAAAGCTCATTCTACCAGAGCAGTTTCTACATCTTCTGCATTCCAAGCCAAATTGCCCCTTGACAACATTTGTGTTGCAGCCACTTGGTCTAAACCTCATACTTTTATCACTCATTACAAAGTTGACAGGGCTTCCTTTGGGTCTACGGTCGTGAAAAATGTACTCCCATGAGCCACTCGAGATTGAGGATGCTAGGGACACTACCCATCAGTAAAGAATGAACGGCGAGATTGAACAACTTCACATTAAGAAGTTATGTACTCACCATAACGTTCCATGTGAGTTGTTCCATCTCGCCTTCATTCTTACATCTCTCCCTCCATCCCCCACCTGGCTGATAGTTGACCTAGAGACTGGTTTCATCCTGGTTACTCAATTCTTCTTCCTCTCTGTGGGAGGGTAGTTCTCTTACATGGATATAGTGCACGCAGTAAACAAGATCTGAGGTAATTCCAGCAGTGCATCATGGGATAAGGAGCTTGGTCTCGAGCTACTGGTAAACCTTGAGCTTTGCAAACTTCCGTGTTGGAGCCAATCCATCGGCTCCGAACCCATCAGTAAAGAATGAAGGCGAGATGGAACAACTCACATGGAACGTTATGGTGAATACATAACTTCTTATTCTGTAATATGTTCTGCTGTAGCCGATTCCTCCATATGCTTTAAACTTCACTGTACTTTTTATTGAATTAAAATATTTTGACTTTGCATTATTGGCCTGGATTGAGACACACTTTGTAAAATTTTCTTTCATTATATGTGATTGAAACATTTGCAATCAAACTGCTCATCACGTGATCCAGGCTAAAGGTACTGCAAAGAGAGAAATTGCATCACAGTGTAGTATTAATACTGACCCTATGCACATGGAGAGTAATGTTAGAGAGCATGTAAAATGTTCTTTAAGAATAACAAGAAGCTTTTTTAAATTCATCTTTACATTTATTAAAATGTATT
Organism: Protopterus annectens; assembly: GCF_019279795.1. Lineage (NCBI taxonomy): Eukaryota > Metazoa > Chordata > Ceratodontiformes > Protopteridae > Protopterus > Protopterus annectens. The sequence goes on along the minus strand of NC_056735.1, from coordinate 760,694,002 downwards.
GTCACAAAACATTGGATAAAAAATAATGAAACAACAAATGAAATTAAACAAAGTGATAACCTCTGGAAATAGCAGTCGTAATGCAATAAGATAAAACAATAGTCACTTTTCTCTGTGATTTGCTTCCCCAATAGAAGCATATAGACCATTAACAGTAGTGGGCTTAAGATAGAGCCTAATGATACTCCACACTCAAGTGGGAAGAAGAGTTAATACCAGAAGTAACCTTCAGTGTTCTGCCTGAGAAGCAAAACTTAAACCACTTTAAGACCATTGAGAAGATACTACAGTAGGTATGTAAATACTCCGTCAAAATGCCAGAGGAACAGTGCAGAACAGTATCTCTGGTCTTGGGCCATTAGGAGATTTTCAACTCAAATGAGAGCTAGTCTGAGTGCTGTGGTGAGTGTGAAACCCATATTGGAAGGAATCCATGAACCCACTGAGTGCGAGATATTGATTATAAAATTAAAAAACAAAGATCTTCATCAGAATTACTGCACAACTCTGTAGAGAATGTATAAATGAATGAGTGGTATTAGAAAGTCACTGTGCTTGTAACCAACCTTTTCTATAACCTCTCTCCAGAAAGGAAAGTTAGATATCAGAGTATAGTCAGAAACTTTGAAATTTGAGGAAGGTTTCTTATGGATAGGAATAACAAATGCCTCCTTCAAGGCTGTTGGGAAGACCACACACATAATGGAAGGTATCAGCATCTGAAAGAAAATTGGACCAAGAACATCAAGACAAGCATGGACCACTCCTGATGGACAAGGATCCATTTCATTGTTCATTGGAAGCATACTAGAGATGAGCAGAATCAAAAGCTCATTATGACTGAGAAATTTGAACACCATCCAAGAAAAAGGACAAGGGGAGGCTGAGATCATTACAACATCTGTGGTGTAGTAAACACAGGTTTATTGGTACAAAAACATAGACAAACTGCAGTGTAGTAAGCATCTGTGGTGTCAACTAGTGATAGTGTGAATCAGGTAGCAGATATTTTGTCAGTGAAAACTTTTCCAGCTGACTCACACTGAGGTACAGCTGACTCACACTGAGGTACAGCTGACTCACACTGAGGTACAGATAAGGCTGTTACACTGAGGTACAGATAAGGCTGTTCCAGTGGTGAGACAGGTTGAGCTGCACAACCTCTGTCCCACACGGGTTAGTGCTGCTGCTCAGTTGGGTTCTATTTGATATCTCTGGACAGGAATGCTGCCTTCTTGTGAGTAGCCTCTATCTGGTATTTGACATAAGATTTGACTAGGTCATTTTTGTCGCCTCACAGACCTGCCAGTGTTGCTCCAGACACACTCTTCTCAACCGAGTAGGTGCAGATCATATTTAAACCAAGTTTTAGGCCTTCCGGTTGATAATTGATGAACATGACTTGGGGCTAAAAAGTTGAGTGCTAAGGGCAATGACCTGTTTCAGTTGCTGACCATGGCATCCAACGAGTTGGTACCATCTCCTTGAGAAAACTGAAGGAGAGCAGAGAAAAAAATATCAGGTGCAATATGGCTTACTAGTAGTTCACATAATTTTAGTTCAAAATTTGGGGGGGCTGTAATATGAAATCTCCAGTCCAAAGCAAACAAGGAAGTGGTCAAATCAAGGCTCCACTGACAAGTCCAATACCTTCACATTCAGTAGGAGGATCAAGTTAAGGGCATGACCCATTGTATGAGTTGCAGAAGTAATGACCTGTGGAAGTCCAGAACCTTTCATAACATAACTGAAGTCTTTGGCAAGGGTTACTCATTCATTGTTGGCCCAGAGATTAAAGTCACCAAGTGCTTCTGGGTGTTGCTGACCTAAAACAGAGTCGACTAGGAAATCAATAAACTTCTGTTGCATGGAATGCTTTTCATTCTCTCTTTACCCATATAATCTGCTTATAGAGTTTTCTTCCTGCCCCCAACCAGCTCATTCATTCCATTTTGAAGGGGTGAGAACCAGACTCATTTGTTCCCTTGGAAGGATGAGACAACCCTATGGCACATGTGTTCCACGACCAGTGCAAAAACCCAATTAATGCAGCCCTTTAAATGTGAGAATCAGAGTTAGGAAGTGGACCAGTCAGCAGTGTGCAGTCCAGAGAACCTAACTCTACCTTCCCACTGTTTCTGTGACATCTGCGATTGTCTGTTGATGGAACTGCATATCTTCTCCATTGAAACTGTAGTAGATGCTGGCACTCCTTCTTGAACCCGAGTAACCTTGTCAGGGCCTTAACCCTCTGTGCCAGCAGAGCTGACGCAAAGAAAATTGTTTTGATGATAGTAATGATGAACGTTTGAGAAGCTGTCAGTTAGTATTTGGCAAGTTATTTGCAACCAAAATACGACAAAGTAAAACTTGCCTTGCCTTGTCTTGTTTTCCACACCTGAATTATGTGATGAGACTAAATAATAAAACAGCTGTGTGGTAGAAGTTTGGTATCTGCTAGCCATTCATTTATTAGTCTTAGCATCACAGAAGACCATCTGAATAGGTTGGTCTCCCTGTCTGATGAATGACAACTTACCTTGCAGTATTTAGTCTCTTAATGATTAGGTGCTGATCTTAATATATGATATATATTTTTTTTATTTTCCACAGGTAGACCTTTTTTACGTCACAGAAAAATGCTCAAGTCCCAACATTTCGTGTTTATCTCTCTTGCAAGAAAAGATAGAGAACAGATGCCTTCTTACTTAATACTTGACACTATAGATGTCTGCAGCTTTCCTCTGATTCAGAGGATACTATTGAAGACAAACTTATATTTTTAAATCTGATTCTTATTGCCAAATAGACCACAATCTAACAATTCCCACCACCAAAAATAACCCAGCAAACTACCTGCCAAATAGACAAAAATGCCTTGAATCCTTCCAGTCAAAAGATTCAGGGGGCCAAGCTGATCCAAAATGAAAAGGCATAGTACGTTATAAAGAACAGCAAAATTTATTCCACAAACGTAACAACCGTTAAGCTCTTTCATCCCCTCACAAACAGGACTTCATTAGAACTAAGTTATAGGCATAGAAGTTCCTATTTAAATAGCAGTCTGTTAAAGCTAAACATCCTCTCAATAATAAAGGGTCATTTTTACCTTGGATCACAGCTGTCTTGGAAGGAGTTGGTTTTACTAGAAATGTCAGTTTTGTGTCCTTAGAAAGTATTGATAGTCCAACTGCTAGAAATCCAAGTTTCCAGAATACATAAGAGCAGTTTCTTTTTTTTTTTCAGCCGTCTGCTGCTCATCCTGAGCCTTGGAAGTAGCAAATAAATCCTTTTCCATATATGGAGAGAAAAAGAAGAGTGTATCAGTCACCACAATAACTCTTATTTTAGCCACTTCAGGCATCAGTTGCAGTCTTGTTGCTAAAAGCATGGCTGGCATGAGTCTGTGCTAAGGTCGAAGCCACTGATGGAGCCACAGTTTTGATGTGAGCAATGTCTCTCATGTTCATTCTTTCAGGATTTGTTATATCAGTAGGTTATGCAGTACTACCAGGCACAACGTATCTCGTTGCTTTCATTGTTTCAGTGCATACTGATACCATCACTTGAGCCAGCTCTCCATTCACGAACATCAGTCAACAACCCTCCATAGGAGAGACTGATGTGTTTACATGCAGTATTCAACTATTGCCAGTCCTTCTGCTAGATCTGTTGTTATTAGTGAAAGAAATCATTAATGTGGAATTTTTGCTAGTCTAGAACCAGTCAACAGAGGCCATCAACTGTGAAACTAGAGATGCCAGTGGAGATTCAGGGCACCATTACTGGCTTTGAGGCTTTGGATCCTTCCTTAGCCTTTGATGGAGGCATCATGGCATACAAGCATCCAAATCCTACCCTGTTTTTGACTTTGATATGCTGTCACACACAGTACTAGGGGCATCAGTTCAGGTACTGGCACCAGGGTAGCTATGGAGCCTGCCAATAATCTGTTGAATGATTACAGACCAATAATGGGATAGAGGAGAAGATGACATTAACCTTTTAGTCTGTTTTCTTCTTCACTGTCTTCCCTGTTGCTCAAGAGGTACATGAAAAATAGAGGAAGAAACTTCTCATGTCCACCAGGGTCTGTCTGTAGGGAAGGAAGGAAGAGCATTTTTCATCTTTCATCCTGCGGAAGGGAGGGTCTCCTTCCATTACATGGTGCACTATATCATCTTAAACATTTTTGAAAAAATACTTTTTTGTAGGCAATATCTTTCAGTCTTTTGAACAGACTTGACAAAGAATTGTAGGTGACACAGTGGCAAAGCGGATAGCGTTGTTGCCTCACAGCAAGAGGTTCTCCAGTTTGATTCTTGGCTGGGGTGCCTTCTGTGTGGAGTTGAGTCTGCATGTCCTCCCAGTGTTTGTGTGAGTTTCCTCCGGGTGCTCAAGTTTCCTCCCACATTCCAAAGACATAAAGTAGGTGGATTGAACACTTTAAATTAGCCATAGGTGCGAGTGTGTTTGTGAGAATGTGGTGCAAAAGAACTACTGCGGCAGGGCTAAACACCTGGTGGTGTCAACCTTGGCTGTAGATGACCGTCACTGTTGAAGTGACACCCTGACCCCATGTGCAAAAATGAGAAAAGGGGGTCATGGATGGATGGATCTTTCAGTCTTTGGAATGAAACCTGGATGACCCATTCTCTGTGTAATGCAGACAACTATAGTCTGCCCAGTTAAGATACTGGACTTGTCCAAGAAGTACCATAGGAATTTGTGGAATGCATGAGATGTCTCCCTGAATCATTTGCCTTATGTTACTGAGATGTCTCAACTGCTGCTTGGCATCATCCAGATATCTTGATACCACATACCAGATGTCCACATTTACTTTCTGCCAGAGATTATGCTCAGTTTCAAAAAAAAAAAAAGACCTTCTGTAGTTGATGCCATGTAATATTCTCTAAATTCATGATCTCCAGAGTAACAATTGCTGAATTACTGTGCCAAGGATAGAGACTCTAGAGCTGCAGACTGACTGAGCAAGTGTGTTTGCAGAAGTTACCCTGTGGGACCTCTAAGTTTAAATGGTCCAAATGCTAACGTTTCAGAAAAATACCTTTGAGGGAGTCTTTTCTATGTTTCAGTGTTAACTTTGCCAGTGTGATGTAGCAGAGATGGAATAACCACTAGAAATGGCTGAAAAAAAAAGAACAGTGCCATATGCTATCAGAACATCTTACACTCGATGTCATATGTGTTTCAGTAGCAACAGACTTGTGTACATACAGGCATACCAAACTGCTGTTAACCAGTTTTGCAGGGGAACTAAATGAAAATATCGTGTACACCCCATTTTCTGATTGTAATGTATGATGTGTATAGATTTAAATGTGTATGGACTAAGGTCAGTAAGCTGCTTGTCAATTACATGGAAGTTTGTCATACAATTACAATGTCTGTGTTGTTTAATGGTCATTGTCACTAACACCCATATGTCATGTGGTACCAGACATCAATAAATATATCTGCAGAATTGAAGCAATATATTTATTTTAAAGACTTTATCTGTGTGAAAGTGCAGAGGTAGAATTCACAGTGGGAATACACACCAGCTGTAGTCACCAGGAATCCTGTCACTGTACAGAAATTCATCAAAAAAAATTTCAATCAACAAAGTTAATGTTTTCATCAGTCAGTGTGAGTGGGATAGCTACAAAGCTTGGAAAGTATGGTATGTGAGATTTCTGCATGTATGCTGTTAGTGCCTTAAAGATTTTTCTTCAAGAGGAGACAGAGACAAAATAGTTTAATTGGATCGACGTTCAGGCATTATTATGACCCTAGAAGGAAATGTGCTATATATTTTTTTGTTTGTTCTTTATAAGGGTGCATAGTCTTGCAGAAGCTTTACACACTTTGGTTGATGAGCTGAAGAATGTGAATATTGTGAGTTTTGTGATTAATTGATAGAAAATATCAAGTTACAGCTTAGTAAAAGAAATATGTCTGACTCTACAGAAGAGATAACTGTGCTAAAGCAAATTTAATTATTTTTCAGAAGAGAAATATGATTACGAGAAAAGGCTGACTGATGCTTGCAGTTACCTTTCAGTAAAACATACAGAAAACTGTATTAAGCAGTGGTAAATGCACTTTTCATAAAAAAATTGGTAAATAAAACTGTGGTCATTGCTTTCAGTAAAAATGTATTAGAACTGTTAGAGTGAAGTGGTTTAACAAATGCACAGACATTTGCACTGATTAAAGCTTACTCCTCCTTGAAAGGGGATTTCAAGTTGGGAAAATCAGTTTCTTTGTTTGCATGTTCTCCTAGAAGCATATGATGATAAAAACAGGAAAATGTGTACTGAAATTAAAGAAACTGGAAATACAGTGTGGGGGTGACAGTAAATTAAATACATTTTTATGTAGATCCAGATAAGCTAGAGTCTCTGTGTGTGCCATTTGTTTAAACAGGTAACCATTTGAAATGTCAGGACCCACTAGAGCAAGTCCTGAAATGCAGAGACTGAATGGCTGAAAGATCAGGCTTAGTAAATCAGAGATGCCATTTCATAAGGCATTCCCTCTTCTCCAAGGTGTGACTGTGTCAGAATTGGTATATGTAAGTTTGGGGGGGGGGGTGCAGGGGAAAGGGTTCTCCCCTGCGAAAAGACGTTTTAAGGAGAAGAGTAATGTTCGAGATTTGCTCGTCTCCTGTGTTTTCACATTTTTTTTTTTGGCTTATCAACACTTGGCATTTCAAGTGCTGACATTTTGATTGGGAGCCTTTAACGTACATTTATTTTATATTTTCTTTGTGCAGGTTTATAGCTGTGTGTTTAATTCATTTTTCAAAATAAATTGTTTAAATTCTTTGCTCGAAATAAGATTATTATTCATGTTTTAATTTGTGTAGCTGTTGATTTATTTACTAGCTAAAGGGTATATGTATTGAAATGGTGTAAACTCAGCTGTTGGTTTCCACCTTTGTAAAGGTTACTGCTCAAGGTGTTTGTAACATACTAATATTTAGTGGTTTGCTTCCTTTATGGGCAGAAGTAATTTAATTTCTGGTGTGCTAGAATGGTATGAATAATGGCAATATTACCATAACGTGTGGATGCTGAGTCTGGAGACATTAGTAACACTCATCAAGAATAATGTGTCTGTGTGTTTGCAAAATAATCTTGGGCAAGATTCAGTTACTGTTAATAAATCTCCACAAGTAGGCCCTGTACTCTCCTGAGGTGAGTGACTGTAACTATGATCTGCAGCTGTACAATATAAACCTTATCTGGATGTGGCAGGCATTGTCTGTTACTCAAGGAAGCAGTGTACATTTCGCATACATTTTAAGGCCAGTCGTCATAGTATTCGATTGTCAGTACTGCAGATTGTGAGGCTGTAGCTGTGGACCATCACATTGGTGGAGTGGATTGAACTATATACGTTTGTTTATCACACAGTCTGTATCAAAAACTGTGGATGTTTGTTGAACAAGTGAAATTGCTATGGCATGGATGAAAGGGAATAGAAGTGTGCAAGATAAAATGTAACACACATAAGAGACAGACATGGAAACAAATGATGTGTTGCAACAGTAATGAACAAGAAAAAGGTAGCCATATAAGAATGCATTGTAACAGTAGTGAAAATGAAAAATTTGAGGTGTAGAAAAATATTGTACAGTTGAAACTGCAGCCTTATGTAGCCAGTATGGCTATAAGCATAGATGGAAGCATTGTTTTGATTATAATAAATAATGAAGAATCTATGCTAGAAAATTAAATTCTTCAAAAATGTGCAAAGTAGACAAGGCTACACAAGTAAACCTACATGTTGATGATCAGAAATATGAAAGCTGTTTGCTAGCACAGTTGAAGTGAAAAGGTGATAGTTTTAAGTCTAAAAATGTATAATTTGCCTTGTGACTAGTGAATTTCAAACTGGTGGCATTGAATGCTGAAAATCAGTAAGCAAAATGGTAAGTTTAAAATAAATATAGGTGCAGAATGTAATATTTTCTTTAAGATAATTTTGAAGCATTACTGCGGTGGTGGTGCTGTGGTAGTGTTGTCGCCTCACAGTAAGATGTTGTCCTGTTGGATTCTCAGCTAGAGCGTCTTCTGTGTGGAGACATGCGTGAATGGGCGTACCTTCGTTGAAGGTTGTGCGTCAGGGCCGGCAACTCGGCACGTAAAAATCTACTGCCAATCATTAGCGGACCGGAGTTCCTCTGTGGCGACCCCTAACCAGGAAAAGCCAAAAGAGACAACAACATTCTATAGAGAAAGCTGAGTGTAAATTGTTAACATTCTGAGGCACTAAGTAAAGCCACTATTTCAAAGCCTGATAACATGTAAATATAGAAGTAAGAACTACAAGTTCCTGTCAGTTTGTAGCAATTAAAGAAGTAAACCCTCAGTTTTCTTGGTCACAGGTGGCATAGTGGTGTAGCCAATGGACTTGCCAGCTTGACAGCAAGAGGTCTAACAGTTGGGATTATGACCGGGGTACCTTCTGTGCAGAGCCTGCATGTCCTTCCTACTTCTATATTTTTTTTTAATCCAGGTACTCTTGTATCTTTCCACTTACCAAAGACATGCTGTAGGTGACTTGACATTCTTTAAATTGCTAGTAGGTGTGTGTGAGCAAGAGTGTACATTCTGTGGTAGATTAGAACTCAGCCAATAACAGATTTCAATGCTTTGTTCCCACTGGATGCTGGGGTAGGCTCTGACATCTCTTTGCCCCAGTAAAGGATAAAGTGGATTATTTTAAAATAAAAATGTAGCTTCTGTGTCATTTGGGTTGTTGGAAGTTAGGAATGCTAAAGCAACATCAGACATAAGAAGAGCATGTGATGGGAAACTGATACAAGTAAATTTAAAATATTGTAAATACAAGTCAAATAATAGTGAATGTAAAACACAAGTAACAAATCTTGGAACACTTGGGCCTGCAGACTCTTACAAATAAATAGAGCAATTGTGTAAAATCCAAACCCTGAAGACAAGCAAGCATTAAGAATAATGCAGAATCTTGTAGATTCTGTGCATAATATGTCTGAAATAATTCTGCATCTAAGAAAGCTGTTAGAGCAATATATAGCTTGGGACTGGAACTGTGAACAAGAATAGTTTTTTAATAGTTAAGAAACTTATTATAAATGCACCAACATTAAAATACAGTGATGTAAACAAGCCATTTACGTTGCAAGTAGACCAATCAAAATGATATATGAGCTCTTAACCTTTAAGGTTATAGATCATTTGCTTTTGGATCAAGGGCATTTACGGATGCACAGCAGAGATGAACTCAAGAAGAAAAAAATGTTCTCCAATAGTATATGGGTGTAAGAAATTCCATGAATGTATCTACAGTAAAGATGTTCAGTTAGAAGGAGACCACACACCTTTGCAAAATATTTTTAGGTAGTCTTTGAACAATATACCTGGGGTTACATATGATATTACTTAAGCTGCAGAAGTATGATCTCAGTGTAAAATATGGACCAGATAAGGGCATATGCATAACAAACATGTTGAGAAGTGAATATTTACCAGAGAAGTATGATGAATTACTCAAAATTCTTTAGACAGTGCTGTATTTATAAGATGTTTTGATACTGACAGAAATGCATTTACTGAAAGAAATTACACTGAGAAGCTGGTCAGAGTAGAAATCATCAGTAAGGAAAGCAATTGTTCAGTATTATTTTTCTTTCAGGGCACAGAAGAAGCTAGTTGTGTGCAGGGTTTAATTCCAAAGCTGGAAAATAATAGTTTCCAATCAACTAAGAAGATAAACACTTGGGGATATGTGAATTGAATGTGGGAATAGTAAAGCACAAAAACAGAGCAAATAATACGCCAGGAATATTGACAGCTGTTGAAAAGGAATGTGAGAGTGTAGTCCACAGCATGATTTGCATTATACACACACCACTCTATAACTACTGTGTGATGTTGGGCCCATCTTAATAATGAAAGATTGCCAAATTCTGGTAATAATGACCACACAGGTAAAAACCACACTCTCCAAAGCTAAGAATACAGCATCCATGGGACCAGGCGACATCCCGGGCTGTGTACTACATGAACTACAAAATGAACTGGCACCTCACCTAAGTGTCATTTTTAATCATAGCCTCACCTCAGGCTTCGTGCCCACTGAGTGGCGCACAGCTACAGTTGTTATCCCACTCCACAAGGGGGGATCCACCTTGGATCCTGGGAACTACTGCCCCATCAGTCCGATGACCCTAATTTGCAAGGCCATGTAATGTATTATCATGGAACTTATAAACAAAGACATTGGCAATCTTCAAACACTGGACCCCACCCAGTTTGGGTTCATGAAGGGCTGATCTTGTCTCCTGAACCTACTAAGCTGGGCATTAATCCCTACGTCACTTGATGGGTTGCCAACTGGCTTACTGACAGAACCCACACTGTAAAAGTAGCCAAATCCAAATCCAGCTCCAGACAGGTGACAGGTGGAGTACCTCGGGGTTCAGTCCTGGGACCGCTCTTGTTTGCCATCTACTTCTCTGAAGTACAGGCCAACATTAAGGGACTCTGGCTAACAAAGTTCGCAGATGACTGCAAACTGGGATCCATTATCGAATCCCCAAATGATGTGGATATTCTACAAAAAGGCCTTACAGAAACAGATGCTTGGTGGCAGAGTCATGGCCTCAAGCTCAATGCCAAGAAATGTAAAGTTATCCCCTTTGGGAAAAAAACATGTACCCGTGAATTACCACATAGGTGGCAGTACACTAAACACTGAAAGTGTGATAAGAGACTTGGGGACACAGGTGGCCACACATCGCCACAACAGTCAGGAAATCCTTCTGTGTGGCACACCTCATCACTAAGAGCTCATCACTAAGAGCTTTTCATCCAGAAAAAAGGAGGTCATTGTCCCACTGTACTCATCCCTCATTAGACCCATTGTAGAATGCAATGCCCAGTTTGGTATGTACCTCTCAAGACATCTGCAACAACTGGAAAGGCCACAGAAATACCTCACTAAAAGAATCACAGCCCTAAAGCAGATGTCCTATGCTGACAATCTAAAAAAACTCCAGCTATACTCTTATGCATATCGTCTGCTCAGAGGTGATCTCTGTTTAACATACAAGGCCATGTCAAACCCAGAGCTGTTGGACATGTTACACTTAAAGAAATCCCAATCCCTCAGAGCCACTCGCTCCAGAGATCTAAACCTTGTCATCACAATGAACAAAACATGCTGGAGGGATAGGTTCCTGACCCAGAGACTCCCCAGACTCTGGAATAGACTACCCATACATGTCAAGCAGACGGCCTCTTTGGCCCTCTTCAAAAGGAACCTTGACGATTGGATGAGAGATAGGAAATTCACCCCGGGGATCACATCAGTCGCTCTGCTAGTCAAGGGACCAGGGAAGTAAATATTGTGGGAATAAATAGCCAGGGAATTGATATGGATAGGGTTGTATAGGCCCTAGGGCCAATAGCCTAGTACCATTTTGTCTAGGGCTATATGGGGTTGACTCTGCAGCATATGAACTGTTGCTTTCATATCTAACATGGATACCACTGGCTTCATCCACACTTGTTTATTAATGTCACTGTTTATTTTCAGTTAAGTTATGATGCTACTATGCAAACTGGATTTATAGACTGTTACTCAGTATTCTTGGAGTCCAGCTGCATATCTTCAACTGGAGTATGCATGTGTATAGTGTTCATAATGGTTTGAAGCTAAATGAAAAAAGTACAGTGTACTAGTGTACGGCAAACAAAAAATGCTGCTCACACCTCATAAGTTCTGTGAAGCTTTGTTACTTATTTGGACAAGTCTCTCTCAATTGATTCTCACGCTTTTACCATAGTCAGCAAATGCATATATCTGGCCCAGTTAATTTTCAAGAGAATATCTTTATGATCCAAATAAGTCATCATACCATCACTGAAAATGCTTCTCCCTTTGGTATGTACATATCGAAGCATTTTACAACTCAAAAGGTTCCCTAAGACTTCTAAAACGTAGATTACTGTGAATGGTATACTCAGTAGCATACCTGCTGTTCAAAGGTAACCTGTGTCTCACTTTCAGAGCCATGAAAGACCCAGATCTATTTGACTTCCTGTTTCTTCACAAAATCAGTCTACAACTACCCTCACTTGGGACCTAAATATATGCCACAACAAATGAACAGGAGTCACTTGGAGGAGAAAATCTTTCCTCGGTGCATTCAAAACATGTGCAGCAAGTTATCAGGTACAGGTCAAATAAAGTACTACTTCAGTTACCTTTAAGTCTGATCTTGATGATTGACTGGATAGATATAAGTTTATGCCAGGGTTATCATCTACAGCTCTGCTCAGTTTGGGAAATAAATGCTATTAAGTACTTAAAAAGGATTTCAAGAACTATTAAGTGCGTCTTTTTAATGGTGCATATGGCTAGGCATCTTGTGGTCCCAGTGATCACTTACCAAGTATTGCTGCTGTGTTCCATGCATGCCTAGATTAATCAACATATGCACTACTTTATCAATGCTTTCTCCATCTGTCCTAACCCTTTGGTGTCATCAGTCATAACCTTCTTCTACATGGTTTATCAAAAATGTATTTTGCTGGTATTGCACTCATGGATCATTCAAAGGATTAAATCAAATCTCTCTCCTCTGCCAGTTTAACTTTGAGTGCTGCAAGAAACAGTATTACGTTTCTACTGTTTACTGCCTTCACTGGCATATGTTCTGTCATATCCTATAACAAGTTTTGACTAAACCTTGACAGGCTGCAAAAAGGCACTGTGACTTGCATTTCTCAGTTGTAGTATCAAAATCCTTGAACATACTAGTCTACTGTTAAGTCACATTGCAAGTAATAATAACCCCTTTAAGTTCATACTCAGGAAATCCAATACAGAGCTTGTTGTATAATTGTCAGTATCACCTCATCAGATAATTTCACTAATCGCCCAGGTGACTGTTCAGATGCTGTATATTCCGTATGCATTTAGCTCTACATGTTTCAACGGGTCTACTTCGAAACATCTAAAACCCATAACATCTAAATGTGAAGTTGTTCAAGCTCGCAGTTCATTCTTCACTGATGAGTTTGGAGCCGAAATCAACAACTTTTATATTCGTTCACGGTTATTTACTGTGTTTGGATGCTGTAAGCGAGGTTTTTTGGAGTTCAAGCTGTTTTTTGCCATCGCAGCATATCGTTTTTATAGGGACAGAATTAGACACGTCAACCACCACTCTTCGTCTTCCACCAGAAAGAATTTGTATTCTTCGCCAACATATCAGGTCCCTGATATCAAAGAACACAGCACCAGCTGCAGAGGTATTGAAAGTTCTAGGGTTGATGGCGGCAGCTATTTTAGCAATCCCGTTAGCAAGGATGCATATGAGAATCCTTCAATGGCTTCTGTTCACGCAGTGGTCTTACCAAGAACTTCCAATGAGTTACATGATCCTGATAACGAATTCCTCCAAGAAGGATCTTCAGTGGTGGTTGATGTTTCTTCATGTCACAATAGGATGTCCCTTCATGCTCCCCCCTCCAGTTGTCACTGTGACCACGGATGCTTCCCTGATAGGGTAGGGGGGCCTTTTTCAGGGAAAGACTGCCCAAGGCACATGGACAGATCAAGAATCACATCTGCATATCAATGTCCTGGAGATGAGAGCAGTACTTATAGCGTTGCAATATTTTCAGGACTCTCTTCCTCTAGGGACAGTTGCAATACAGAGAGACAACATGTTAGTGGTCTGGTACCTGAACAATCAAGGCGGGACCAAGTCTTATCTCCTTTGCCAAGAAGCCCTCAGAGTATGGCAGTGGGCAGTGTCAACCCAGCGCTTTCTGTTAGCAACGCACATCCCAGGCAAATCCAACGTCATAAAGGACAGACTGAGCAGAGCAATTTTATTGCCCCACGAATGGTCCCTCAAACAAGAGATTGCGGACAGGGTCTTCCGCAAATGGGGCCAGCCTTCTTGCGACCTGTTCGCCAGTCATATCAACAACAAATGCAGGAGCTGTTTTGCCCTGATTCCCACGCCAGGTCACTCCCTGAGGGATGCTCTTGTCCACAATTGGCCCCCGGGTGTCCTCTATGCATTTCCACTAATTCCCGTGATACCCAAATTCTTACAGAAAGCAAAGTCGCTGGGACGGACAATCATCCTTATAGCCCTTCATTGGCCTCGGCAGATTTGGTTTCCATTTATTTACCATCACATTCTGGAAGATCCATGAATCCTGGACCCAGTTCTGGACTTGTTGACAACATCCCACTAGGGGTGGGAGGTTGGTGTAATGGTCAAGGTGCTTACCTTAGAAACACAAGGTACAGGGTTTGATTCTCACATGGGGTAATTGGTTAGGCTTAAAATGGCCCCTGAGGACAGTTAGCCTAGTACTAAAAAATCTATGAATCTGTCAGGGAATCTTCATCCATCTTTGCAGACACTGAAGCTAACCGCTTGGCTGCTTCAATTCTCCGCATAGCCAGGCTTTATAATCTTTCCCATGACACTAATCAAATTTTGTTGGCTTCCTATAAACCTTCCACTAGAAAATTATATCGTAGTAAGTGGAAGAGATTTTCCATTTGGGCTTCTTCCCACAACATTGACACTTACCAAGCGCCATTGTCTTCTATCTTACAATTCTTGACAGAAATCTTCAACAAAGGAGCAGCAGCTGCTACGATGCAAGTGCAGTTAGCTGCTATATCTAATTTCCATCTAGGAATCGATGGTTTGAATATTATAGCTTACCAGTTGTGTAAGGCCTTGCTAAAAGATTCTTTTCTCATGAGGCCTCCAATGAAGACACCTTACTCCCCCTGGAATTTGAATTTTATGTTATCTCGCATCATTCTTCCTCCTTTTGAGCCTGCATCATGTTGTGAACTAAAATTTCTGTCATGGAAAACTATCTTCTTAGTAGCCATCACTTCAGCCCGCAGAGTGTCAGAGTTCCAAGCCCTATCCATTAAACCCCCTTATATGGTCTTCCATGCTGATAGTGTATCTCTCAGGACAAATCCATCCTTTTTGCCTAAAGTATTTTTCTGAGGTTAACATCAGTCAAGTCATTGAGTTGCCTGTTTTCTTCCCTAATCACACCAATAAATTGGAATATGTGTTGCACAAACTCGATGTTCATAGACAACTTAGATTTTATTTAGACAGAACAAAATACATTAGGAATCAGATCAGCTCGTTGTGTCTTTTTCTGAGGTCAGGAAAGGTAAACCAGTTGCCAAAACAACCCTGTCTAAGTGGCTGTCGGATTGTATCACCTACACATATTCTTGTCATAACATGCCCTTGTCTAGTAAGGTAAAGGCTCATTCAACCAGAGCAGTTTCCACCTCTTCAGCCTTTCAAGCCAAATTACCTTTGGACAACATCTGCACAGCAGCCACATGGTCTAAACCTCACACTTTTATAACTCATTACAAAGTGGATAAGGCCTCCAGGGACAGGGCTTCATTTGGTTCTGCGATTCTGAAGAGTGTACTTCCATGAGCCACCCAAAATCAGGGTGCTAGGGACGCTACCCATCAGTGAAGAATGAACGGCGAGATTGAACAACTTCACATAAAGAAGTTATGTACTCACCATAACGTTCCATGTTGTTCCATCTCGCCTTCATTCTCACGTCCCTTCCTCCTTCCCCCTCCTGGCTGGCAGTTGACCTGGAGGCTGTCTTCATCCTGGTTTTTCAATGTGTCTTCATTCCTAGGCAGAATAATTATTGCACTTCTATATGGTACGCAGCAGACAAGATCTGAGGTAACTCCAGCAGTGCATTGTGGGATAAAGGGTTGGGTCTCGAGCTACTGGAGAACTTTGAGCTTGCTAGTCTGCCGTGTTGGAGCCAAGGATCGGCTCTGAACTCATCAGTGAAGAATGAAGGCAAGATGTAACAACTTACATGGAACGTTATGGTGAGTACATAACTTTTTTTCATGTGATTTGTACTGTTAGATGTTATGAAATTCAGTGTTATGGGTTTTAGATCTTTTGGGTTTTAGATGTTCTGGTCTCAATGTTATGAAATTAGATGTTATGGGTTTTAGATGTTTTGAAGGGGACCTGTTTCACCAACTCTGTGAACACCTGATCTGATGTTGTTAAACTTCTTTCCATTCATCACTGATGGGTTCGGTTCTGAGCCCTCAGAACTGAGTCGGCGTTTTTACCAAGCTCACGCCAGCCAAAAAATCTCTGGAGCTAAGTCTGTACCCAGAATCCCATTCTCCCTGTTACCTCAGATCTCGTTTGCCGCATAGCCGCGTTTCAGCCGAGCTCTCAGCTAAGTGACCCTTTTTTGATATTTGTGTGAAAATTTTTGATTATCTTCATATTTCATTAAGTAGTTCGTTTGTAGTTCGTTTTTCTAGTGTTTTTTCTTCTGTCTGACCTTGGTTTTTCCTCTCCACCCGTATTTACCGTTGGTAAACTTTCAAATACCATTGTTGGTACAGCCTTCCTCCCTTACCCTTGTGTCTTTTATTCAGGTGTTTCCTTTCTTTTCTCTGTCATACCAGTGTATTTTTATATTTGTGACTTTTTTGAACGGTGTTGACTTTGATTATAGTTGGATTATACAGTTGGCCTCTGGTGTTTTTTCTTTATCAAGATGTCGGATAAGGGGGGGTACTTCAGGTTTTAAGCATTGTACTTCATGTAAGGGCAAGTTACCTAGCAGTGACTTTCATGATGACTGTGTTTGGGAGTGTCCCACCTTTTGGTGCAACCTCCATGTGACATTTGTCAGAGTTTCAGTCAACGTACTCTTAATGAGCACCAAAATAAACTCATTCTGAAAGGGTTACTCAAGTCTCCCTTCTCAGAGGCCATTTCTGTGATGGAGGTCTCAACCCCTCCTTCTAAGGACAAAAAGAGATCCCACTCTGTTCCTTCTTCCCCATCGGGTGATCAGAGCAAGCCTGGGAAATCAAAGGTCCCAAAGTTATCTTCGGAGCATAGATCAGCCTCCTTGGCTCCGACCATCTCAAAACCATCGATACCGGTGCCCGTTTCGGCACCAGTCCTGCCTCCGGCACCGATCATAGACCTTACTACGCCTATTTTGACTTTGGCAGCTGTGGCCACTTCTGCTTAGGGCACACCTTTGACTGTGTCATTAGTTTCCATTTTACAACCAACCGTTTCAGCTCTGAGTGCCACTTCGGCACCAAGCGTTGTACCGACCTCACCGGATTTGACCCCTTTACTTCCAGTCTCGAAACTAGAGACTTCGATGCCAGCAGACCTTGCACCACGGACCTGATACTCCCCCTCCATAGATCCATTTCTGGGCCAAGCGTATAGCTCCTTCATCAAACGGCTTGACTCCCCATCTGGAGTATCCATTAGATACATCAGGAGCCTTTCTGAGCATGAAGTGGTGGGTCTTGTAGACCAGCCGTTGTTAGCCAGGGGGATTCTCTCACTTTCTAAGACCCTTCCACCTGCAGGACTTGGGTTGCCTTATCCACAGACTCCATCTTACACTCCTCCTTCGACCATCTCTGTTCCGAAGCCTTCTGCTCCGACATTTCTCTTGGAACCCATCACCTTGGCGCCTACGGTGCATCTTACACCGGCTCCAAAATTGTCCCCTTGGTCTTCGGTTCCTGCTGAACTGGTCCTTCCTCAATTTGGGGATTGGGGGATGGGCACGTCGACCCGGGGTACGGAGCCACCTCTCTCCTCGGTTCCATCCACAGTGCCAATAACCGCATCCATGCTGATCCTGCTTGAGGCTCCATCTATGGGAGCAGGTTCATCAGAGTGGAGTGTGACCCCAGTCTCAAGGTTGTCTTTCTCAGTTCTGGGCTCCCATACCTGTTCAGGCGGGCCTGCCTTTCATGCGATGGATAGGGCTCTTGCTTCTGGCAGCACTCCTTCGATGTCGGAACCCCAGTTTTCACCCCCTGAGCTACAGCTGTCACAGACCACCCCCCAGGAACACTGGGAAGAGTAGCCGCAGGACACCCCTGTTCAGGGTACCTGCTCTTTCGAGTCCTCCTCAGAGACCTCCACTGAGGAGCCCCCTCGAAAGAAGACGTGCCAGAGGAAGCACATGGACTCAACCGAGGAGTCATTAACGGAAGACACGGATTACGATGATGGTGAGGGGTCCCCACGGTCACCTCCTGATGATGTCTCCTTCAGAGACATCCAAGAAATGTTAAAGCAGAGAGGTGACTGGAAGCCCTCCAACCCTTCGTCTGAGGAGTCTGTGTTCCTGCAGGCTTTTCACACCCGTCCTTCTACCTCTTGGGTGACCACGCGTGCCGACAAGCTTGTCCAGCTCGTCATGCAGCATGCTTGGAAGAACCCTGATTCCATTGAGGTGATCCCTCGGAGACCAGACAAAATTCTTTCCCCTCCTGAGGAGAACCCGGATTAGTCCAAAGGGTTACCAGTTGATGCTATGGTGATGGCGGCGGCCACGAGAAAGGACTTGACTGAGGAAAGTCCCGCTGTCCACCCACCCAACAGGGAGTCCTGCGCAGTGGATAGACTTGGGAATCATGTTTTTGCATCAGGGACCTTTGCCTTACAGTCCCTGAATTCTTTGACACATTTTACGAGGCTCCAGAGCTACTTGATCTCCGAACTCTCTGGGATGCTCGCTGGGACGCTCACATGACTGTTGTCTGATGAGGTCAGGAACAAAGTGGGCTCGCAGCTCCAACTCGTCCATGAGGTTGCTGTCAAATCCAGCTGAAGGGGCGGCTAGAGCAGCGGGTTCGGGCATTGTTATGAGGTGTCTTGCCTGGATGTTCATTTGTGACCTCGCGGACCCCTTCAAGTCTTCCTTTCTGAATGCTCCCATCAAAGCTTCGTCCCTTTTAGGGTCCAAGTGAAGGACACGTTAGCCAGGTGTGAGCAAGATGGAAAACCCTGTCCACCGTAGGCCTACGGTTTTCCAACCCTCAATGTACCTTCTCCAGGAATCAGAGGAGTGGAATGATGTAGCATAAGAATTCTCAGGGTCCCTTCTGTGTCACACGTAGTGATGATACTCTCAGAGGCAGAGGGGGTAACAATTCTGGAAGATGCCACTATAGAGGCCGAGGGGGTCCTCGTAATCAGGGCTCCAGGGATTTCTTCTCTGGACAGCCTTATCAGCGCTCCTGAGGAGTAGCCCAATTGCTTACCTCTGGAAGCAGTCGGGGGTCGTTTCTGTCTGCACCAAGCTGCCTGGCAATCCATCACCACCGATCATTGGATGCAAAGCATTATCATCAGAGGTTACACCATTCCCCTTTCTTGTCAGCTAAATTTCCCAAGAAAATTTCCCGATGCTCCACCCAGTCAAAAGGAGAAGCAGCTTCAGAGATTATAAAGCTGTCTCAAAAAAGAGTCATCCAACCAGTCCCACCAGACCAGTGCAGATCCGGTTTTTACTCGCGATTCTTTTTGGTGCTAAAAAAGACAGGGGACTGGAGACCCACTTTGGATCTCAGCAGCTTAAACAAGTCTGCCACCCAAACCAAATTCCTGATGGTCACGGTTCAGTCCATTCTCCCCTTTTTAAGAGAAGGCGATTGGATGTGCTCTGTAGATCTCCGGGATGCGTATTACCACATCAAGATGGACAAACGCTCCAGGAGTCTACTTCACTTCCAGCTAGGAGCCAGTCATTATCAATTCCGTGCCCTGCTGTTCGTCTCTCTACAGCTCCCAGAGTGTTCACGAAATGCATGGCAGTGGTAACCGCTCACTTGAGACTAAAAGGATTCCGGGTGTTTCCAGATCTGGACGACTGGCTCCTTACTGCCCCCACTGAGCATCTTCTGGTAACAGCGCTACATTATACTCTGTCTCTGGCAAAATTGGTGGGAATAACGATACTTTGGAGGAAATCAAATCTTGTCCTTACACAACAAATAGAGTTCATTGGAGCAGTGTGCAGTACTCAGTCCTGTCTGGTATCACTCCCAATTCACAGACTCCATCGATTGGGCTTCAACTCCGGGTGATGCTCTCACAAATAACAGTTTCTGCAAGGGAAGTTCTTCAGGCCCTAAGTTCTATGGCAGCGTCAATCCCAATAGTGCCTCTAGCAAAGCTACACATGCGAATTCTGCAATGGCTCCTTCTGTGTCAATGGTTCCCAAACTATCACCCCCTCAGTTACCAGATTCAAATAACCAACTCCTGCAAGCAGGACTTGCTTTGGTGGACAAGGCCAGACATAGAACTTTGGAGTTGTCCATTTCAGTCTCCTCAGCCCACAGCCGTTGTGACCATGGATGCGTCCCTGATTGGGGGGGGGCATTTCCAGGGAAAGACTGTCCAAGGCACATGGTCCACCTCAGAGGTCCACCTGCATGTCATTGTTCTGGAACTGAGAGCTGTGCTGTTAGCGTTGCAGGCCTTCCATTCAGCTCTCCCTTCCGGGGCAAGTGTAATTCAACCAGACAATATGCCAGTGGTCTGGTATATCAACAAGCAAGGAGGAACCAAGTCCTATCCCTTGTGTCGAGAAGCCATGTGAATTTGGCAGTGGGCGATAGCTTCCAACCGCTTTCTAATGGCATCACATATCCCGAGGAGCTCCAACATGATTGCGGACAAGCTGAACAGATGCATCCTCTTGCCTCATGAGTGGTCCCTCAACCTGAAGATGGCGTCAGCAATCTTCAACCGCTCGGGCCAGCCCTGTTGCGATCTTTTTGCCTCCCCATCAAACACCAAGTGCAGCAGCTATTTTACCCTACTATCACTGAGGGATGCTCTGATCCACGATTGGCCCACACTTATCCTCCCATCCCTCTGATCCCACAATTTCTAAAGAAAGCTCTTTGGTTGAGATGAAAGATAATCCTTATAGCCCCATTCTAGCCTCGACAAGTTTGGTTCCCCTTCCTTCGGCCTCACCTAGTGTACCCGCCATGGATTCTGGACCCTCTACCAGAATTGATTATTCACCCTCAAGGATTGAGTCACCCAAATCTGTTCAGTCTCAAGCTGACAGCTTGGTTTCTCCAATTCCACTAGTAGCCAGGCAAGCTAATCTCTCCTCACCTGTTCAAGACATCATTCTGGCTTCTCATAAACCATCCAACAGAAGACTCTACCAGGATAAATGGAAAAGATTCTCCATTTGGTCCAAGGATAACATGCTAGACCCATATTCGGCTCCAGTTACTGCAGTGCTTCAATACTTGGCTAGGTTTTTTGATAATGGAGCCTCTGCCTCTACTGTATGAGTACATCTAGCAGCAGTTTCCAATTTCCACAATGGTATAGATGGCACCCCTCATCTCTCTACGCATTTGCAAGGCTTTCCTCAAGGGGACTTCTCATATCAGGCCTCCTGTCAGACAGCCTGTGGAACCATGGAACTTCACTCTATTCCTTCAGTATTTGAGTCAGAAACCTTTTGAACCTGCTGCGAAATGTGACCTAAAGTTTTTGTCTTGGAAATCCTTGTTCTTGGTAGCCATCACATCTGCCAGAAGAGTCTCGGAGCTGCAGGTATTGTGTATCAAGAGGCCCTATCTGGTCTTTCATAAAGACAGAGTATCACTTCGGAGGAATCCATCCTTTCTCCCCAAACTTGTTTGTGAATTCTCCATAAACCAGACCATTGATCTACCAGTGTTCTTTCCAAATTTTGCCAATAGAAGAGAGTACTGCCTTCACTCTTTTGATGTACATAGACAATTAAGATTTTACCTAGACAGAACCAAACCTATCCATAAATCTGAACAGCTTTTCATCTCCTGTTCTGAGACTAGAATGGGAGAAGCTGTTCCCAAGGATACTTTATCAAAATGGCTAAGGGACTGCATACGTTTCATCTACACCCTCAGTAATGAACCTATGCCAAAAGTTAAAGCTCACTCCACTACATCTATGGCAACATCTGTAGTTTTCCATTCCAGGGCTTCCATGGATGACATCTGTGCAGCAGCTACTTGGGCTAAGCCTCATACCTTTATCAATCATTACAAATTGGACTTGGTCTCCAGAGGGAGAGCTGCCTTCGGCTCAATGGTACTCAGGAATGTTCTTCCATAAAGCCCGCCCATGAACCTCAAGGTAGCTTGGGATTCTGTCCCATCAGTGATGAATGGAAAGAAGATAAACAACATCAGATAAAGAAGTTATGTCTTACCATAACGTTACATCTGTGTTGTTCATCTTGTGTTGTTAATCTTCTTTCATTCATCACTTCCCACCCTCATTCCCCCTCCAAAGGCTCCTAGGGGATGCTTTGGGTCTAAGTGGTGCCCTAGGGTAGTTGCGCAGAAGTGGCCTCGGCTTTACTTCCCTTTCTCTAGCAAACTCGATCTGAGGTAACAGAGAGAAGGGCATTCTGGGTAGAGACTTAGTTCGAGAGTTTTTTTGGCTGGCGCAAGCTTGGTAAAAAGGCCGACTCGGTTCTGAGGGCTCGGGACCGAACCAATCAGTGATGAATGGAAGAAGATGAACAACACAGATGAAACATTATGGTAAGACATAACTTCTTTTTTGTCTACTTCATTTATTTAATTAATTTGTTTACAGTATAATAATTTATAAACTATTGTAATGGGCATCATTCAATTTTTCGATCATTCATAATGTCAAACGTTCATTGGCTGAGCAGTCAGAGCTTTGAACTGCCTTGGTAACTGGATGGAAATATTTTTGAAGATCAGGAGTTCACCCTTTTCCCAATGTAGTGCAATCTAAGTTGATATGTGTGATATGCAGGGGGATATGAGGGGTGCAAGGGGTGGGACAAAAAAGTTGTTTTTTTTTGTAGCATTCTGTTGTTCAGTATTTTGGATTTTGAACCCTTGATATTTGATAATTTGGTCTGTTGACAAGGTCCATAATGGTATATAATATATTATAATAATATATATTATTATTATATTATGCATTGTTTTAATGTGTGCTTTCACTTTTATAACTTTGAGTTGTTTGACTTACAGTATTGTTAACATATTTTTTCTGATTGTGTTATACTTATTTTGGAGATTTTCTTCGTAGACATCGGCTGAAAATGGGATCTGCCTGGCTGGACTGAGTAAATGAATGAATGAATAGACAAGAAAATAATTAAATAGAGATAAAATTGAATTATTCCATATCCATTGCCTACAATTAAAAAAAAAGAAAGAGAGAGAGAAAAGTTGATAGCATATCTAGAGCCATGTCATGTGGTAAGTCAAGTGGAAAGTGATATGTTCCACTTTAAAGAAGATGCTTATCTTACATTTTCCATGTTCCCAAAAACAATGAAGCTGTCCAGCACAAGTGCAAGTTTAATTAGTGAATTACATTGTATTGTCATTGGCTAGGAGATACCTGATAGTGGCATATTTGCTAATCATGTACAGTACAACTCATGAATTCAGATTTAGATGTGAATGGGAGTTCAGGCAAGTCACAGCAAGTCAGTTTTATCATGATGTGTCAGTCCAGTTGGTGACCTTTCCAGTCAGTGAAGAATTTTATGAGAAGGGGCTGTAGTAAAAACTGAAGATTGTCATCCATTTTTGGAATATAGGAATACTCCATTGCAGGAATTCAGTTTGTTGCCATTTCATTTGTTAACTTGCAGAAGGTTGAAATTCAAGTTCCGTGCTTCTGCTATATATGGGTCTATATTAGTACCTTGAAACTTCAGTTCCTCTGAACACCAAAATGTCGACACGTAAACAGCGAAATACGAAAAGTAAAAATTTGCTTGGCCGTTATCAGGAATTTGCACTTTTCTCCAATGTAGAGCATTCTCTGAGTTGGTATATTTAGTTAAGGGGGGTGTGGGGGGTGAAGCCCCCCTCTTGATTAGGGTTTGAAAGTTTGTTTTGCTGTTGGTCGGCCAAGCAAATTTTTCTATGTGTAAAAATTTGCGGAAGTGGCCGTTCGTGCTTTTCGTATTTTGCTGTTTACGCGTCGACGTTTTGGTGTTCAGAGAACTGAAGTTTCGAGGTACTAATATAGACCCCTGCTATATTACTGATGCCTTAAAATATGTTTTAAATAAAAATTGGAACATTATTCTTGGAAATCTGTTTTTAACTTTGGCCATAGGGGCAAAAGCTAACTTTAGTTACAAGAAAAATTGTAATTTAAAAGTGCTTTTTGAGAGTACTTTTGAGTCTAAGCCCCAGGGTAGGTGTGGCATGTTTTGTTGCCAAAGTTGCAAATACTGCAGGTATACAAATGAGGGTTTAATGTTGTCTTAAAACACCACTAGAGGCAGATTTAGGTTTACTTGTAATTCTGTGTTTATAGTTAGCTACTTGTGAATCATGTGAGCGTTTTTATGTTGGCAAGATGACTAGAAAATTGTTTAGGAGAATATGCAAGCACATTCTTGCCATTAAGAAAAAAGATTTCACAAAAGCTTTGTCTAAACATTCTTTGACTTGTAGTAATTTTAGAAAGGTTGTGCTTTTTGTTATTATGTGATAGAAATTCCTTTTTTGTGGAGATGATAATATTCTTGGTCGAAGAACTCAACTAGCAGATTTCTTGTCAGTAGACAAGTTGCCAGATTTACTAAAATCATCACGTTTATAAAATGCTTTTGTTATATATTTTTGAGTAGTATATTATTTATGCATATTATAAAGATTTTTTTCAATCAAGTTCTCTATTTTGACTTTGCAAAGTGGTTTACAAATCTAATTTATTTGGTTAATTCGATTATGTACAGCATTATTGTAGTTCTGCTTTAAGAATCAGTTTGTGTGTCACATGATTCTGTCTGTTATTATGGGGGTATAAAAACAGTCTATTTTAATTTACAATAGCGCTGATGAAGTTCTAATAAACAAGAGAACAAAAGTGCTTAACACTTTATCATGTGCGATGTGTGTTTTTACAAGTTCCAATAGTTTTTACTTGTGAAGTGACTGCTTTTTTCATTCTAGTTTCCTAAAGGCATTTTGTGTAATTTTCATTTAATACTCAAAATGTGGTTAGCCTGAAGTTAGGTTTCATTTAAAATTAGTGTGTCATAATACATGCTATCTTCTAGATGTATATAAAATATAAATATGCTTTCTTACCAGAATGTGGGATATAATATATGAGGTGTGTATTGCTTTAAATGCTAATGACCTAGCTACAGGATGCTGATGTACCTTCTAGAGAGTTCAGGCTGATTAAAGACCACCATGGCTAGATTATCCAGTGTTTGTGCTGTTTAATGACCATCTTGAAAAGTATCCATATGCCACAGCAGTGTCATGCAGAGCACCACATGTCTTTCTGAGGGCCAGAGGCTAAAAAGCTGTCTGGAGTGGCAAATTTCTGTCAGACACCAATATGCACAGTGTGCACTCCAGAATGTTGTGCCATATTTTTATATGTGGCTTTATTCTTTGATTAAGAAGGTAAACTTTATTCTAAATCTTCTCAGTAGAATTCTTGATAGATTGAGGTACCTTGTGTATAGAAATGTACTTATCTGGTACTTTAAGGGAATGCAGCTGGTACCTTGAGTGTAACTGTTCACCTCTCTCTCTTCCACCCTTTCATCCTATGAAATGGAGTTAATAGGCCAATGTTCACTAATCATCTTTTGAAGGATTAACACTTCCTTGATATAGTCATACTGGGGTGTCTCCCTTACTGTTTTTTACCTCATGGACACCTTGCAACCATTTCCGTTCTTGTAGAGAAGCATTCTGTACAGGTACCAGTACAATGGATGGCATTTCATGGTGTTCAGATGGTAAGCATTTCACTCAGACCACTTTCACTGTCGAGTCAAAGTAAGTTGACAGAATCAGAATTACCGCATCTCGTCCTAAAATCTATATATCATTTATATATCATATCAGTCTCAAAACTTGTTCACTCAGAGTTTTGCCACTAGCAAAGTGAAGAAAAAAATACAGTAGTTAATATGTTTAGGCTTTGTCATATTATGGAGCCACAAACTGTATTATGAAATGAAGGTGAATATTCTGAAAAACAGCATTAATTTCAGTGCTGCCATCCCCATTCTGGCCATGTGGTGTATAAGTGAGGGTATTAGTATAACACAAAATACTAAGCTATGATGACAAATATGCATTTTCAGCTTCTGAGGGTGGGGGTGGGGGATTTTTCCATTAAGGAATATGAACGTTTCTCATTTGGTTGTGTTTTGTCTTCAGTGTCCAGGAAATACAATTTCAGGAGTTTCAAACCTTCTTCATAAGAGATTTGTTGCTGTCCTTGGACATTTTTTTGTTATATATTTGTGTCTCTGCTAATTCACCTTGAGAGTACAGTATGTAGAGCAAATATTCCATCCAGAGCCTAATGGAGATTTTAGGCTTCAGCTGCTTTTGCCCTTTTTGTGGTATCCTTTTGCTCTTCTAGTAATGATGTTACTTAAATTCTTGTTTGATAATGTATCACACAAATGGGTGAATTGCACATCGATACCCTATTGGAGAATGAACGGTCTATAACAGGGCATTAAAGTCTAGGTATTACACAGTAAAAAGAAGTCTACTGCTTCATGGCAGTACACTAAGCATGGACTGAAAAAAAACCCGAAAGGTTGCATTTTTTATGTTTGCTAAATTCAGTTTTGCTGTTTAGAAGGTATTAAAAAAACAGTAAATTAAAAAGTATTGTAGAGGTGTGTTTTTGTGGGTGTGTGTCAGAGAGAAATTCAGTAAACAAATGAATAAGCAAGAGCGAGTGAGACATCAAGAATTCCTACCCATCAACGTCTTTGATCAAGCAATGTGAATAAAACAAACAACATGAGAATAAAGATATAAAATCAGGGACATCTTTTAAACATAATCTTAGCTTTACATCAGCTTGCATTTTCTCAAGAAAAAGAAGTTTGAAACAGTAATGCTTGGCATCATTGGCTGACAGTAATCTTCACTAATTTTGCAGAAAATCTGACATTTTGAAGGGATTGAGCAAAATTAAGGACAAATGAAAAACTTGGAGAGGAAAGAGATTCCAGTGTCTTGCAATGAATTAATGTTTTCATTCAGTTAATAACAGTAAGACCTCGAAAGTGCACTAGTTCAAGAAAGTAGCAGTGATTACTATGTATATTTGTGTTTTGCATGATGTTCTTCGTGTTTCACTGTTGCAGTCATTACACTTGGTTTATCTGCCTGCAGGTAGCCCTCAGTCGGCCCGAATACCAGAGTCTTGGGATTTCTGTGTCGGATGCTGTCACCTGTTCCATGACGTCAGGTCGTCAGGGGTATAAAACATGCAGCCAACGCAATTACTTCAGTCTTTCTTACTGAGAAGGAGCCCGAAGCAGAAGCAGTTTGCAAGTGCCGGTCGGCCGCTACCTGAAATTTTTGTTTTTTCGAGTTTCAGACCTGAAGTCTTCTAAAGCTAAGTACCCCGTTGGGGATTCTTTTTTCTTGCCCTAACTGATGTCAGAAAAAATTAACAATTGTTTTGCCTGTGGAAAGCAAATACCTCACAGAGATTTTCATTCTTACTGCGTCACCTGTTTAGGCTCAGACCACGATGTCCCTAGCTGTCGGTTTTGTGCCTTGTTTAATGCCCGAACCATTCAACGTCAGGCTATTTTTGTAGCTAAATTCTTTTGCTCTCATTCTCCGTATTCTGAAATGGCTTCAGTAAGCCATCCGACTACCGATCCTCCAAAAAAGCGCAAAGACAGAGAGACCGCATAGGTCAAAAACTGTCAATGACACTTCTGTTAAGCTAGTCGCCAGTCTGCCGGTACTCAGCGAGGCGCCTTTGCAGCCAATGATGCCCGCTTCTTCATATTCGCAGGCCTCTGCTGAGACCCATTCGGAGTCTGGTATGCCGTGAGATGCTTCTTCGACTGTGGAACCTGTGGATGTCTCTACCTCGGATGGGTCTGGAGCCACTGTGCAGGCACCAGCTTCTGAGGGTGTATTCCGACCTACTGATATTCATATTAAACTACTAACACTACCAAGTTTCTTAGGCCAAGAGTTCGCACTACAGCTAGAAAACTGACGTTCAAACCACATGCTCAGGCTCCCATGCCACAAAAACAAATGCTTAGAATGGCTGAAGACCTTATTACTCTAAAAGACAAATAATTGAATTTCCTTCTGATTCTACAGATCAGGAGTCTGACCCTTCTGATTACCAGGACATACCCTTGTCTACCTATGAGGATTCAGATGCAGAGGAATCTATCCCCCCCACCCCCCCGCTCCAGAAGATTTTTCTTTTGGTGAAACCTTGCATACCTTAAAAGAGCATTTCCGCTGGGAATACCAGGACTATCCTCAGTCCAAAAAGAGACTCGGGGAATTTTTAGATTTGCCTCAGCACAGGCCTCTAGCTATACCCCCTGTCCTGGATATTGTAGATGATGTCTTCTTGGAATCCACTTTTACTCCTGACACGTTGCCACCAGCTCCTAGAAAACCTGACAGGTACTACAGAGTACCTGCCTCTCACAAATTTCTCTTTAAGAATCGTACTGCGGATCCAGAGACCAATTTCCAGGGGTCTAAAAGCATTAAGGCTACTACAGCCAAAAACCCTACCCCTTCAGACCGGGATTCTAGAGCTTTAGACAGATGGGGTAAGAAGGTATATACCTCTGCAACTCTTGCTGTCAGGGCTTTGATTTGCCAGTTTCACACGTTGAAATACCAGCAACATATTATGGAACTAATTAAACAAAAAATGGTGTTACTTCCAGATTGTGCAGAAAATAAAGATTTACAAGAGTTAATGCATTCTGCAAACCAAATTAGTAAACATACTTTACAGTGTGGGTTTGATGCCCTAGCAGCATCCTGCAGCACTGCTGTCACTGGGTCTGCACTGAGAAGGCATGCTTGGCTAAAGGAACAAATCTTGCCTGACCATGTCAATGCAAAAGTACTAGTTGCTCCATTAAATCAGGATTGTTTGCTTGGCACTAAAGCAGAAGAAGTTCTTAAAAAGATGGAAGAGAAAGCTAAATCTGTGCAAACTGTCAAAGATTGCGTACAAACTGTCAAAGATTTCTTACAGGTAGCTAAATCTGTGCAAACTGTCAAAGATTTCATGCAAGCTGTCAAAGATTTCTTACAGGTACAGCCACCTAGATTCAGTAGGCATTGACCTTCAAAAAACTGGTACTTTCCAATCCCTCTTGGGCCTTCTCAGTCCAAACCCAGGGGAAACAGACCACCAAGACTACAGTCTCAGGGTATGCAGACATCTGCACAATGGAGTGTTTCCACCTCAAAGCCAGGGAGTGGTAAGCCACCCCCTTATGGAAAAAGTTCACAATAACTTTCCATTTATCCTTCCCAGCCATGCCCAAGTACTTGTGCCCCTAGGATGAAAACTCGCCCTTCCTGCAAAAAACTGGATGTCCATTACACAGGACCGATGGGTTCTAAACATTGTATCCCAGGGATACAGATTCTACTTCCACTCACTGCCAACACCAAGCGGATTGCCAGACCTCCCTCCAGACTAGTGGGCAGAGGCTCAAAAGCAAATACTTTCTCTTCTCCATGTAAGGGCTATTCAACCTGTCCCAGTTGAACAAATGGGACAGGGTTTCTACTCCAGACTGTTCCTGGTGCCCAGAAAAGAGAGCTGTTGGCGCCCTATCCCGGATCTATCAATTCTCAACACCTTTCTTGTGGTCCCAAAATTCTTGTACTGCAACAGCTTCTTCCTATGCTAGCCAAGGATGTCTGGTTAGTCACCCTAGACTTGAAAGAAGCTTATCTGCATAGTCCCATAAGGGAGTCTAGCAGGAAATGAATACGTTTCAGGGCAGGCTCTATGCACTATCAGTTCTCAGCACTTCCCTTTGGCTTATCTGCAGCGCCCAGAGTATTCACAAAATGCCTGGCTCCAATCATACTGCAGGCAGAGAAATATTCAAATCTACCCATACTTGGACGATTGCCTGATTCAGGCAGCCAGTCAGGAATTGCTACTTCAGCACCTGGCATTTGTAAAAAGACTTCTAACTTTACTGGGATGCGCCATCAACAAAAAGAAATCACAACTGGTGCCCAGCCAACAAATTGTATTCCTGGGAGCAAGCTTGAACACAACTTCCCAGATGGCATTCCTCACTCCAGAAAAGCAGGTCCATTTGACAGACTATTTCAGATTTAATTTAATGGCCAGCAAAACCCAGCTATCTGCAAGGAAAATACTGCAAGCCCTGTGGTTCATGGCCTCATGCATTCTGCTAATTCCATATGCAAGACTGCATATGAGGAAACTTCAGTGGTACTTAAAAAGTCTCTGGTGTCGACATTCCCAGGACCTGGAAACAGTGATTCCTATCATACCTTGTCTAAGGGCAGAGTTCCTTTAGTGGGAAGAAGCATGCAACCTCAACAAGGGACTTCCTTTCACTCAACAATTCAAGTATTGGTGTCATTCAAAGGGGATCCAGTGCCTGTCAGCCTGGGATGACATGCTCGACAAGCCACGATGCCTCGTTAGGGAAGGCTTGTACCTGTCACCCCTGGGCTTTCGGATATTGGCAAAGGTTCTTGCTACCCCCATAGTGCCTTTTTTAGGCAAGGCTCAAAAGACAAACCCACCTCCATAGGTATCACAAGGGATAAGAAACTAAGATTAATGCTACTCAACGCCAGAAGTCTAAACCTCAAGATGCACGCACTCGAAACTCTCCTTAGCATGGAGAACATCGATATCTGTGCAGTAACAGAAACCTGGTTCAAGGCTCCCGAAAGCACCCCAGCACTACCAGGTTATACCTCATACCATGCTTTTCGGCCCCAAAACTTGGGCCGAACCACAAAAGGAGGGGGAGTATCAATATTCATCAAAGATACCCACACCTCCAGGTTGGTGGCACAGCACAAAGCATCAGAGATTATCCATGTGCAACTAACAGTGGGTAAAACTGCCTTCCAGCGTATAGCCTGCTACAGACCACCCTCCCAAACCCAGGAACCCCACTTGGCCTTCCTGAGAACACTGGAAAATATGAAGGTCTCTCCAAACACCATTATATTGGGCGACTTCAACTACCCAAACATAGACTGGGAGCATTACTCTAGCTCCAACACCCTAGCCCAAAGGTTCCTAGAATTTATAAACTCAAATGCTATGGAACAACTTGTTACCACTCCCACAAGAGGAGAAAACATACTGGACCTGATCATCACCAACATGGGGACTCTATGCTCCAGACCAGAAGTGTATCCCTCATTGGTAAGATCAGATCATAAACTAATCTCACTGGATATTCACATTCCGACTCCACCCCCTGCCCTGAAAACCACAGTAAAAAACTTCCTAATGCAAATTTCACACTCCTCAAAACCGAGGTGGAATCCTTCAAAGCCCCCGGGCCTGTGGAAAATACGGCCCAGACCGCAGAATCCTTTATAAACGCATTCTATGAACACCTTCAGGAATGCATGGATCATGCAATCCCAAATACCAAGTCCCAATCCTCCAAAGGCAGATGTCCTGTCTGGTGGACCCCAGCCATAAACAAACTATACAATAGAAGGAGGAAGCTACTACATGATTGAGCAAAATCCCAAAAAGGGAAGGCATCTCTGATCAGTATTAGCAAAAAACTACGGGCACTCATAAAATCGTCTAAGGCCAGCTTCGAGAGAAAAATTGCACAGGATACTAAGGATAATCACAAGGCTTTCTTTAGTTATGTTAGGAACCTGGGTGGGAATTCCCAGATATGCTCAGAATTAGTCCAAAATGACAAAAAATACACCGAACCCACAGACATTGCCAACATCCTAGCTGACAGGTTCAGCACAAACTCCCCACCAAAAGGGCAAATATCTATCCCAGCAGAGTGCTGCCCCTGACATCTCAGATGCTCAGGTAAGAGCTGCCCTCTCCAAAGCAAAAACACAGCCTCAATGGGACCAGACGGTGTCCCGGGCTCGTCCTACATGAACTCCAAGAAGAGCTAAACCCAAATATAAAACTACTGTTCAATCTCAGCCTTACTATAGGATATGTACCCAAAGAGTGGCGTGCAGCAACAGTGGTCCCTCTCCACAAAGGTGGTGCCTCAACGGATCCTGGAAACTATCGCCCCATAAGCCTGACTAGCTTGGTCTGCAAAGCTATGGAAAGGATCATCATGGACCTCATAAATAAAGATATTGGGGACCTACAGACACTGGATCCTACCCAGTTTGGCTTTGTTAAGGGCAGATCCTGCCTCTTAAACCTGGTTGATTTCTTTGAAACAGTCACTAAGGCCATTGACGAGGGGAAGGTGGTCCACACAGCCTACCTGGACCTCGCAAAAGCCTTCGATACAATACCCCACTCGGGCATTATAGATAAGCTCACCAGCTTAAATATAAACCCCTATGTCACTAGATGGGTTGCAAACTGGCTCAAGGACAGAACCCACACGGTTAGAATTGCTGGAGCCATGTCAGACTCCAAACCAGTTACAAGTGGCGTCCCACAAGGCTCAGTCCTGGGACCTCTCTTGTTCGGTATATATTTCTTGGAGGTACAGGCCAACACGGAAGGACTGAGGCTGACCAAGTTTGCAGATGACTGCAAACTGGGCGCCATAATCGACACTCCACCCGACACAAGCTTCCTCCAAAAGGGCCTCATAGAAACAGACAACTGGTGCCAGAGCCATGGCCTCAAGCTAAACGCCAAAAAGTGTATAGTCATCCCCTTTGGCAAAAACAAAGTGCCCACAAATTACCACATAGGCGGTAATCCATTAAGTACAGAAGAAGTAATTAGGGACCTGGGGACCCAAGTTGATAGCAATCTCTCATATGACAACCACGTGGCCAAAGTGGTTAGAAAAACATTTTATATAGCCCACCTAATCATGAAGGGATTCACATCTAGATCAGGGGGAGGTCATCATGCCTCTTTACTCATCCCTCATCAGGCCCATAATTGAATACAATGCCCCTTTTGGGATGTACCTTACCAGACACCTGCAACAACTGGAAAGACCCCAAAAGTACCTCACCAAGAGGATCAAATGGCTCAAACAGATGCCATATGCTGCCCGGTTAAAGAAACTCCAGCTCTACTCAGTGGCATATCGCCTGCTCAGAGGCGATCTGTGCCTGACGTATAAAGCCATGTCCAACCCGGAATTAATGGACATGCTGCACCTCAGAAAATCCAAATCCCATCGAGCTACACGCTCGAGAGACATGAACCTCAGCACTGAAATAAATAGGACATGCTGGAGGGACAGATTCATAACCCAGAGGCTCCCTTCACTCTGGAATAAAATCCCAGTCCAGGTTAGGCAGAGTCCCTCATTGACTCTCTTCAAGAGGAATCTTGATGAGTGGATGGGAGATCATAGGTTTACCCCGGGTATCACTTCTGTGTCACTGTTAGACAGAGGCACAGTATACTAGCCTCGAAAAAGGGCATAGCAAAATTAATTTAAAATGGGTGGCGAAAGCCAAACACACTCTGGCTAGGCTTATAAATGCCCTAGGGCAGATAGCCTAGTATGAACCTATGGACCCCTCGCCGCCCAAACCCTGATAACAGACTCATCAGATTATGCATGGGGGGCTCTCATGGCAGGCAAATGCATTCAAGGCAAATGGAGCCCAGAACAAATTCCCCTATATATCAATCAAAAGGAGATGCTATCTGTACAGAATGCTCTGACAGTCTTCAAATACTTTATCCTTCTAGGACAGCTCCTGATAAAGACAGACAACACCACAGTTATGTGGTGCATAAACAAACAGGGGGGAACTCATTCTTACCCACTCTGCAGGTTAGCCATAGCTCTGTGGAGCACAGCCTTGAGCATCCAAGTGCACCTGCAAGCTCAATTCCTGCCAGGCAAGCGAAATTCACTGGCAGACGACTTAAGCAGAAATCTACTGGACCCTCATGAGTGGAAACTGGAACCAAACTCATTCAGACTTCTAATCCAGAGGTGGGGAACACCAGAGGTGGACCTTTTTGCCCCCCCCCCCAAACTACCAAATGAACAAATTTTGCATCAGGAACCCTCACAGCAGAGGCTGGAAGGTGGAAGCCCTATCCTTTACTTGGGAAAACCTCTCAATTTTTATGCCTTTCCTCCTCTCAAAAAGTACTACTCAAGATCAAACAGGACAGGCCAAGGACAATCCTTATTGCACCAGATTGGCCACGCCAGCACTGGTACCCACTCCAACGCAGTCTGACAGCAGTGCCACCCTGGCACCTACATCAGACACCTTCCCTGCTGTCTCAGCAGTAGGGACAGATTTTGCATCCACAGCTGCAAACCCTAAACCTTGCAGCCTGACTTATCCCAGCATCCCTCAGCAAACAGGTGCTGGACGTCATCCTTGAGGCCAGAAGGCCTAGTACTAGGAAATCCTATGCTGAACAGTGGAAAAGATATTGTTCTTGGAGTCGGTCTCTAAGGAAGGACACAGCTGTGCCCAACTTAGCTCAAATCCTTGATTACCTAGTAGAGCTGTTCCACAGAGGCTTATCCTTCTCATCCATTAAGATTCATGCCTCTGCCATCTCAGCTCATTATAATACTGAGCCTCCTCTCTTTTCTCACCCTCTCATCAAACAGTTCCTGAGAGGAGCTAACAATTTAAGGCCCCCTAGGAGAGCTCCCACTCCGGCCTGGGACCTTAACTTTGTACTGGAGAAGCTCACACTTCCCCCTTTTGAACCTACTGCTTCAGCAGAGTTAAAATTCCTCTTTTAGAAAACAGCCTTAGTTCTAGCTATTACTTCAGTAAGAAGAGTGTCTGAGTTACAGGTACTAATGGCGGTGGAACCCTTCATTATTTTCCATGCTGACAGGGTTTCCCTTAGGACTCTTCCTTTATGCCCAAGGTGGTATCCAGTGTGGCTTTAAATTAATCCATCCATTTTCCAACCTTTTTCCCTAATCCACAAAAATAAAGGGGAAAGGATCCTGCACTCCTTGGACATGCACAGACAACTCAGGTTCTACCTTGACAGGACTAAGCCTTTCAGAAAATCTGACCAGCTGCTAGTCAGCTTTGCTACAGGGCAGAGGGCAAGGTCATTTCGAAGCAAACCATTTCCAAATGGATAACACACTGCATCCATTTCTGCTACAAGCACCATGGAAAACATACCCCTCTGGGGATCAGAACTCATTCCACTAGAGCTACTTCAACCTCTACAGCATTTCTCAGGGGACTCCCTACCAGGGACATCCTGGGAGCTGCAACCTGGAGATCTGTACACACCTTCACCAAGCATTACCACTTACCTATTTTTTCTAAATCCAGAGCTGGATTTGCCACAGCAATCTTACAAGGCCTGCTATCCAGCCCTAACTTTTCTTGACTACCTCCACCCTTCCTCAGCTTTGGGAATCAACCCAAGTGTGATGACTGCAACAGTGAAACACGAATAACATAGTACAGTTGTGTACACTTACCATTAATGTAGATGTTCGAGTGTATTCACTGTTGCAGTCCTGGTTTCCAACCCTCCAGCCCCCTGGCTTTCTATATCCTTTCTACCTATCCTCTTTATTGCCATCTTTTATGCAGGGGTATTTACTTTTTACTGGAGGTGTTCCAGACCATGTAATAGCTTCCTATTTTGGGGGCTCCTGACATCTGGGGCAAGAAAAACTGAGGTAATGGCGTCGGCTGCATGTTTTATACCGCTGACGACCTGACGTCATGGAAGAGGCGACAGCATCTGATGCAGAAATTCCAAGACTCTGGTATTTGGGCCGACTGAAGGCTACCTGCAGGCAGATAACCCGTGTGTGATGACTGCAACAGTGAATGCACTCGAACATCTACATTTATGGTAAGTGTACACAACTGTACTTTTCTGTCTATGAGGTGTGTGAGTCTGTCTGAGCCTGCGTAGGTGTGTGCATGCGTGCGTATGTGTATGTGTGTACTGACATAACTTATATTTTAGATGTAAAATATTTCCTCCACCATCAACAATTACATATGCTGCAGCAAGTATGAAAGAGTAGTACTTTGAAATGAGGAAGTATATAAAAAAGCATATACTTGTAAAAAAAAAAAAAAAAGCAAAACAAAAAGGAAAACAATTTAATAGGTAGCCCATTATCTAATCGCAGTATTGTACAATGATAGGTCATTTATATTCAAAAATGTGCACACTGATTGGTCATCCCAACCAGTGTGCCCACTGTAACTCAAGCATATACCAAAAGAAAAAAAGTCTGGTCGCCCAGACTTTTTTCTATCAATATATGCTACAGAGCTTTCCAATTTTCTTGAGTTTAAAAAAATAAATAAATAAATGAATAAACTGAAATTTGGTCATTTCAGAGGTATGAGAGAGACGGGACAGAGAAAATACAAGGAAAACAAGGTACATTATGCAAAAGTAAAAAAACTTACCTGATCATCCTTGCATTTCTGCCCTGTCTCTCTCATACCCCTGAACGGTCCAGATTTCAAATGTTATGTCTTTTATTAAAAAAAAAAAAAACGAGATCTTCCTTTCTCCTTTACTTCCTTTCCAAAGAACTGATGTACTGCGTAAGCTTGGGAATGTAAGTCCCATATGCATTACGCAGTATATCAAGAAAGCCCCAGGATGCTGAAAAAAGCAGAACACCACCATGGCGCCATTATACAAAGACATTATTTAAGAAAAGTAAGTCATTTTTTTTTCTTAAGTAATTTCATTGTACAATAGCAATAACCAACTCCTGGCTGTGATATATTGAAGATTTACCCACAGTTGCCTTTGTTTAATCACAAGGGCTTTGCCTTTGTGACTCTACCATACCGACCATGGGTAAATCTACAGTATACCACACCCAGCCATTGGTTATTGCTTTAATATCCAACAGAGTGGGCATTGTCTGGAAGTAGTGCATCTTCCAATGGTGGTGAAGAACATCTTTGGGCAGTCTGTTGTATCATTGATAAAGCCCACTCTTTTGGCCATTATTGCTTGTTTAAACACTGTTTTTCTGAACAATCACATATAATGCCAACAGTCCCAATGCATTCCCTTGGTATGAGACATTCATAGGTATACTGTGCTGTACTTTATAATAGGATTAATTTTAGTTGCCACATATACATCTACTTTTCTGCATGGTTCCTACTTGGTAGATGTGTTGCTTAGTTGTCCATTGATAATAAGAAATAGGAACATGATGATGTGACTTTTGAGCATTGATATGAGCTGGTAATCTTGTGATGTAAATGCAAATTTTCAGTTTGTTACTAAGCACATTTTGTTTTCATTTTACACTTTTATGTTAGGAATCCCCCCTCATATTGATACCCATTCTGCTTTTGAAGATGGAATAATTTCTCTCAGTCTTGGATCTCAGGTAGGGTCATTTTTTTTGTTTAAACTCATTTTTATTAACTAGTATGTGAAAGGACTTGTTCATACTTTCAGTCTTAGCCTGAGAAGCAGTGGCATGAGCTGCATCACAAAACATCACTATACAAATGTTTGACCTAATAAATATCAAATTTGAAACCAAAATGGTGAACATCAGAATGTTGTACAACTCTATTAAAATAAAACTCCATCTTAGAACTCAGAAAACATGTTTTTTTCATTGTATCTTATGTTTTTAATGCCTCAAAATCACTCCATGCCTCTTTTACAATTTTAATGTGTTTCCCTCAGAATGGCTGATGATGGATCCTGCCTTAGTAACATGATCTTTTTTTCTTGCTTTCATTCCTTCTTCCCAGAATAAATTTCAAGTCCTCTTTATATGAGTCATGCTAGACATAAGGAAGTAGTGTTGTTTTCTCATGCCATTAAGATAGAATGGCAGGACTGTGAAGCACTGTCATCTAACACACCTTCTGTAAGATAGCTACTACTTCTATGTTTGTCCTGACTGAGCCTCATTTATGTGTCTCTCAGATCTTGTTCTGTGCTATAAATAGCTGTTACCTACTTCCAGTAGAAGAAAGTAGTTAAATAGCAGGCTTCTATAAAGTGATGCTTTTGTAGTTCTAAAAGAAATGACAGACCTTCCCCTACACTTTCATGCTGTTGTGTGAAAATTCTCACAGCAGTTAGTGATCTGTACATTTACAAGTGACAAGTAGTAGGACTCCAAACGATGTATGTATGCTACCTCCCAATGCCTTCAGTGGGAAGTTTTTTCCTCTCTCGTGAATGATGCAGAATTAAAACGTGCTATACTAGTTCCTTTTTATTATTTCTGTCTTGTTCACCTCCCTTTTTTGTATTTCGTATTCATTTATACTTTGGTAACTAGTAAAGTGAACTGGTCCCAGGACCCTTTTCAGCCACAACTCGGGTACACTGGCAAAGATGATAACAAGTAATAAATGCACTTAGCAATATAAAGAAAAGAAATACAGACATAAAAACACTGACAAAGATTGCATGTGTAGCACATAGCCAATGTGTGACAGTGAATAAGTAAAACATTAAGTAACATTTATTATTTATTTATTTATTTATTTTTATTTATTTTACATTTGTTAACCGGGGGTGTCTGACTGAGCCGAAAAGGCCCTTTTTCAGCAGAGGCCCATGGAGAAAAGCTCCACATAGAAAAATTACAGATACATTTAGTTATTTAGACATGTTCAGTATATACACAAATTACAAAAGTCATGTTTTTACATTGGTATGCAGCACATCTCCAGTTACAGTGGAGATAACAAACAACAACATATTAATTTAAAAATAAAGGTAATTAATAGATTTGTGGTGTACAGCTGAAATTTGGAACATAGGTAGAATACATACATAATACACAGGTACAGTACATACATTGTAGATTAGCCAGTGTTTGTGAGTAAGACTGAAAACTATTATCAAGTACTCTAGGTTTAGTATGTGTACCTTATCCGCTTTCACTAGCCTGGGGAGCAATCATGTTACTGCCAACTTTACTTGAGATGTTGCCTGATGAGGTCTTTAAAGGAGGCTTTGGACAATGTGTTTTGAATGCTAATGGGGACAGAGTTCCATTTTTTAGCCACTGAACTACTGTATAGTGCATCTCCAAAGCTGTTGTAGCTGTTGGTGACTTCTAGTAGTAGTTTGCTTGATGATCTAAGAGGCCTTTTGGCTGAGCGATGTTGTACTAGGTTTTTGAGGGCAGGACACTTATTATGAGGTAATTGATCGAATGACAGAGGCAGAGCTGATTGTAGCCTAGGAGGTTGGGTAGTTCAAGCCAGTGGAGCTGTCTCAAAGCAGTAGAGTGATGAGTTCTATATGAGCAATTTGCAGCAAAGCGGGCAATTCTGTTATAGCAGGCTTCCATTTTGCTTAGTTCAGTTTTGTTGAGATTAGTCAGAATGGGAGATGCATAGAGTAGGGTGGATAGAAGTTGGCAGCTAGCAGTGGCTGATCTTGTGTTGTTGGTAAGAAATTGTTTGATACGGTAGAGTGATCCCAGTTTGGCATGTACTTTTTTAATAGTTAAGTTGAGATGACTATCAAATTTTAGGTGGGAGTCCATGGTTATTCCCAATAGCTTAGCCTGTGCCACTGGAGTAGCATTTGTGGAGTAGATAGTGAATTGACTGTTATCAGTGTTTTTGTTAGAACTGGTTATAATCATAAGCTGAGTTTTCTTTGGACTGAGGATAAGTTGGGCTTTGGTAAGGTAGTTTTCAACGTCAGAGAATGCTAGTTGAGTTGTTTGCAGGAGGGTGGGAATGTTTTGTGCAGCACAGATTAAGGTAGTGTCATCTGCATACTGAATGATAGATGCATGCTGTGTGGAGGTATGGAGGTCATTTGTGAAGATTTTGAATAGTAGTGGACCTAAGATAGAACGTTGTGGGACTCCTATAGTTATGGACAGCTGAGAAGAGAGAGAATTTTCCCATATATGTATGTATGGTATGTGTGTGTTTGTGTATATGTGTATAAAGTACATGTG
Source organism: Protopterus annectens (assembly GCF_019279795.1). Classification (NCBI taxonomy): domain Eukaryota; kingdom Metazoa; phylum Chordata; order Ceratodontiformes; family Protopteridae; genus Protopterus; species Protopterus annectens. Next base: position 760,654,187 of record NC_056735.1, on the reverse strand, counting down.
TACAAAAACATGTGTATGTGTACAACAGAGAACTAGATTATATGCCCGGTTGTGTACTTCATGTCCTTTAAAGAAAAATCAAAATGGAAATTTTGTGTAACTGTATATGTGTGTCTGCACATAAACACACACACACAGGAGATTCCAAGATGGCCGCCGACTAGTCTAGTCCTTACTCTCTGAGCTCCTCACAGCTATTTAACTTTTGGTTTTTTTTACAACTTTACATCAACCTTTTTCCTCAAATTTTTATACTAAAAGATTTTATAAATCTTTTTCTACGCATTTGGATTATTTTTTCTTCTGGAATTATTATCCTGGGATTTATTTTACCTCAGAACATTCTTGGTCTCTCTGCTGCTGGGACTCCTACTGCTCCAGTCTGTTCCTGGTTCCTGGTATCCTGTTAACTGCATTCCATTTCTGGGCATGGCTACAAAATCTGACTCCATGGAGACTCAGCCTACAAAGGCCAAATATACTTCAATGCTCTCTCCTGAAAAGATTCAGGTTCAAAAAGACTGAAATCATCTAGACAACCTACAGAAACTTTTAATGTAAGTAATAAAGATTTAAATGGCTCAAATTTCCTTTTAGAAGAACTAAAAATAGCATTAAAACCAATCCAAAGTGCTATACAAAACTTTTCAGAACAGTTTGCAGACTTTAGTAAATCTTTAAAGCAAATAAACAATAGTATTGTTACTATTGGAAATAAAATCTTAGCTTTGGAGGTTAAAACAGACTTATTGGAAAGTGACTTTAAATCTAGAGATAAAACTGTTTCAGATTTACAAGCTAAAATATTGGATCTGGAAGCCAGGAGTCGAAGAAATAACATCATTATTCGTGGTTTACCTGAATCTTATGACAATAAAAACTTGTTATCTGTGACTAAAAATATCTTTGAAACACTGTTAAATTGTGAAGCTTCTTCAAAATCTATAATTGTAGAGAGAGCACACAGAGCACTGCGTACAAAGCAAGATTCTTCCACACCAAGGTTAATTTATACTAAGATGTTCTTCGTTTTCCATTGCTGCAGTCCTTACTATTGGGTATAGTCCGCGTCCAGTCGGCCCGAATACCAGAGTATAAGGCTGACGTCGGTCATGTCGCCTTAGACTGACGTCAGTACGTCAGGGTACTAATGCGCATGACCGACGTCATATCCTCAGTCTTTTTTGCCGCATGGTCCGATGCAGAAGCAGTTTTGCGAGTGCAGGTCGGCGTTCTGAGATATTTCCGAAACCGGAGTTTCAGACCGAATCAGAGTTGGCTAAGTACCCCGTTGGGGAACATTTTGGTTTTTTTTCTTGCCTCAGTATTTAACCGGATGTCAGAAAAAGTGAATAACTGTATTTCTTGTGGGAAACAGATACCGCATAAGGATTTCCATACATTGTGTATACCTTGTTTAGGGCCTGAGCACGACGTTGTTGGTTGCCGCTCTTGTGCTAGGTTTAACAAACGCACTATTAAGAGGAGGTTAGACTGTGCCAGGTTAGTGTTTGGGAAACGTTGCAATTATAAAATGCCGTCGGATGCTCCGACGCCCGCTTCGTCCAAGAAGCGCAAGGACAAAACAGCGAAGCCTAGGGTTGAAGAACCGGCAGTCCCGGACGTCGGTTCTTTAGGAGGCTCAGTGGAGCCGGAGGTTTTGCCAGGAGTTTCTATGGAGTCTCCGGCAGAAACTTTACTGTTACAGGATGTACCATCTCAGGAGGCAGGCCAGGCTGAGGGGGCTTCTCAGGTAACTATTCTCCCCTCTCTTCCCAAAGTAGTTAGAGCCTCTCCTTCTGTTGCCAAAACTTCCTTTAGAGGTAGGCCAAGTTCAGCTTCAGTGGGGGCTTCTCCTAGCTTTTCGGGTTCTGTACCTAAGAAACATATGCTTAAAATGGCAGAAGATTTGATTACTATGATTAGAGGTTCTATGGGCCCTCCTGATAAGAGGCCTAGGGTGGAACCAGAGTTTGCCAATTTTGAACAGGGTTCAGAGGCTTCTGAGTCTTCTGCGGAAGATTTACAGGAGTATCCTCCTTATTCTGATTCTGATGTGGATGATGCCACTCCTTCGGCTTCTCCTCCTGAGGATTTTTCATTTTCAGAGACTCTGCATTCCATGAGGGAGCACTTTAAATGGGACGGCCAGGATTACTCTGATTCCAGGAAGAGGCTTAGGGAATTCTTGTTTTTACCCCAGCATAGGCCCTTAGCTATACCTCCTGTGTTGAATGTGGTGGAAGATGTTTTTGCAGAGGCTTCCCTGAACCCTGATTCTTTGCCTCCTGCTCCTGTTAAACCTGATAGGTACTATAGGGTGCCCGAAGCTCATAAGTATTTGTTTAAGAGTCCTAGGGCGGACCCAGACACTGTTTCTCAGGGACCTAAAGGTGTTAAAGCCTCTGTGGTTAAAAATCCTGTTCCCACTGACAAAGAGGCGAGGGCTTTGGATAGGTGGGGTAAGAAACTGTATACTTCTTCCACTCTAGCCATGAGGGCGTTGAATTGTCAGTTTCACATGCTGAAATATCAAAATTATCTCCTTTCACAATTGAAATCTAAGGTGGATGCTTTGGCGGAAGGTATTGAGTGTAAAGAGTTGCTGGATTTGGTTTATGTGTCTGAACAAGTGGGCAAGCATTCTTTGCAATGTGGCTTTGATGCTGTGCAGGCCTCCTCGAGGGTGGCTGCCACTAGTTCTGTTCTTCGCAGGCATGCCTGGTTGCGGGATCAGAATTTGGCTGAGCATGTTAAGACAAGGATTTTGGATGCACCTTTACAGTCTGATGTGTTGTTTGGTTCGCCTGTGGAAGCAGTTTTAAAGAAAATGGAGGACAAAGCTAAGTCTATGCAAACTGTTAAGGATTTTTTGCAGGTACAGCCACCGAAGTTTAGTAGAAATTGGCCTGCTAAGGGGTGGACATATCCTGCTTATGACTCCCAGTCTAGGGGTAGGTCTAGACGTGGTAGGGGCAGGGCTCAAGGTTCTTTTAGGCCTAGAACAGGGAGCTCACCTGCTCAGACTTCTGGTGAGGGCAGGGGTCAGTCCTTTCGTAAACAGACCCAATGACCTGCCTTTTCAGCTGCCAGTCGATTCTCGTCTGGCAGCTCCTTTGGGAGGACGACTGTCTCTTTTCAAAGAAAATTGGGATTTAATTACTCAAGACAGATGGGTGTTGGACATCATTCACCACGGTTACAGGTTTTATTTCCATACAATGCCCCCTTTCAAAGGCATGCCAGACGTTCCTCCTCCACAAAGAAAAGAGGCTCACAAGCAAGTTTCTCAGTTACTCCACATGGAGGCCATTCCGCCAGTCCCTGTATCAGAAAGGGGCCTAGGATTTTATTCTCGCATGTTCCTAGTACCAAAGAAGGGGAACACGTGGAGACCAATTTTGGATTTATCTCTCCTCAACACTTATCTGGACATTCCCAAGTTCAAGATGTTGACGTTACAACAGCTTTTACCTCTGCTGGGCAAAGATCACTGGATGGTAACTTTAGATCTCAAGGAAGCTTACCTTCATGTGCCTATCAGGCTAAGTTGCAGGAAGTATCTGCGGTTTCGAGCTGGAGATTCTCATTATCAGTTCTCTGCATTGCCCTTTGGCTTATCTACTGCCCAGAGTATTCACAAAGGTTCTGGCTCCAGTGATAGCTTACTTCAGGCTACAAGGAATTCAAATCTATCCTTACTTAGACGACTGCCTGATTCTGGCTCAAGAAAAGGAAGACCTTCTACAGCATCTGGAATATGTTATAGCAGTGCTAAGATGCCTAGGGTATTCTGTGAACGAAATAAAGTCCAGTCTAGTACCCTCTCAAGACATGTGCTTTCTGGGTGTGAGACTGAATACAGCAGCCCAGATGGCCTTTTTAACCCCGGACAAACAAATGAGTCTTTCACTTTACTTCCATCAACTATCTCATCAGTCCGTGCTGACTGCAGGGACAGTCCTTCAAGCATTAGGGTTCATGGCATCTTGTATTCTGGTGCTTCCCAATGCCAAACTGCATATGAGGAAGTTACAATGGTATCTCAAAAATGTATGGACACAGCACTGCCAGGATTTGGACACTGTCATTCACATAATACCTTGCCTTCAAAGGGAATTTTTGTAGTGGGCTCAGGAATGTCACCTAAACAAGGGACTCTCTGTGACCCGGCCAGAGGCGAGTCAGATTTTAACGACGGATGCCTCGGACATTGCCTGGGGAGCTCATCTAAATGGAAAGTGGATACAAGACAAGTGGCCTGCCAGACTACAGCATCTACATATCAACATGAAGGAGATGTTAGCAGTCCAGTTCGCATTACTGGCTTTCAAGGAGTTACTTCTTCCAGGGCAGGTGTTGATTCTAACAGACAACACAACTGTCATGTGGTACATCAACAAGCAAGGGGGAACACATTCTTATCCTCTATGCAGGCAAGCAATGATTTTATGGGAGACTGCGCTAAGCTTGCAACTAACTCTTCAGGCAAGGTTTCTGCCAGGAGCACAGAACTCCTTAGCAGATGTGTTAAGCAGACAAATCATGGATCCCCACGAGTGGAAACTGGATCTTCATGTATTTCAGAAATTGACAGTGTCATGGGGAACTCCAGACATAGATCTGTTCGCTTCTCCACTAAACCACCAGCTGCCAAAGTATTGCACAAAGGGGTTTCATCACACAGCTTGGAAAGTGGATGCTCTGTCTTTCAGTTGGGAAAACCTTCATGTGTATGCCTTTCCACCTCTGCCTCTTCTTCCAAAGGTACTATTAAAGGTCAGACAAGACAGGCCAAGGATGATTTTGATAGCTCCAGATTGGCCTCGGCAACACTGGTACCCACTACTACGGAGTCTGGTAAAGAAGCCTCCATGGCCTTTACCTCTGATTCCTCATCTGTTATCTCAGAAGGACGGTCATCTGCTCAGTGTCAAGCTTCACTCTCTTCATCTAACAGCCTGGCATATTCTGTGTTGAAGCACAGCAGGTCTCAACTTCCTCAACAAGTTTTAAATGTGATTATGGAAGCTAGACGACCTAGTACAAGGAAAGTGTACGCAGAAAAATGGAAGAGATTTTTATTTTGGAGTACAGCAAAGAATTTGGAGATTTCTGAGCCTAATTTGAGTGTGGCTCTTCAATATCTTACCGAGTTATTGGACAAAGGGTTGTCCTTCTCTTCTATTAAGATTCATGCTGCTGCAATTTCAGCTCACTATGATTGTGACCCACCTTTGTTTTCACATCCTTTGTTCAAGCAGTTTCTTAGAGGGGCAAAGAATATAAGACCCCCACGTAGAGCTCCTACTCCTGCTTGGGATCTCAATTATGTGTTGGAAAAACTTACTCTACAACCTTTTGAGCCTGCAGCTACTGCTGAATTGAAATACTTGTCATGGAAGACTGCTTTTCTGTTGGCTATTACTTCTGCAAGAAGGGTGTCTGAGTTGCAGGCCCTTATGGCAGTAGAGCCCTTTTTGATTTTCCATAAGGATAGGGTATCATTACGTACTAATCCTTCCTTTATGCCTAAGGTGGTTTCTAGTGTGGCTTTAAACCAAACTATTCATTTGCCTACGTTTTATGCAGACCCTCAAAATAAAGGGAAAAGATTTTGCACACTTTAGATGTACACAGGCAATTGCGTTATTATTTAAGCAGGACTAAGGATTTTAGGCAGTCTCAGCAGTTGTTTGTTTCTTTTGCTTTGAGTTCACAGGGCAAGCCTGTGTCAAAACAAACTATTTCTAGGTGGATTGGCTTTTGCATTGCATTTTGTTATTCCCATCATGGCAAGGAGATTCCAGCTGGGATTAGGCCTCATTCCACTAGGGCTACTGCCACTTCAACAGCATTTCTAAGGGGTGGCAACTAAGGATATTTTGGAAGCAGCTACTTGGAGTTCTGTGCATACTTTCTCTAAGCATTATCACCTTCCTATCTACTCTAAGTCTAGGGCTGGTTTTGCCACAGCTGTTTTGCAAGGCATGTTGTCAGCTCCTCCTTCTTTATAATTTGCCAGCCTCCCTTACCTCTGCTTTGGGATTCTACCCAATAGTAAGGACTGCAGCAATGGAAAACGAAGAACATAGTACAGTTTTGTACCTACCATAAATGTAGATGTTCGAGGATTCCATTGCTGCAGTCCAATTTACCCTCCCTCCTTCCCCTCTGTGTTTAGGGGTGGTTATGTAGGTGAGTTTACATGCTTATGTTTTGTATATATTCTTGTATATATTGTACATGTTTTTGGTGCAGGTATTTTGGGCCTTGTCTTTTTAGGGTCTTCTGACATCTGGGGCAAGAAAAGACTGAGGATATGACGTCGGTCATGCGCATTAGTACCCTGACGTACTGGCGTCAGTCTAAGGCGACATGACCGACGTCAGCCTTATACTCTGGTATTCGGGCCGACTGGACGCGGACTATACCCAATAGTAAGGACTGCAGCAATGGAATCCTCGAACATCTACATTTATGGTAGGTACAAAACTGTACTTTACTAAACTTTCAAGACACTTTCCAGATCCTAGAAACTGCTAAAACAAAGAAACAATTCATATGGAAGTCTCACAAACTATCATTTTCCCAAGATCTTCCTGCACAGATCAAATTAAATAGACAAAAACTAGCCCCCTATTGTGCTGACTTGATAAAAAGAGGGATTAGATTTCGAATGGCATATCCTAATACCTTGTCTTTCACAGCTAATGACAAAAGATTTGTATGTTCAGATCCTAAAGATGCACAAGACATTTTTCTTAAAACATTTAAAAAGCTTCCTGACACTGTATCTTAACATTCTACTGTTAAAGAACTACAATAAGGTTTGATCTTTTCGTTTCTTTAATCTGACAGTATTTGTGTTACATGATTTGTAATTCTGGTGTGACATAATTATATTACCTTAAGAACTTGTCATGTAATTTACACATGATGGATTTGGTGTGACAGTGTGCAGTGACAGGATATATGCTTGTTAGATTTGTGTGGATTAATAGAAGCATTTAAATTCCTGTATTTACTTTTTTCTCTTTCTCTCACATATGCTTGCTGTGTAAATAGATAATATGTTAATTTTACTACAAGCTTTGGAGTTACAGCCTTCTGTGTAAGCTAAATGATTTTTGGAGGGAAAAACATTCCATCTCAACATTCTAGCAAGAAAATCTTCCCCTCAGAGTTCCAGCTGATGCTCTGCATGAACATGCGCACACTACAGTCTCTCTGAGATGGATGGTGATGTCATCATTTGTGAGGAAAGAAGGACAGTTTCAAATACACAAGTCTGCTTGTTTTCAACAAGTATTCAATAGCACTAACTTTTTAATAGATCTGGCTATTATTTAAAGTGTTCTCCCTTCATAAATGAAGGTTGCTTTTTAAATTTAAACAGATTCATGTCACATAATATATTCAGTGACTTTTAGTGTGTCTGCATGACTTCAAAGCAAGCTGCTACTTTCATAAAGCAGAGTGAAAATGTTTCTGGAAACAAATGAACAGGTTAGTTTTATATATTAAAATTCTAAAGGATGTGTAAAGAAATGAACATATTTTCCTATTCAGAATATTTTTTCATACAATATTTTATATTATACTGAAGTGTTTAATTTGACAAATGTTACAAAGTATACCTGTTCATATGAAAGTTTCATGTTCTTTCTATTCTCTGCTCTCTCTCTTCTCAGAGGCTGGATGTGATATTTCTGATTAGTAGTTTATGTTTAAGAAAGCCTTTACTTATTTGAAAGGTTTGAAATAACTATCTTTAATATGATTAGCTGAATCTACATGTATATATTTAAGCCCTTAGATGTACTGCATTTAGCCTGCTTGTTTCTGTTTTAATTAGATGTTCAAAATGTTTACTTTAAAAGCCTTGTCTTTTCATGCTGTTTTGCTATGTTACATCTATAGCTTAGAAGAATAGTATGGCTACATAACCTAACAGAGTCATTAATAAAATATTCAAAAAGTAGATTTAAAATTATATGTATGCACATTGTTGTACATTCAGTCCAATATATATGATGCTGTTTAAGTTACTATTTAATAATATAATTATACTTTATTCATGTATATTAACTAGTGTTAAAACCTTACAGCTTATATTATTTCATTTTGAATAGTTCCTGTACTATTATTATCTAGTTAATAGATGCATCTCCAGACTGAATTGTTTTTCATTTTGAGATATGGTTGCTTGGTAGTTGTTTTTGCTTTATTTGAACTATAACTAAATACTCATTCTACAGGTATTAGTGCTTTTATCATACTAATGGTCATGTTGATTAATGAAATTATCACTAAAGTACTAAAGAAGGTTCAGTAGATAGTGCATGACTATTATCTTTAGTTCAGTAATGCTATGCTTATTTACTTATATTATAATGTTACCAGTTGGTTTTGTTATACTTATCTATGTTATCTTACATATCTTTCAGTTTTAATTGTATTACTTCTTATGATATAGTGTTCTAGTTAAGCAGAGTGTGATTTATTTATTATTTACTTGTTTCTCTTTCTCTTGAAATACTTGAGGAAATACATTTAATCACTATAAATTTCAATTTAAGGATAGGAGCTTTAGATTAGTATTAGAAGTAGGGATTAAGCATGTTGGACGTCTTGAAATTAGTTAATTTTGTATATATTTTTAGTAGTATTACTCGGACTTTATGTTATGTTAGGCTTCCTTTGAGTAATTTGTATTCTAACTTGAGGTTATTATTATCTATAATTACAATGTTTTTCATGTTCTTCTGCTCTTCCTTTATCACAGGGGATTGGTGGGTAGGCACTAGGGTTAGGATAAAGGTTATTATTATACATTTCATGGTTCTTAAAAAACTTTTTCTTTTTTTTTCAACAAATGTTATTTGATGACTTGCTTGAATACTTAAAGACTGTTTTTCTTTTATTTTTTTCTTCTTCTTTTAATGTTGTGTTGGATTTGCACCTTGAGTTCACTTTTATAGCATCAATAATGATTATACTTGTAGAATATGCCTGTTGACATAATTTTAGATTCTTGGAATGTTAGAGGCATTCAAGATAAAGCGAAAAAGTCACTATTATTTCATATGATCTTTAAATCACAGGCTAACATTTGTTTTATTCAAGAGACCCATATTTCACATATTGATTGGAATAAAGAGTTAAAAAAATGGATCAAAAAGATTATAGCTTCAGGTGACTCATCTAACTCCAGAGGTGTAGCTATAATCATTAAACAAAAATTCATTGGGAATATTATTGATGAGAAATTTGATGATGAGGGAGGTGGTGCTTTTTTACCGCTTCTATTGCTGGTTTGGACAAACCCTTATTAATTTTAAATCTATATGGCCCATGTAATTCACAACATTTGTTCATTTTAAAAATTTACAATATTCTTGCATCCTATAAGGATCATCATATTATAGTGGGTGGTGACTGGAATGCAGTTATAAACCCTGTAATTGATCATTCCCGCTCCAGTGTCACCTATAATCTTCAATCTACTCTGGCTATAAATGATTTGATGACAGAATATAATTTAATAGATCCCTCCGACTGTTAAAAATATAAACAAGAATGATATATATACTTATTATTCTAAGTGCTATCATTCGTGGTCCAGATTAGACTTCTTTCTAATTTCAGATTATATTTCAAAATATATTGTGGACTTTACTACAGAACCCAGATTCTTTTCAGATCACTCAAGAATTTCACTAAAATTGAACATAAAACCCAATATCAAAAATAAAACTATGTTTAATAAGTGGACCTTAAATAATAACTTATTGTCAAATGAAGATATTTGCAAACAAGCTTCAGAAATCCTAAATGAAATGGTGAATAGTCTTGAATCATCAGACATTCCTTATGACATACAATGGGCTGCATGTAAAGCAAGATTAAGAGGTTTATTTATTAGTAAAGCTGCTTTTTCAAAAACAATACTTTAAGAAAGAGGAATTCTTAAAATCAAGAATTTCTTCGTTGGAAAATCATCTTAGTCTGAACTATGATGCTACTTTAGAAAAACAAATTTTTGATTGTCAGAAAGATTTAATTCTGCTTCACCAAAATAACCTCTCCTTAGCTGAACAAAAGCTACTTGCTTCATATTCAGAGTGGGCCCAGGTTCCATCTAAATTGTTAGCGAGAATTATTAAAGTTAACTTCAGAAATCCAAATATTACATCTTTATGTTATAATAACAGATTATATAATACTGATGAAGAGATTATTCAACTTTTCACCTCTCTTTACACTGAGTTATATTCAGGTTCTTCTAATTCTGTTAAAGATAATCACTCAAAACTCTTTTAGACTCTTTGCAGTTCCCTAAACTTAATGATAATCAGCAAAACTACTTTCTACCCCTATATCGGTACAAGAAATCTCGGATTCAATAGATAATCTTAAATTGGGTAAATCTCCGGGACCTGATGGTTTTACTCCAGAATTTTTCAAAACTTTCAAATTGGTAGTTCTTCCTTCCTATTTAAAGTTTACAATCATATAAGAGTTAATGATATCTCAGATATTCATTGGAACACATCCAAAACCATTCTAATTCTAAAAATAATAAAGATAAATCTGACCCAGTAAATTATAGACCCATTTCTTTAATTAACGTGGATATTAAGATTCTGTCATCTATTCTGGCTAACAGATTGAAACGGATTTTACCCTCAATTATCTCGTCAGATCAATCAGGTTTTATGTCTCAGAGACATGCTTGGGATAATACTCTATCTTTAGAGACTATACTTCATCTCATTAAGAAAAATCCAAACCCTATATATGCTTTGATTATAGATGCATCAAATGCCTTTGACAGAGTATGTTGGAACTTTCTATTTCAAACTATGTTATGTTTTAATATTCCCTTATTCTTTATAAATTTTTAAAAGTTTTATACAAGAATATGTTTACTAGACTATACATTAATGGTCAATTTTCTGCTCCGATAAAGATCACTAAAGGAACAAGACAGGGTTGTCCATTGTCCCCTTTTCTTTTCAACATTTACTTAGAACCTTTGCTATTGTTTATTACTCAAAATACTTTTCATAACATCCCTAGAATTCTTAATACTAATATTCATTTCTCTGCTTTTGCGGATGATTTAGTAATCTACTTTCAAACTCCATTATCTGATTACAGAAAAATAATGAATTCTATTGATTATTTTTCTTTGGTTTCCAACTATCTTTTAAATTCTACAAACATTTAGCACACAAATCTTTTTTGTTTCCAGACGATCATTTTCAGTTTACTTATAATATAAAATATTTAGGAATCAATTTAGAACACAATAATAAATCTTCCTTTCAAAATAATATTAATAAATTATGGAACTCTATATTGTCTGATATGGACAGATGGAAGCATCTAAACCTTTCATTTCTTTCAAGGGTGGCCATTATTAAAATGAATATTCTGCCTAAATTTCTTTACCAATTCTCATCATCTGATCAGATAATTTCAAAAAAATTTTTGAGTCTGTAAATAAAGCTTTGGCAAAATTCATATGGTTCCCTAAATCTGTTAGAATTTCCTATTCTAGATTGGCATTTTCAAGGACAAGGGAGGTTTGGGTTTACCTAATCTTTATCTCTATTATTTGATTGTCTCATCCAATAAACTTCTTACTATCTCTAAATTCAATAACACTTCTTATCCAAATCACTCTTTATGGATAAAATTATGGTATAATTATGTCATTTCTAATAATTTAAATCCTGAAGCTATTCCCTTTATCTCTCTGGATAGTTTATTTATTAAAAATATATCTACAGTATTTAAACAAAAGATTAGAGATTTCCAAACCTTACTCAAAATGTGTAAACTAGAAAAGATCTCGCACCATGTTCAGCCAATTCATCTAAACCCAAATATATTATTGGACAATAAACTTTTGAACTTAACAAACTATCCTTTAATTAAAAATCTAAAAGTAGGAGATGTTTTGAAATATCTTGACTTGCCTTTATCTGACTGGTGTAAGTTATTGAAAGTAAACTGGAATTACTCACCAATTCTTACACAACTAAGAGCAATAATTAAAACAAATTTGTATCTCTGGTCCCCATAGACTCACAATTGAAAAACCTTAACACGATTATCAAAATACTTTCATCATCTGATAAAATGCTCTCAAACTCATATAAATTAATTAATTCTTTAATGATGGACCACAACTGTCTTTTATCTAATGTTTGGTTGAATTATAATTCCCAATTGTCAGAATCTCAGAAAGTCCTGGCTATTAGACACACTAAGGAATTTATCCCTTTAAAAAATTAGCATACACACAATTAATGATTAATAATGATGCCTACTTTACCCCAATCAAATTAAACAAATTTAACCCAAATAAATCCCCTTCATGTTCATGCTGTTCTCATCCCCAAGCAGACCTCCTTCATATTCTATGGTATTGTCATTTTTCTCACAGATTGTGGACATCTTTGAAAGTCAGACTGCAGAAAATGGGATATCAAAAATCCACGTTGACGTGGGAATTTGCTATTCTACATATTCCATTGATTCATCTTTCAAAAGTTGATATTCATGTTATCATTTTATTTGCTCATTACTAAAACTTTATATAATACAAAATTGGATTGATCGTTCTAAATTAAAATGGGTTACTTTCCAGAAAATGGCTTTTAAATTTATTGATGCTCAAGGATACTTAGGTGGAAGTCCAAAAAAAAAGCTATTAGAAAGGTTGTGTTAGAAAAGGTTCTAAACATATTAAATAGTTAATGTTAAATATTTTTTTTTTTTTCTCTCAGGTTGCCTAACTTGTATATAGTGTACATATGGTGTATGTTTTATTTCTAAATAACTTCAAAATCTCATGAAGGTTGTTATCACTAGATGAATTGTTATATGTTCATTTATGCCTTCTTGTTATGTATAATCTTTTAATTGTCTTGCTATTCATATAATTAATAAAAAAATTTTTGAGAAAAAAATAAACACACACACACACACACACACACACACACACACACGTGTGTGTGTGAATGTATAAAAATGTATGCAGAATACTATATCTGGGATGCAGTAATGTATTTAAATGCATGTCTAACTGTGTGTGTGCATTTAAACACAGTGAAGTACTTCTGATTTCTGTAATGTTTTTAATGCAACACTACATAGTAAACATATATTAAAGTAAAGTTGGCTGTATATTATGGTTCATGTCAATGGTCACATTTCTTTTGTGGACTACAAAATGCTCATACACTCTAGTAATGTAAGGACCGAGTCAAAGTCAGTGAGAATCTCTTACCATGGATCTTTGTGTACCAGATGTGCATTCTCCTCTGGGAGGATGTCACAAAAATGCATAAAAGACTTTCTCTGAACATTATCAGTGCACCTAGTTGATAGGGTTGTCACTTTTCTCTTTTTTTTGCAGTTCTGTCCTGTCCATATATGTGTGTGTGTGGAGGGGGGGGGGGCTTGAAAATGGTGAATGTGTTACTACTTTACAAGAAAAAATATTTTCTGACTTTTCTCTAAATGTCACAGAAATGTTTGATACTACATTTAAGTTATCTTAACATATAAACTGTTATAAATAACCACCATTTACAGCTTATCATTTCAATATTGTGTTGCTGCTTATGTAAATTTGTCAGAAGAGGTGACAACTGCCTTTAAACCCCTGACTGATCTAATTGCTTTATTTTGCTTTGAATTCATGACACCCATGCAGACGGGAACTGAAAGTTCAACTGCTGAATCCTACACTAAGGCATTGTACGAGCACATCCATTCATGCATGAATCGTGCCATCCCAAATAGACCTAAGATGCTCTCATCCAAAAAAAGGAAGCCAATCTGGTGGTCCCCTGCCATAAACAAACTTTACAACAAAAGGAAGAAACTGTTGCAGAAAAGAGGAAAATCCCAGGATGCAAAAACTCCCTTACCAGCCTCAGTAAGAAACTGAGATCCCTCATAAAATCCTCCAAAGCTAGTAAATAAAATTGCCAAAGATTCCAAAGACAACCACAAGGCATTCTATAACTATGTCAATAATCTAAATGTCAATGCTCAGATCTGCTCTGAGCTAAAACAGAATGGCATTAAATATACTGATCCCAAGGATATTGCCAATATCCTGGCAGATCGATTCAGTGCCAACTTCACCCCCTAAATGGCCTATCTCAATACCGGAAGATTGCCAAATTCCAGTAATAACGGCCACACAGGTAAAAAAACGCACTCTCCAAAGCTAAGAATACAGCATCTATGGGACCAGATGACATCCCGGGCTGTGTACTACATGAACTACAATATGAACTGGCAACTCGCCTAAGTGTCATGTTTAATCATAGCCTCACCTCAGGTTTCATGCCCACTGAGTGGTGCAGAGCTACAGTTATCCCACTCCACAAGAGGGGATCCACCTTGGATCCCGGAAACTACCATCCCATCAGTCTGACGAGCCTTATCTGCAAGGCCATGGAGCGTATTATCATGGAACTTATAAACGAAGACATTGACAACCTTCAAACTCTGGACCCCACCCAGTTTGGGTTCGTGAAGGGCTGACCTTGTCTCCTGAACCTGATTGACTTCTTTGAATCAGTCTCCGGAGCCGTGGACAAGGGTAAGGTGCTTCACACAGCCTATCTAGACCTTGCCAAGGCCTTTGACACCATCCCCCACTCTGGAATCATAGATAAACTTACTAAGCTGGACATTAATCCCTACGTCACCCATTGGGTTGCTAACTGGCTTACTGATAGAACCCACACTGTAAAAGTAGCCAACTCCAAATCCAGCTCCAGACAAGTGACAAGTGGAGTACCTCAGGGTTCAGTCCTGGGACCGCTCTTGTTTAGCATCTACTTCTCTGAAGTACAGGCCAATACTAAGGGACTCTGGCTAACAAAGTTTGCAGATGACTGCAAACTGGGAGCCATTATTGAATCTCCAAATGATGTGGATACTCTACAAAAGGGCCTTACAGAAACAGATGCTTGTTGCCAGAGCCATGGGCTCAAGCTCAATGCCAAGAAATGTATAGTTATCCCCTTTGGGAAAAAACATGTACCCGTGAATTACCATATAGTATAGGTGGCAGTACACTAAACACCGAAAGTGTGATAAGAGACTTAGGGACACAGGTGGACAGTGGTCTCACCTTCGATAACCACATCGCCACAACAGTCAGGAAATCTTTCTATGTGGCACACCTCATCACTAAGGGCTTTTCATCCAGGAAAAAAGGAGGTCATTGTCCCACTGTATTCATCCCTTATTAGACCCATTTTAGAATACAACGCCCCATTTAGTATGTACCTCTCAAGACATCTGCAACAACCGGAAAGGCCGCAGAAGTACCGCACTAAAAGAATCACAGGCCTAAAGCAGATGCCCTACGCTGACCGCCTTAAAAAACTCCAGCTATACTCTGTGGCTTATCTACTCAGAGGCGATCTCTGCTTAACATACAAGGCCATGTCAAACCCAGAGCTGTTGGACTTGCTACACTTAAAGAAATCCCAATGCTTCAGAGCCACACGCTCCAGGGATCTAAACCTTGTCATCACAATAAACAAAACATGCTGGAGGGAAAGGTTCCTGACCCAGAGACTCCCTAGACTCTGGAAAAGATTGCCCATACATGTCAAGCAGAGTGCCTCTTTGGCCCTCTTCAAAAGGAACCTTGAGGATTGGATGGGAGAAAGGAAATTCACCCCGGGGATCACGTCAGTCGCCCTGCTAGACAGGGGTCCAGGGAAGTAAATAGTGTGGGAAGAAATAGCCAGGGAATTGTTATGGCTAGGCTTGTATAGGCCCTAGGGCTGATAGCCTAGTACCAACCTATGAAAGGGGAGTGTTAAGTTCTATTCCTCTCTGCTGTAAAAACAGTGGAAAACAGTTCCAAAGCTTTCTGCCTTTTTTATATTAGTTTCTTTGTTTCTGACATTAGCAGGATTAATTACCCATCTAAGATTGATGGCAGTACCCAACAAGGTAAACTACAGATTTAACTGTGTCTATGATACATCATGCAGGTGGAAACAAATTCCTCTGCAAAATATGTGAGAATGTGAGCTTAAAAAAAGTTGGTGGGCTTTCCTTTCCTTTGATTCCAATGCAAGAAAATAAAAGTTTTAAAATGTACAAGCAGGTTTCTGGTACCTATACAGTACTGGAACCATATTGTAGGGAGAAAAGAAACCTAAGGTTTGAGTTAAAGTGTAGGGTAAGGTGGAGTTTTCCCTTAAAGCATTTTTAGTGGAGTCACCATATGTATTTGTTATTAATTTTTCTTCTTATGCAAACTAACTCTGCGATTGCTGTACTTCAGAGTAAAAGAAATGCTATGAAGTACTGCAGATTTTTAATTGGCATACAACAGATATATTTGCAGTTTATTGTTCATACTAGTGAGAGTCAAGCAGAAATGCGTTAGTTCTGCCTTGCCGCCAGTGACATGACCATTTTAAAAGAATATTGAAAATTTCTAAGTCCTTTTATTAATGTAGTATTTGTTTATCCACTAGCATCACACCTAAGCATGTAAGCACGGCACTTGTTAAAATATGGAAAAAATACATTTTTTACAAGATTAGCATATTCTCTTATGTTAAAGAGACTTTAATCAACATTTTCACTAATAGTACATATAATGCTACTATTAAATATTAAAGATGACTGATTTTGTAAACCATATCATGGTTTGTTCCTTCTACAAGTTTTATAGTTGCAGAACTTCATGAATAATTCCCTCATTTTGCAGATATCATATAGTTAGAAACCAGGATCTGTATTTAATTTTAAAGTCTACCCTGAAACTGTTCATTTCCAGTCCAATCCCTCCATATCTGTCCATGTTCTTCAGGACGAAATCTTCATTTTATTCTCCATAAAAAGTGCACTGGTTCAGCAACTCCAGAGTTCGTATTGCTATAATACCTGTTATTATAGTTTAATAATAAATGTTTCGCTATGTAGCATTCTAGAAATTGTATAGTAATTTGGCTTTGAAATATTGAAATTATCCAACTGCTGTGCCTGAAATTTGTGACAGTAAAAGGCATTGCAGTTTCTCTATAATGCACTTCAACTTTTTTAAGTCATTAATGTTACAAGCTGTACATGGACAAAAAAGTCATACTGAATAAGAGGAAACTCTTACTGAAACTTTTATTATCGCCACTTCATGCAGCTAATATGTATGAGTCTGGTTTTATATTGCATTTATATAATGCTTTTTAGATGAAACAATTTGGAGCTTTTCCAGAAAAGAAGCATTTGACTTTTTTAGTAGCATAAACAGGATTCATGGATTACATGCATTTGCACCCTTGCATTGTTCGGACTGAGAAGATACAGTATTGTAGTAACGAGTCTGACCTTCACCATGCTGTGAAAAAGTGCAGATCATGTACTGCTCTTGTCTCATGCACTATATGAATATCCCTAGCATATGGGGGGGGGGGGGTTATCACACTGTGAGTATAAATTTGATATTCCTGTTGTAGTTTCCGAGCATCTCAAAACATTAGTACTGTATGGCAACACTTATAACTATAAGAAGCTTATACTCCCAAACTCATTTATACACACACACACACACACACACACATGTATATATACATATGTACATACATGCACACAGACACACACATACATATACATGTATATATATATGTACAGACATACACAAATACATATACATGTATATATATATATATACATATGTACATAAACACACACACACACACACACACACACACACACACACACACACACACACTTTTCACTGTAGTGAGGGATCTTGTAATATGTAAATACCATGCAGTGTATAATAACATTGTTCAACTTCAACAAGGATCAGTTAAGCATCCCCACATTTCTTCCTATATTTCCATATGTTAAAGTTCATTGCTGCCATATGTTATAAAATGTATGGCATAAGTGGATCGTTTGGCTGTACTTTAGAAACACAGGGCTTAAACACAGCTGATGTCCATAAACATTAAGGTGCCTGCAAAATATCCCAAACATGTTGGTATGGTCAGAAAAGGTCCAAAATGTGGCATTTCTAATTTCCAAAGGCTATAGCAACTGGGGTTTGGCTTTATTGGCCTGAATGAACCCATAAAGCTTTAAAAAGTGAAAAATAAAAAGTCATGGATATTCAAAAGCCATGTAGCTGAATCAATTGTATGTCCTTAAGTGTTCATTTGCATGTATCCCTTGGGCCTCCACTTCAGAAAGTTTAAGGTATTACATAGTGAAGCTCTAGTTTGGCAGAGTCTTTCTTGCAGTTTTTACTGAATGGTTTGTCTTTGTAATTTTTTTTACCATTTGCTTGGATGTTTGAGATATTTTGTTGGCAGGTTAATGTTTATGGACATCTACTGGGTTTTATGCCCTGTGTTTGTAAGGTATAGTTAAACAGTACACTTGCGCAGTACTGACAGTGTCACAAAAACTCTGAAGTATAGCAGGTCTAATTTCCAAATGTTATAACTAATATAGTTTGGTTTTATTGGCTGGAATGTATCCAAAAAATAAAATAAAAGTCGTGGGCATTCAGATACCATGTAACTGAAACAGTGGCATGTCCTTAGAGGTTCATTTACATATATTCCACAAGCCTCCAGTATAGGAGGTTTAAAGTATTACACAATGAAGATTCTAGCTTGCCTGAGTCTTTCTTGCAGTTTTTAGCAATGGAAAACATGAGATTTCTTGGAATTTGGCATTTTAGACCAGAACACTCATTCATCATAATTTGTGTTTCTTTTTACTGCCATTTTACTTTACTTAGTGATTTGTACTTAGAATCTGTATTAATTTTGCTTGTATACAGGTGCAGTAAAAATATGGCAGGATAGAGTAATGACTATATGTTGCATTTAATTGTTTGTGATATAATTCCCAGAATTTCAACTCTTGAAATGGAAGTTAAAGTTTTTATAACTGTAAATGTGAAATATGCATTTTTGAAGCTGGTGTCCAAAAGACTTTAGCCATTGACTTAGACAGTGAAAGTGTTTTACTAGGAAGCCCAAGTAACACAAGAATTTTGAGAAACATCCAGCTATGTTCCATGGCACACCTTTTGAAAACCATGTTTAAAATATTGAATGGCTAAGAAACTATGCAAACCATATGGGCTAAAAAAAATCACTGAATGTTTCCTGCTAGAGAACCCTTATAGAAGTCCATCCGGGTATGCAAAGGTATCTGTGTTTTGACTGTAATGCAAACTGCACCTCAGCCTGCTTGGAAAAATTCAGTTGATTTTAAACATAATGAGCAGTTGGACATATTTGAAGCTGCATTCTCTATGTGGTAAGGGTTTCAAATTCAAACACTGTCATTCATTTAGCATGTCTTGGTATATAGCTCTTGTACAAGTGAAACATTCAGGCTTAAGAATATTGTGATTGCCATTGCACTTACCTATGAAAGTGATTTTGGTTGTGACTAAAATTTACACATGCTGAAGTGTTAATAGGTTATGTGTAAAAGGGCAAACTTTATTCTAATTTTTTTGCTGCTGCCGTTAGACATAGTACATATTCTGAAGCGTAATGCATTCTACAAATGTACATGTAGAGTTCTAGATAAAGCCTGCCATCTCTGGAGGCTGTATATTGCTGTACAGTACATTTTCATGGTATCAGCACTGAGAAATTTCCAGCTGAATGATATTGCAAGAAAGATGCACAGGTGAAGTGATGTTCTTAGTTGCCACTTCATATACTCTGCATGCCAAGGCTTTCTCAATTAATATTTATATGATTAATTTTATAAAAAAAAATGCCAATGGTGCATTGCTTCACCTCAGTTCAGAGTAGTAGAGTTTTCTTCTTTTATGTCATACATTAACTTTGTTTCAGAGTTGCAGAATATTTTAGTTGACCTGTGTCAGTATTTCCTGATGTTGTTCGTGTTTCACTGTTGCAGTCATCACACTTGGGTTATCTGCCTGCGGGTAGCCCTCAGTCGGCCCAAATACCAAAGTCTTGGGATTTCTGCGTCGGATGCTGTTGCCTCTTCCATGAAGTCAGGTCATCAGGGGTATAAAACATGCAGCCAACACCATTACATCAGGCTTTCTTGTCGGGCGGGAGCCCGAAGCAGAAGCAGTTCACAAGTGCCGGTCAGCAGCTACCTGACATTTTCATTTTTCAAGTTTCAAAAATGAAGTCTTCTAAACTGAAGTACCCCGTTGGGGATGCTTTTTCTTGCTCTAACCGATGTCAGAAAAAGTTAACAATTGCCTTGCCTGTGGAAAGCAAATACCTCACAGAAATTTTCATTCGGGCTATTTTTGTCTCTCAATTCTTTTGCTCTTGCTCTCCGTATCCCAGAATGGCTTTGGTAAGCCATCTGACTACCGTTCTTCGAAAAAACACAAAGATTAAGACAGACCGCATAGGTCCAAAACTGCCGACAATGCTTCCATTAAGCTAGTCACCAGTCCGCTGGTACTCAGTGAGGCACTTTCTCAGCCCGTTACCCGCTTCTACAGATTCGCAGGCCTCTACTGAGACCCATTCAGAGTCCGGTATGCTGCGAGATGTTTCTTCGACTATGGAACCTGCGGGTGTCTCTACCTTGGATGAGTCCAGAGCCGCTGTGCAGCCACCGGCTTCTGAGGGTGTATTCAGACCTTCCAATGTTCGTATTAAACTGACTACTTCGTTAATGACTAAAACTACTGAATTTCTCAGGCCCAGAGTTCGCACTACGCCTAGGAAACCAATGACCAAAACGCATTCTCAAGCTCTCATGCTACAGAAACAAATGCTCAGAATGGCTGAAGACCTTATTACTTTAATTAGGGGAAGCCAGCCTTCCCCCTCTAAAAGACAAAGAATTGATTTTCCTTCTGATTATTCAGACCATGAGTCTGATGACTCTGACCCCTGTGATTACCAGGACATACCCTTATCTACCTATGAGGATTTAGATGCAGAGGATTCCATTCCCTATGCCTCCCCCCCAGAGGACTTTTCTTTTGGTGAAACCTTGCGTACCCTAAGAGAGCATTTCCACTGGCAATGCCAGGACTACCCCCAGTCCAAAAATAGACTCGGGGAATTTTTAGACTTGCCTCAGCATAGGCCTGTAGCTCTACCCCCTGTCCTGGTTATTGTAGATGATGTCTTCATGGAATTCAGCCTTACCCCTGATACTTTACCACCTGCTCTTAGAAAGCCTGGCAGATACTACAGAGTACCTGACTCTCACATATTTCTCTTTAAAAATCCCACTGCAGATCCAGCGACCATTTCCCAGGGACCTAAAGGTATTAAGATTTCTACAGCCAAAAACCCTACTCCTTCGGACAGGGATTCTAGGGCTCTAGACAGATGGGGTAAGAAGGTATATACCTCTGCAACTCTTGCCATCAGGGCTTTAAATTGCCAGTTTTACATGTTGAAGTACCAGCAGCATGTTATGGATCTAATTACACAAAAATGTTGTTGATTCCTGATTGTGCAGAAAATAGACTTACAAGACTTGATGCATTCTGCAAACCAAGTTGGTAAACATACTTTACAGTGTGGTTTTGATGCCTTAGAAGCATCTTGTAGGGCTGCTGTCACTGGGTCTGTTCTGAGAAGGCATGCTTGGCTGAAGGAACAAATCTTGCCAGACCATGTCAAAGCAAAATTACTAGATGCTCCATTAAACCAAGAATGTTTGTTTGGCTCAAAAGCAGAAGAAGTTCTTAAAAAGATAGAGGAAAATGCTAAATCTATGCAAATTGTTAAAGATTTCTTACAGGTACAGCCACCTAGATTCAGTAGGCATTGGCCTTAAAAAAATTGGTCATTTCCATTCCCTCCCAGACCTTCTAAGCCCAAACCCAGGGGCAACAGACCACAAAGACTACAGTTTCAGGGTATGCACAGATCTAAACAATGGAGTGCTCCCTCCTCAAAAACAGGGAGTGGAAAGCCACCCCCTTATGGAAAAAGTTCACAATGACTTGTCCTAAATCCTTCCCAGCCATGCCCAAGTACTTACACCCCTAGGGGGAAAACTCGCCCTGCATGCAAAAAACTGGGAGTATATTACCCAGGACCGATGGGTCTTAAACATTGTATCCCAGGGATACAGATTCTATTTCCACTCTCTGCCAACCCCAAATGGATTACCAGACCTTCTTTCAAACCAGTGGGCAGAGGCCTAAAAGCAGGTACTTTCTCTTCTCAGTATCAAAGCTATTCAACCTGTTCCAACAGAGCAAAGGGGGGACAGGGTTTCTACACCAGACTGTTCTGGTGTCCAGGAAGGAAAATTTCTGGCGCCCTATTCTAGATCTGTCAGCTCTCAACACCTTCCTGGTGGTACCAACATTCAAAATGCTTACACTCCAGCAGCTCCTTCCTATGCTAGCCAAGGACTCCTGGCTAGTCACCCTAGACTTAAAGGAAGCTTATCTGCACATCCTCATAAGGGAATCTTGCAGGAAATATCTACGTTTCAGGGCAGGCTCTATGTACTATCAGTCATAGGCACTTCCCTTTGGCTTATCTACTGTACCCAGGGTATTCACAAAGTGCCTGGCTCCAGCCATTACTGCAGGCAGAGAAATATTCAAATTTACCCATACGTGGATGATTGCCTGATTCAGGCGGACAGTAATGAATTGCTACTAAAGCACCTGATGTTTGTAAAGAGACTCCTAACTTCTCTGGGGTATACCATCAACGAAAAGAAATCACATCTGGTAACCAGCCAAAAGATTGTATTCCTAGGAGCAAGCTTGAACACAACTTCCCAGATGGCATTCCTCACTCCAGAAAAACAAGTTTATTTGACAACTTACTCCAAACTACTGGCCAGCCAAACCCAGCTATCTGCAAGTAAAATACTGCAAGCCCTAGGGTTCATGGCCTCATGCATTCTATTAATTCCATATGCAAGACTACATATGAGGAAACGTCAGTGGTATCTAAAAAGCCTATGGTGTCAACATTCTCAGGACCTGGAAACCGTGATTCCTATCATTCCTTGCCTAAGGACAGAGTTCTTTTGGTGGGCAAAGGCTTGCAACCACAACAAGGGACTCCCTTTCTCTCAACCCCCCGCCGCCCAAACCCTGACAACAGAAGCATCAGACTATGCATGGGGGGCTCACATGGCAGGCAAATGCATTCAAGGCAAATGGAGCCCAGGACAAATTCACCTGCATATCAATCAAAAAGAAATGTTCGCTGTACAGAATGCACTGACAACCTTCAAATACCTTATCCTGCCAGGGCAACTCCTGATAAAGACAGACAACACCACAGTTATGTGGTACATAAGCAGGGGGGAACCCACTCCTACCCACTCTACAGGTTAGCCATGGCTTTGTGGAACACAGCCTTAAGCAACCAAGTGCACCTGCAAGCTCAGTTCCTGCCAGGCAAACAAAATTCACTGGCAGACGACTTAAGCAGAAATCTAATGGACCCACACGAGTGGAAACTGGAACCCAAGTCATTCAAACTTCTAATACACAGGTGGGGGACACCGGAAGTGGACCTCTTTACATCCCCCCAAAACCATCAAATAAGCAAATTTTGTACCAGAAATCCCCACAGCAAAGCTTGGAAAGTAGATGCCCTATCGTTTACATGGGAAAACCTTTCAATCTATGCCTTTCCCCCTCAACCCCTCCTTCCAAAAGTGCTACTCAAGATCAAACAGGACAGGCCAAGGACAATCCTTATTGCACCAGACTGGCCACGCCAGCACTGGTACCCACTCCTACACAGTCTACAGCAGTGCCACCTTGGCACCTACATCAGACCCCCTCCCTGCTGTCCCAGCAGGAGGGACAGATTTTGCTTCCTCAGCTGCAAACCCTGAACCTGGCAGCCTGGCTTATTCCCTGAATACATCACCATCAGCCCTCAGCAAACAGGTGCTGGATGTCATCCTTGAGGCCAGGAGGCCTAGTACTAGGAAATCCTATTCAGAAAAGTGGAAAAAGATACTGTTCTTGGAGGCAGTCTCAAGGAAAGGACACAGCCGTGCCCACCTTACCTCAAATCCTAGATTACCTAGCAGAGCTGCTCCACAAAGGCCTATCCTTCTCATCAATTAAGATTCATGCCTCTGCCATCTCAGCTCATTACAATACTGAGCCACCCCTCTTCTCTCACCGTCTGATCAAACAGTACCTGAGAGGAGCTAACAATTTAAGACCCCCAAGGAGAGCTGTCACTCCTGCCTGGGACCTTTACTTTGTAGTAGAGAAGCTCACGCTCCCCGCTTTTGAGCCTTCTGCTACAGCAGAGTTAAAATTCCTCTCTTGGAAAACAGCCTTACTGCTAGCCATCACTTCAGCAAGAAGAGTGTCTGAGTTACAGGCCCTTATGGCTGTGGAACCTTTCATTATCTTCCATTTGGACAGGGTTTCCCTCAGGTCTAAACCCATCATTTATGCCCAAGGTGTTATCCAGTGTGGCTTTAAATCAATCCATCCATTTACCAACCTTTATTCCTTATCCTCAGAATAAAGGGGAAAGGATCCTGCACTCCTTGGATGTGCACAGACAGCTCAGGTTCTACCTTGACAGGACTAAACCTGTCAGAAAATCTGACCAGCTGCTAGTCAGCTTTGCTACAGGGGCAGAGGGCAAGGCCATTTCAAAGCAAACCATTTCTAAATGGATAGCACACTGCATCTATTTCTGCTAAAAATACCATGGAAAATCAACCCCACAGGGGATCAGACCTCATTCCACTAGGGCTACCTCTACCTCTACAGCATTTCTCAGGGGAGTCCCTACCAGGGACATCCTGGAAGCTACAACCTGAAGTTCTGTACACACCTTCACCAACCATTACCACTTACCTATCTTTTCTAAATCCAGAGCTGGATTTGCCACAGCAGTCTTACAAGACCTGCTAGCCAGCCCTAATACTTCTTGATTGCCTCCACCCTTCCTCAGCTTTGGAAATCAACCCAAGTGTGATGACTGCAACAGTTAAACACGAAGAACATAGTACAGTTGTGTACACTTACCATAAATGTAGATGTTCGAGTGTATTCACTGTTGTAGTCCTGGTTACCCTCCCTCCAGCCCCCTATCTTTTCTAACTATCCTCTCTTTTGGTCATATCTTATGGAAATGGTATTTACTTTTTACTGCAGGTGTTCCACACCATGTGATTGCTTCCTATTTTGGGGGCTTCTGACATCTGGGCAAGAAAAACTGATGTAATGCCGTCGGCTGCATGTTTTATACCCCTGACATCATGGAAGAGGCGACAGCATCTGACGCAGAAATCCCAAGACATGTATTCGGGCCGACTGAGGGCTACCTGCAGGCAGATAACTCAAGTGTGATGACTGAAACAGTGAATACACTCGAACATCTACATTTATGGTAAGTGTACACAACTGTACTTTCTTACGAACAATATTCTGCAGGGGGTAGCTGTTGTGTTATTGCTGCTGTACCATTTTGAGTACTCACATTTTGTTTGTAACACGTCTACTTATTTGCTAAACTAGGAAACCGTCTGAGTTTAATGAATTTTTTATAGCCATGACTTATTCAGGAAGAATATAGCAAAACAGCAGAGCATCACATAGAATGTGGCACACTTGGAGAGTTATCAGGAAGAAGGTTCAGCAAATACAGCAAAACCTTGCAGTACTTGTGTAATTCACTATTACATAATATGCAATACCTATAATCAAAGTTATTTATAATAAGTCTTACATCAGGAGTTTAGAAGAGGAGCCCTCATTGCAGACAGTTGATGTCGATTCCAGTATATCAGTAGACTTTTGCCTGCAATCCACAGAGCATCTGTAGAATTAATTTTATGAAGCACTTAGTTAAGCACAGAGAAGCTGGAAGGGGAAGTGGTGTAGGTGGTATAACTTTTAGCAGGAGTTTAAATACAGGACTGTTCATTCAGATGTATTAATTTAATGAGTACAGAAACAGGATGCACAGGGGGAATGACTGGATAAAAAGTGAAGAAACTTAGTATGAGAAGGCAGAAGAATATTTGAAAAGTCTCACAAAAGGTAAGCCAAGGATGGGGGTATACAGTGGAGATTTGAGGAGCTAATGATGTCAGTATAGAAGATGCAGATGATGTAAGAAAAGGGGTTGCTTTAAGACGTATCATAAAAGTGTGACAGTCCATTCAGAGTCTCAGAAATTTCAAGAGAGCACACACTGGCTTATCTTGTTCTGTTAAAAAAGACCTTTACTAAGATTTGACCATGATTAGGTAGAGTAGGGATGTGGCAGAGGGTGATGAGCTGTACTGGACAGGTTAAAGTATATTGAGTCATATAATAATTCAAAATGTCAGTGGCTTTTCATTTAGCACACTTGCCATTGCTGCTGGAAGATCAGAAGACTGTAGGTTACTTTCGTACACAATAGTGCCTTGTTTCATTTTCCAGTACTGACATTGCAATGCAGCATAAGGGTAGTGCTACACTTTTGAGTGTGTTGTCCTTCGGAAAACAGGAGAGATATTAAACCAAGGTCCTATCGGCCTGAGTTGTTGCTGGTTCAAGTAGATGTAAAAGATCCCATATAACTTATCAGAAAGAGTAAAGGAGTTTCCCCAATGTCCTGGCCGCATTTTCCATAGTCAGTATGAATAATACCTTGGGTCTCTTTGAAATGAAGCTGCTGGCCTACTGGGACTAACCTGGTCAACAAATTATTTAAAAAGCTGGTGGTATGGGACTAACCTAGTAAAAAAAAGCAGAAAAAAGGACTTTACTCTCTCAAGGCTTGTAACACTTTTATAATGGCAAAAAGGAAGTGCGGTATTAACTTATTTATTTTATTTATAACATTTGTTTACCAGGTTATGTCTGACTGGGCCGGAAGCCCATTTTTAGCGGAGACCCGGGGAGAAAAGCTCCAGATATACAGTTACAGACTAAATAATACTAAAATATAATTAAACAAGTTAACAAAATTGCAGGAAAATACTCCTAGTGAACTAGTGTTTCTATAATACTATGCCTATAGGCATAAGTTTGAGCCATTGTCACAGTGTAATGAAACTTGCAATATGAATTATTATAAAAGATGAATATAGCGGGAGGTACACAGAATACATGGATATACAGTGAAATTAGGAAATAAAGTTGTATACAGAACATATAACAGTGGTAGATATGGATTACAGATGTAAGAATCAGTAAGATTGTATATGACCACTGTCCAAAAACTAGTAGCTGACAGAAAGCTGAAAGAAATGTAGATAGGTGGTAAGAACAGAAGTCAGGGGTTAAGCAAGAGCTAAGATGCAGTAGAGTAAGGAGAGATAGTTGGGAGTGGGCAGGCTTAGCCAGGTGTTTGGCAGGTGCAAAGCCAGTGGTTTGCTAGATGTTCTTTTAGGAGTTGTTTGAACTCGTGATAGTTAGGATTTTTTGCTATGATTTGAGGAAGAGTGTTCCAGAGCTTGGCAATTTTGAAAGAGTAGAGGGAGGTGCCATGGGAGTTGTGGGGTTGAATAACCTTTAGCGTAAGTTTATTAGAGGATCTAAGTGTTCTGAGGTTTTCACTGGGTTGGATTAGTTTAGAAAGTGCAGGGCAGTCATTGGGTCGGTGGATAGATTTGTGGACTAGGGAAAGCTGGTTGAATGATAGGAGGTTAGGGAGTTCTAGCCAGTTGAGTTGGGAAAGAACAGTGCAGTGGTGGGTTTTATATGGGTGTCCTGTGGCAAATTTAGCAATTTTGTTGTAACAGGATTCTAGGATGTTTAGGTCAATTTTTTTGCAGATTAGTAAATATTTGGGATCCGTAAAGGAGGGTGGACAGTAGTTGTGAGCTTGCAGTGGCTAGTCTGGCACTTTCTGTAAGGTATTTCTTGGCTCTATACAGGATGCCTAGTTTTCTAGTGAGGGAAATGTCTGTCAAATCTTAGGTTGTCATCTATTGTTACACCCAGTAGTTTGGTTTGGTTTGTGGGTTCTATCATGGTTCTATTTGAGGAGAGTATTGCTAGTGGGGGCTGTTGTGATTTGGGTTTGTTATTTCTGAAAACTATAGTCTTACTTTTGTTTGGTTTTAGAATAAGTTGAAGTTCCATTAGTTATTTTTCTAGATCTTGAAAAGAAGTCTGCATTTTTATTTGAGTTCCTCGGTGGTGGGGGCTGAGTATATAAGCGTGGAATCATCAGCGTACTAGACAATGGGGGCAAGTTGTGCTGCAGAGCTGAGGTTATTTGTAAAAAGGAGAGGGCCTAGAATTGATCCTTGTGGGACCCCAACAGAGATGGGGGGAGTAAGGAGGAAAGGCTATTTTCCCATTTGGTAGCTTGTTGGTTGGAAAGATAGCTATGGAGCCAGGATAGAGCTGATGAACAAAGGCCATGGGATGAGGGTTTGTTAAGAGGAATTTGGTGGGATACGGTGTCAAAGGCTTTTGACATATCAAGGAAAATGGATGACACGAGTTGGTCTTCATTTATGAGATGTTGGATGGTGTTAGTGAAAGAACGGTGGTGCTAGTGCTATGTTTTGGTCTGAAACTATGTTGTGATGGGGAAAGGAGGTTGAGATTGAGGAGGTGGTTTAGGAGCTAGTTGTGAATGCATTTTTCTAAAATTGTTGCAAGAGGTGAGAGAATGGCTATAGGACGGTAGCTGGTTAGTTATTTAGAGGGTCCGCCTTTGTGGAGGGGGATGATGTATGATATTTTCCAGAGACAGGGTACGTATTGCTCTGCAATGGAGCGGTTGATCAGGGCAGATATGGGGTAGCCAACTGTGGGGGAGGCAATCCTAAGAAATTCGTTATCCAGTTGGTCTGCTGCTAGACAGCAGGGTTTAAGCTTGGAAAGGAGTGATTTTATGTAGTTGGTTTGAATCTGTGTAAATGAGAGTGGGTTGAGGAAGTCTGAGGAGGATGTGGGGATAGAGAGAGGTTTGTTAGGCTGGTTACCCAGCAGTGAGGTGATAGTATTAATAAAGTGTGTGTTAAATTGTGTGGCAATAGGGTCAGTTACATTTGATATGACAGGTGGGGAGGGGTTTGGGTATGGCCAGAGTTGAGGAGATTTTGTTTTTCCAGAACTCTTGGGGGTTGTTTTAGTGTTGTTGGCATGTGTGGAAGTAGTTTTGCTTGTCAGATTTTATTTGATGTTCTTTGTGTTTCACTGTTGCAGTCATCTCATTTGGGTTATCTCTGCCAGGGTAGCCCTCGGCCGGCCCGAATACCAGAGGCTTAGTATTTCTGAGTCAGTTGCTGTCGCTTCAGGACTGACGTCAGGTCGTCAGTAGTATATGGCCGGCGCCATTACATCAGTCTTTCTTGCTGCAGAGCCCGAAGCAGTTTGCACAAGTGCAGGTCAGCCACTACCTGAGTTTCGTCTTCCGAATTGAAGCTGAAGTCTTCTAAAGCTAAGTACCCCATTGGGGATCCTTTTTTCTTGCACTATCCGATATCAGAAAAAGTTAACAATTGTCTCGCCTTTGGAAAGCAAATACCACACTGAGACTTTCATTCTTACTGCGTCACTTGCTTAGCCCCAGACCACGACGTCCCCTGCTGTCGCTTTTGTGCTTTGTTCAACGCCAGAACTATATGTCGTTGGGCCCTTATTGTAGCTAGATATTCTCACTTACAGTCCTCGAATTCCGATATGGCTTCGGTAAGCCATCCGACAGCAGATCTTCCAAAAAAATCTAAGGATAAAGACAAGAGACAGACCACACAGGTCCAAACCTTCGATGACGCTTCCATTAAGTTAGTCATCAGTTCTCTGGTCCTCAGTGAAGCACTTTCGCAGCCCCTGATGCCCACTTCTGTGGATTCGCAGGCCGCTACCAAGACCCTTTCGGAGTCTGGTATGCCGCAAAACTCTTCTTCGACTAAGGATCCTGCGGTTGTCTCTCCCTTGGATGGGTCCGGAGGCATCCGAGGAAGTACTTCGGACTACCGATTCTCGGCATAAGCCAATGACTTCTTTTGCGTCTAGTGTTCTTTCGAAAACTACTGAGTTTCTAAAGCCCAGAGTATGAACCACACCCAAGAAACCAATGACCCAGTCTCAGGGACCTGCTTCCTTGCCTCAGTCTCAGATGCTTAAAATGGCAAAAGACCTTATCATGCTGATCAGGGGAAGCCAAGCTATCCCTTCCAAAAGAAAGAGAGGTCTGTCCCCAGTAGTTTTGTCTGAACAGGAGTCTGATGACTCTGATGCTTCTGAATATGAAGACATTCAACCCCTCTCTGCTTATGAGTATTCTGATGCAGGGGACTCCATTCCTTCAGCCTCTCCCCCAGAGGACGTTTCCTGTGGGGAAACCCTTCATACCTTAAGGGAGCATTTCCACTGGGAATGTCAGGACTACCCAGAGTCTAAAAAGAGACTCAAGGAATTCTTAGATCAGCACAGACCTCTGGCCATTCCCCCAGTCCTGGATGTTGTGGACGATGTTTTCCTGCAATCCATTTTGACTCCTGGCACCCTTCCTCCTGCACCCAGTAAACCTGACAGGTATTACAGACTCCCTGACTCTCTCAAATTTCTTTTTAAAAATCCTACTGCTGAAATGAGGTAATTTCTCAAGGCCACAAAAATCACACAGGCCAGCACTCAAAGGTAAAAGGTGTGCGCAAGCAAAATATAATTTATTAAAGCATATTAAGGCAAGACTGACCAGTTTCGGCCCAGTTATTAAGCCTTCCTCAGTGTAAAGTCAAATCACAAAAACAAGTCTTTTATGCTTAATGATCATCACATGATAAAGAGAGAATCCCCATGGTTGGTTGGTTATAAATGTTAATTAAGTCCCGGGAGGAATAATCCTCCCAGCTTAATAATCCACTTCCTTTCTTTTTTATTAAGCATGTCATGCCAACCAATGTTGGTAGCCCAGTCCCCACTTATCCTGTCAATAATAGTGAACCTAAAAGATGCAGTAGAATAGGTCAAGGAGTGTTTATATAATGGATTACTGGGTGTCTTTAATCTAACATCACTAAGATTTTCAAATATTCTTATCCTAACAGGGCGAGAGGTCTGTCCTCTATAAAAAGCAGAACACTTACAGGTATCTAAGTAAATAACCCAATCAGTTCCGCAGTTGGCCAAAAACCTGATATCAAAAACCTGCCCAGTGTTTTGACTAGTAAACTGTTTGGACTTAGCCACCCTAACACAGTGTACACAATGACCACATGGAAAGCATCCCTGTAACAAATCACCAGTTAAAGTAGTCTGTAATGGTTCTCCCAAAGTTATCCCTTGTTTATAATGGTTAAATAGGATACCATGGTTTTACCCCTACAGTATGAGAATTGACATTTATCTTTTAAGAATGCAGATAATCTATCATCCACTAACAATATATTCCAATATTTGTTCACAACATGTAACAAAACATTGGTATTACGTCCGTAGGTGGTGACCAATCTAAGTTCATATGTTCCTGATTCTTAGGTTCATAGGTTCATACTAGGCTATCTACCCTAGGGCATTTATAAGCCTAGCCAGAATGTTTGGCTTTCGCCACCCATTTTAAATTTATTTTGCTATGCCCTTTTTCGAGGTTAGTATACTGTGCCTCTTTCTAACAGTGACACAGAAGTGATACCCGGGGTAAACCTACGATCTCCCATCCACTCATCAAGATTCCTCTTGAAGAGAGTCAATGAGGGACTCTGCCTAACCTGGACTGGGATTTTATTCCAGAGTGAAGGGAGCCTCTGGGTTATGAATCTGTCCCTCCAGCATGTCCTATTTATTTCAGTGCTGAGGTTCAAGTCTCTCGAGCGTGGCTCGATGGGATTTGGATTTTCTGAGGTGCAGCATGTCCATTAATTCCGGGTTGGACATGGCTTTATATGTCAGGCACAGATCGCCTCTGAACAGGCGGTATGCCACTGAGTAGAGCTGGAGTTTCTTTAACCGGGCAGCATATGGCATTTGTTTGAGCCCTTTGATCCTCTTGGTGAGGTACTTTTGGAGTCTTTCCAGTTGCTGCAGGTGTCTGGTAAGGTACATCCCAAAAGGGGCATTGTACTCAATTATGGGCCTGATGAGGGATGAGTAAAGAGGCACGATGACCTCCCCTAATCTAGATGTGAATCCCTTCATGATTAGGTGGGCTATATAAAATGTTTTTCTAACCACTTTGGCTACGTGGTTGTCAAATGAGAGATTGCTATCAACTTGGGTCCCCAGGTCCCTAATTACTTCTTCTGTACTTAATGGATTACCACCTATGTGGTAATTTTTGGGCACTTTGTTTTTGCCAAAGGGGATGACTATACACTTTTTGGCATTTAGCTTGAGGCCATGGCACTTGCACCAGTTGTCTGTTTCTATGAGGCCCTTTTGGAGGATGCTTGTGTCGGCTGGAGAGTCGATTATGGCGCCCAGTTTGCAGTCATCTGCGAACTTGGTCAGCCACAGTCCTTCCGTGTTGGCCTGTACCTCCGAGAAATATATACCGAACAAGAGAGTTCCCAGGACTGAGCCTTGTGGGACACCACTTGTAACTGGTTTGGAGTCTGACATGGCTCCAGCAATTCTAACCATGTGGGTTCTGTCCTTGAGCCAGTTTGCAATCCATCTAGTGACATAGGGGTTTATATTTAAGCTGATGAGCTTATCTATAATGCCTGAGTGGGGTATTGTATCGAAGGCTTTTGCGAGGTCCAGGTAGGCTGTGTGGACCACCTTCCCCTCGTCAATGGCCTTGGTGACTGTTTCAGAGAAATCAACCAGGTTTAAGAGGCAGGATCTGCCCTTAACAAAGCCGAACTGGGTAGGATCCAGTGTCTGTAGGTCCCCAATATCTTTATTTATGAGGTCCATGATGATCCTTTCCATAGCTTTGCAGACCAAGCTAGTCAGGCTTATGGGGCGATAGTTTCCAGGATCCGTTGAGGCACCACCTTTATGGAGAGGGACCACTGTTGCTGTACGCCACTCTTTGGGCACATACCCTGTAGTAAGGCTGAGATTGAACAGCAGTTTTATGTTTGGGTTTAGCTCTTCTTGGAGTTCATGTAGGACGCAGCCCGGGACACTGTCTGGTCCCATTGATGCTGTGTTTTTGCTTTGGAGAGGGCGGCTCTTACCTGAGCATCTGAGATGTCAGGGGGGCAGCACTCTGCTGGGATAGATATTTGCCCTTTTGGTGGGGGGGGGGGGAGAAGTTTGCGCTGAATCTGTTAGCTAGGATGTTGGCAATGTCTGTGGGTTCAGTGTATTTTTTGTCATTTTGGACTAATTCTGAGCATATCTGGGAATTACCACCCAGGTTCCTAACATAACTAAAGAAAGCCTTGTGATTATCCTTAGTGTCCTGTGCAATTTTTCTCTCGAAGCTGGCCTTAGACAATTTTATGAGTGCCCGTAGTTTTTTGCTAATACTGATCAGTGATGCCTTCCCTTTTTGGGATTTTGCTCTATCATTTAGTAGCTTCCTCCTTCTATTGTATAGTTTGTTTATGGCTGGGGTCCACCAGACAGGACGTCTGCCTTTGGAGGATTGGGTCTTGGTTTTATTTGGGATCGCATGATCCATGCATTCCTGAAGGTGTTCATAGAATGCGTTTATAAAGGATTCTGCGGTCTGGGCTGTGTTTTCCACAGGCCCGGGGGCTTTGAAGGATTCCACCTCGGTTTTGAGGAGTGTGAAATTTGCTTTAGAGAAGTTTTTCACTGTGGTTTTCTGGGCAGGGGGTGGGATCGGGATGTGAAAATCCAGTGAGATTAGTTTATGGTCTGATCTTACCAGTGAGGGATACACTTCTGGTCTGGAGCATAGAGTCCCCATGTTGGTGATGATCAGGTCCAGTATGTTTTCACCTCTTGTGGGAGTGGTAACAAGTTGTTCCATAGCATTTGAGTTTATAAATTCTAGGAAGCTTTGGGCTAGGGTGTTGGAGCTAGAGTAATGCTCCCAGTCTATGTTTGGGTAGTTGAAGTCGCCCAATATAATGGTTTTTGGAGAGACCTTCATATTTTCCAGTGTTCTCAGGAAGGCCGAGTGGGGTTCCTGGGTTTGGGAGGGTGATCTGTAGCAGGCTATAAACTGGAAGGCAGTTTTACCCACTGTTAGTTGCACATGGATAGTCTCTGATGCTTCGTGCTTTGCCACCAACCTGGAGGTGTGGGTATCTTTGATGAATATCGATACTCCCCCTCCTTTTGTGGTTCGGTCCAAGTTTTGGGGCCGAAAAGCATGGTATGAGGTATAACCTGGTAGTGCTGGGGTGCTCTCGGGAGCCCTGAACTAGGTTTCTGTTACTGCACAGATATCAATGTTCTCCATGCTAAGGAGAGTTTCGAGTGCGTGCATCTTGAGGTTTAGACTTCTGGCGTTGAGTAGCATTACTCTTAGTTTCTTATCCCTTGTAATACCTATGGAGGTGGGTTTGTCTTTTGAGCCTTGCCTAAAAAAGGCACTATGGGGGTAGCAAGAGCCTTTGCCAATATCCGAAAGCCCAGGGGTGACAGGTGCAAGCCGTCCCTAGCGAAGCATCGTGGCTTGTCGAGCATATCATCCCAAGCTGACAGGCATTGGATCCCCTTTGAATGACACCAGTACTTAAGTCTATTGTTGAAATTGATCATCTTGTCTTCATATTGTGGCATCATTCTTGGTGAGGGTAAGATGCTACTCAAGGTCAGGGTCATACCGGCCTGGGCTACATGCTCAGAGCTCCTTTATGTCTCTTTTCATGTAGTCCAGGGAGGTACGTCTCAGGTCATTCACACCAGCATGGACAATGACTGAGTCATATTTGTACTTGCCTTGGAGTGACTTGAGTGCTTGTGTTATGTGGCGGATCCTAGCGCCCGACAGGCTGCTCACCGTGACCCTCTCCTTGTTCAGCCTGGTGAGTGGGACATCAGTGTGCCTGACAATAGAGTCACCTATTACAAGTGTATCAGGTGTGTTGTTTAGTCTTAAGGGCTGTGAGTGTTCGGCACACTGGCTTTGTGAGATATGTGTTCCACGTGTTTTGTTTTGGGGTAGCGGTTGCTTGGGTGTCTGCTTTGGAGGTCTCTGCTGCTTAGGCAGATCTTTATTTAGAGCCTCCGAGTATGTTTTTGTGTGATTATGTGTTTGGTTTGCTGTCGTGGTAGGTCTATGTGAGACTGGAATTGTAGTGAGTGTGGATTCCTTCTCCTCCTGACTGGTTATGCCAGTACTGAGTTGAGAGAGCTTAGCCTCCAGTTTGGCTATATGGTTGCATCTCTCACATGTGTTGGAATTTGTTGGGAGGAGGAGAGGGTTGTCTGTGTACATGAGGCAGTTGTAACATTGCCTCAAGGTTCCCAGATTCACCAGCTGGACCGGAGAGGAGATTGACAACTGACCTTTGGACATGCTAGAATAATATTGGGAATTCCTTAATAATTGAAAACAAGGGCCAGTGGGGAGTGAGGGTGTAGTGCTTTTAATTTTTAGTGCTGACTTATATAATTGCTTTAGTGAGCAAGTGCCAGGTAACTTAAATGCAATGTGTTACAGGTAACTTAAATGCAAAAACGACAAACAGTAACTTTCTTTCAAGTGAAACAAGGAAATAAGTACAGTAAGCAATGCAGATATCACTAGTGATCCACAGAAGCGCTGAGAAGCCGCGTATTAGGTGGAATTAGTGTTCCAGGGAAATAACAAGCAAACAAACAATAAGCATATAAACAAAGCTAGATTCAGCAGGCCTGGATCTAGTCTATGCTACAGCAAACAAGGTGTACCAATTTCAGTAAGATACAGTTCAAATATTCAGGCACTATAAACCTTTAACCAGAAATTCCCAGCTCAGAAGGGCAGAGTCCAGCCTCTTCTCCCACAAGAGTGCAGACCACGAACCTTCTTAATGTAAAATAACTGGCTTGAAGCCCAAGTGCTTAAACCAGAACTAATACACTTTAAGAATAACAGACACTGGGCTCTCAATCAGCAGTTCCCAAGAAAGCTACCTGTCCTGCCACCACAGTGCATGCCACAAACCTTCCCAATGTAAAACAACTGGTCTGAAGCCCAAGTGCTTAATCCAAAAGACTTAGAATGATAGTTACACTTTAATCAAGCTACTACCAAGCAGTAATAAATACAACTGAATACTTTAGAGAATGCCTGGATTAGTGCTCAAGTTACACAAACAAAGCTAGATCCAGCAGGCCCGAATCCAGTGTATGCCACAGCAAACAAGGCGCACCAACTTCAGTAAGAAGCAGATCAGATATGCATGCACTATAAGCCTTTAACCAGAAATTCCCAGCTCAGAAGGGCAGAGTCCAGCCTCTCCTCCCACAAGAGTGCAGACCACAAGCCCCCTTAATGTAAAATAACTGGCCTGAAAGCCCATGTGCTTAAACCAGAATTAATACACTTTTAGAATAACAGACACTGAGCCCTCAATCAGCAGTTCCCAACCTAGAAGGATGTAAGCTGCCTGTTCTGCCACTACAGTGCAGACCACAAACCCTCTCAGTGCAAATCAACTGGTCCGAAGCCCAAGTGTTTAAACGAAAAGGCTTAGAATGAGTTACACCAAGCAGTAATAAATACAATTGAGTACTTTTAAGATGATGCAAAAGTAAAATAAAGTGGGTAGAAACACAAGTACAGTAAAAGCAGATGACATTTTTTTTTTTTTTTTTCTGAACAAGTGCTGATATCAAAGAAACAGATTTGAGTGCTGAAACTAGAAAACTGGCTAGTTATAAGAAAAAAAACTAAGCTAGAAGGCTTCCCTCCAACACAGAAGGGCTTGGGGGCTCAGAAGCCTACAAATATTCTATACCACTTAACAGGAAAGGCAGGAAATGAGCTTAAATTTTTTTTTTTGTTTCCCAGATGCTCTCTTTGTACACAGTAGGAGTGCCTGAAATCAGAATATGATCTCACTGCACTCAGTTGAGTGAGCAAATAAGATGGGCCCAGAAGGAGTATCCAAACACAAATTTACAAGAGGGGCGGGCAGTTTCAAGGCCACTAAGATTGAAGAGCAGAGTCAAAACTTCCAGTTCAGTTAATATTCCTGCAACACAGTTAAAATCAATTTAAATACTGTATTTTTTTGAAAAAAAAGTGCAGAAAAAGGTACTTAAATTCTCTTATACGTCTAGTTGAATACAGCAAGTCCTTAGCCGGCCAAAGCTGAGGTTTTTAAGCATGTGTCAAAAGATCATTCCTATTAATAGAAGATGCAAAATTGCTAGCAGAAAGTATTGTACTTGTCTTATACCCACGGAATTTGAACCTATCAATAAGGTCCCACTTATAGCTTTCATAATTCTGAGGGTGGGAGCAAATACGTCTAATTCTCAAAAACTGTGATTTTGGAATGTTACATGTAACATGGGGTGGGTGAAAGCTGGAAGCGTGTAATAACGAGTTGTATTGTGGATACTTGCGGAAAACCCGGATATCCAGTGTATGATCTAAATTTCTTGTGATAAGAACATCCAAGAAAGTGATTTGATGAATATCATAACTAACAGTAAACTTGATTCCCCACTTATTACCATTGATGTATTCCATAAATTCACCCAAGTATTCCTCATCAGCTTTCCAAATCATCCAGCAGTCCTTGAGGTAGCGTCTCCACATATCAATTTCCCCAAGGTAAAGATTATGAGATGCATCATATATCAACTGTTCTTCCACATAGTCCATAGATAGGTCGGCATATATGGGGGCAAAGGACGCCCCCATAGCTGTACCCCTGAATCTGCCAAAAACATTTTCCCTGATAGTAAAAAGTGTTCTTGATAAGAACATGTTCAGCAAGGCCAATAAGAAAAGTATTGAAGCCTGGTGGATAAACCTCAGCTTGATGAAGCCAATGTTCAAGGGCCAACAGACCTGCCCAATGGGGAATATTGGTATATAGAGATGCTACATCAAGGGTGCATAACAACCACCCCGGGTCAAGTTGAATATCCGATATTAACTTCAAAAATTCAGTTGTGTCCTGAATACGTGCTCTGACATATTTGAGAAGTGGCCGAAGATGTATGATTAGAAACTGTGACAAAGGTTCAGAAACCGATCCACACCCAGAAACAATTGGTCTTCCCCGGGGGGGGGGGATTCGGTCCTGTAGATTCTTATGGATTTTCGGTAACAAAAATAAAACTTGTAGATTGAGAAATAATCCCTTCATCCTTAGCCAACAATAGATACTGATCACTTTCCTGTTTAAATCTCGGACCAGTGTCCAAGAGCATGTACATATAGTACCTGCCATTGTTCAATTGTCTCTTGGCCTTGGCATCATATTTGCACCCGTCCATTACTACTGTTGCACCCCTTTTATCAGCGGGTAGAATAACCAAATCACGATTACGTTATAAATCATAAATAATTTGTTAATTCCTAGAAAGATTATGTGATTTGATCTGAAACTCCCGTGACTGAAAATGTAGATCTTTGAGAACCTTATGTTGAAGTAAATATACTGAATGATGCATGGGTGGCATAAATGTGGACTTGCAAAATCTGAAACAATCAGAGTCAACAGTATTAGAACCAGAATCAAAATATAGTCTGTGATTAAGTAAATGGAAAAAAAATCTATAATGTCTTGTGCTGATGAATCTTCCAAAACATAAAATGCTGGTACAAAGTTAAGTCCTTTATTTAAAAGCTATAATTCAGCTTGTGTCAGTGATTGTGAAGAAATATTCAAGACATTAGTACAGTTGTTTACTTGTTTGTCATCACTTTCAGTAAGGTCTCTACATTTTTTATGCCCATGATGCTTTCTCCCTCCCCTCCGTACCCTGCCCCTAAAGGGGTATCAGAATTCCTACGTTTTGGGCCTGGGGGCACTACAGTATGTGATGTTTCAGAATCCGTCATGCATGATGAATCCTCAGCAGAGGTCCCACTCACAGAACTAGGGGGTTCTTTTCAGAAAAGACCTAGGCCTCTTTCTTTTCGATAATCTTCTTTCCACATTGGCAAATTTAATGTTCTTGTTAGGGCCAAAAGGCTTACCCTGTTCATAATCACCCTTATCCCGTTGAAATTTTTTCATCTTGCTATCCCTCAATTGCTCCTCCAAAGTGAGTAACTCTTTACTAAGCAAATTTAGACAATTGGTATAGCAGGCCTGTCCTTCAAATAGTCTGGTATTTTCACACAAAGAAGCTACCTCTGTAATGTTTGCATCAATCAAATGGTCATAATGAGCAACAAGGGTATCCAAAAAACCCATAGCTGCTTTTTATTGAATTTGGGCCCACTGTTCTAACAATTCCTCATCCAGATGAGATGCAACGGGTTGGATACGGACTATAATCATAGGTGCCACACATTAGTCTGCAAAATTCTCATGCTCTTGGTTAATTGTTCAAACAATTTTGAACACGTATGGTGAGGCTCCACCCTCTCCCCCATATCACTCTGGTTCCCACTAGGTCCAAGACAAAAAATCCCCAAATCATCCTTATCAGCAGACAAGCCTCTTTATCAGAGATGTAAGATCCATAGTAAAATAACGTATTAATATGTCATATATTTTTTTCTCTTGATAATGTCCAATATGCATGGAACAAGTCACACCAACAAAGTCAGTATCATTAACCCCTTATTATTATACTGTTGCAGCAAAAATTACCCCAATAAAATTCAGTAAATATCCAAGTCAGACTATGAAAGAATCAATAAGAAAGAGGGCAGGCACATGTCATGTAACCCACAAAGTTTGGTTCACAGCCGACTAAACCCAAATAAAGGCTGTCACCGAACTTGACCAACAAACAACATACACAATATTGGGGGGAAATAATAGACAATGCGTAGATGTTATATGACTAGAATAAGGTACTATAAAATGGTGATTCCATATTTGAAAAGAAGTCCTGTGAATGTCCGACAGGATAAGTGGGGACCGGGCTAACAAAATTGGTTGACATGACATGCTTAATAAAAAAGAAAGGAAGTGGATTATTAAGCTGGGAGGATTATTCCTCCCAGGACACTCTTTATCATGAGATGATCATTAAGCATAAAAGGCTTGTTTTTGTGATTTGACTTTACACTGAGGAAGGCTTAGTAACTGGGCCGAAACCGGTCTGTCTTGCCTTAATATGCTTTAATAAATTATGTTTTGCTTGTGCACACCTTTTTCCTTTGAGTGCTGGCCTGTGTGTGTTTTTTGTGGACTTGGCAATTTTGGGGCCATGCACCTGCTGTACTTGCAGGAGTTTTTCACTGTTGCGTAATTTCTCAAGGGCCTAAAGGAATTAAAGCAACCTCTGCCAAGAATCCCCCCCCCCCCCAGATAGGGATTCCCGAGCACTAGACAGATGGGGTAAAAAAGTATACACCTCTGCTAATCTTGCTGTCAAATCACTAAATTGCCAATTCCATATTCTAAAATTTCAGCAACATACCATGGAACTCCTCAAACAGAAAATGTCTTCCTTTCCTGCTTGTGCAGAATCTAAAGAATTACAAGAGTTAATGCATTCTGCAAGTCAAGTAACTAAACACACCTTGCACTGTGGTTTTGACTCCCTAGAAGCTTCTTGCAGGGTAGCAGTCACCAGTTCTGTCCTTAGAAGGCATGCATGACTTAAGGAACAGCCCTTGCCAGACCATGTTAAATCTAAATTGTTGGATGCACCCTTGCAAAAAGACAGCTTATTTGGCACTAAGGCAGAGGAGGTCTTAAAAAAGATGGAAGAAAAAGCTAAATCTATGCTGACAGTTAAGGATTTCTTACAGGTCCAGCCACCCAGGTTCAGCAGGCCCCTCCAACCACTGGTCCTTTCCTGCTCCCACCAGCTCAGTTCATCCCAGACCCCGTGGAAGCAGACCCCCGAGACAGCAGCCACAGGGAATGCAGAGATCAAAACAGTGGAATTCCTCCACTTCAAAAACAGGGAGTTCTAAGCCACCCCTACATGGTAAGAACTCGCAATGACTCTTCTCCCCTACCCCCTCCCTGTGCCCATCTTCACTTACCCCTAGGAGGAAAACTCTACTTTCATGCAAGCACCTGGGCCACCATTACCAACGACCGCTGAGTCCTCAACATAGTGTCCCAGGGATACAAATTTTCTTTCCACACTCTTCCAACTCCAGAAGGGTTCCCTGATCTACCTCCAAACCAGTGGGCAGAGGCGCAAAAGGAAGTTCTTTCTCTGCTCTCTATGAGGGCAATAGAGCACGTTCCTGCCGAACAGAAAGGCCAAGGTTTCTATTCCAGACCTTTTCTGGTACCCAGAAAAGAGGGCAGCTGGCGCCCCATCCTCAATCTATCCATTCTAAACACATTCCTGATGATACCAAAATTCAAAATGCTCACCCTACAACAACTGCTACCCATGCTTTCCAAGTATGCTTGGCTAGCCACCCTAGACCTAAAAGAGGCCTACCTCCACATTCCAATCAGGGAATCATGCAGGAAATATCTACTTTTCAGGGCAGGATCTCTGCACTTTAAGATGTTCTTCGTGTTTCACTGTTGCAGTCATTACATTTGGGTAATCTGCTTGCAGGTTGCCCTCAGTCGGCCTGAATTACAAAGTCTTGGGTCCTGCGTCAGTTGTTGTCCCGTCTTCCATGACGTCAGGGGTATAAAACATGCAGCCGACGTCATTACATCTGTCTTTCTTGCCGTGCAGTGCCCGAAGCAGAAGCAGTTCGCAAGAGCCGGTCGGCCGACTCCTGAAATTTTCGTTTTTGAGTTTCAGAACCGAAGTCTTCAACTTAAAGCTAAGTACCCCGTTGGGGAAATTTTCGTTTTTGAGTTTCAGAACCGAAGTCCTCAACATCTTCAACTTAAAGCTAAGTACCCCGTTGGGGAAACTTTTCCTTGCTCTTTACAGATGTCAGTAAAAGTCAATAATTGCATTACTTGTGGAAAGCAAATACCTCATAAAGATTTTCATTTGTACTGTATTCCTTGCCTAGGCCCTGACCACGATGTACCTTGCTGTCGGTTTTGTGCTTTATTTAATCAGTGCACTATCCGTCGTCGGTATATTTTTGCTTCTAAATATTTTGTTTCTCGGTTTAATTATCCAGAAATGTCATCGGTCAGCCATCCAACTACCAGGATTCTGAAAAAACGCAAAGATAAAGTCAGAGACAGGCCACCGAGGTCCAAAACTGCCGACGACGCTCCTCCTAAGCCAGTTGCCAGTTTGCCGGTACTCAGTGAGGCACTTTCGCATCCCCTGATATCCGCTACTTCTGATTCGCAGGCCTCTACTGAGACCCATTCGGAGTCCGGTATGCCGAAAGATGCTTCAACTATGGAACCCGCGGATGTCTCTACCTTGGATGGCTCCGAAACCATTGTGTAGGCACCGTCTTCTGAGGGTGTATTCAGGCCTACAGACTTGCATATTAAATCAACACCTCCTTCATTACTAAGGCCTAAATCTCGATCCATGTCTAAAAAGCCGACTCCACATGCTCAGGCTCCTATGCCCAAAAAACAAATGATAAAAATGGCTGAAGATCTAATAACGCTAATCAGGGGTAGTCAACCCCCCTCCCCTCTAAGAGGCTTAGGGCTGAGCTTGATTATGAATCTTCTGATCAGGATTCTGTTTCTTCTGACTCTTCTGATGACCTGGATTTGTCCATACCTACTTATGAGGATTCTGATGCAGAGGATTCTATTCCCTCTGCTTCCCCTCCTGAGGATTTTTCTTTTGGGGAAACTTTACATACTTTAAGGTAGCATTTCCACTGGGAAAGCCAGGAATTTTC
The DNA here is from genome assembly GCF_019279795.1 of Protopterus annectens. NCBI lineage: Eukaryota > Metazoa > Chordata > Ceratodontiformes > Protopteridae > Protopterus > Protopterus annectens. The sequence goes on along the minus strand of NC_056735.1, from coordinate 760,611,480 downwards.
TGATTCAAAAAACAGGCTTTCCCAGTGGATTTCCTTCTTCTACCTCAGCATAGGCCTTTGGCTATACCTCCTGTACTAGACATTGTTGATGATGTGTTCTCGGAATCTAGTTTGGCCCCTGATTCCCTGCCTCCTGCTGCTAGTAAGCCTGACAGATACTACAGGGTTCCTGAGTCCCACAAGTTCCTTTTCAAAAAGTCCTATTGCAGATCCAGAGACTATTTCTCAGAGGCCCAAGGGCATTAAGGCTTCTACTGCTAAAAATCCTACCCCTGTTAGAGAATCCAGGGTGCTGGATAGATGGGGTAAAAATGTTTATACTTCTGCAACCTTGGCAATCAGAGCTTTAAACTGCCAATTTCATATGTTAAAATATCAGCAACATATTATTGGACTGCTTAAACAGAAAATGATGTTGATTCCTGAATGTGTGGAAAATAAAGATTTACAGGACTTAATGCATTCTGCTGAACAAGTTGGAAAACATACTTTGCAATGTGGTTTTGATTCTTTAGAGACCTCTTGCAGGGCTGCTGTTACTGGGTCTGTGCTTAGAAGGCATGCTTGGCTTAAGGAGCAATCTTTGCCTGATCATGTTAAAGCTAAATTGTTGGATGCTCTTTTACATCAGGACCGCCTGTTTGGCAACAAGGCTGAAGAAGTTCTTAAAAAGATGGAATATAAAGCTAAATCTATGCAAACTGTTAAAGAATTTTTGCAAGTGCAACCTCTGAGATTTAGTAGGCACTGGCCTACTAAGAATTGGTCCTTTCCAGTCCCTTCCAGGTCCTCTCAAGCTTGACACAGCAAAAACCCCAGGTTTCAGTCCCGGGGACTCTCAGAACTAAGCAGTGGGGGTCCACCACTTCCAAATCTGGAAATAACAAGACACCCTCTATGGTAAACAGTCTTAATGACTTCCTTTTAAAATTCCCAAGCACTCATCGTTTGACTGCCCCTTTGGGGGAAAAGATTGCTCTTCATGCAAAGAACTGGAAACTCATAACCCAGGACAAATGGGTTTTAAATATAGTGTCCCAGGGATACAGATTTCATTTCCAGACGTTGCCAACACCAAATGGGTGGCCAGACCTGCCCCCAAATCAGTGGGCAGAGGCACAAAAATAAGTACTTTCCCTCGTAAGCATGGGGGCTGTTCAACTGGTACCAGAAGAAGAAAAGGGGCAAGATTTCTACTCGACTTTTTCTGGTACCCAGAAAAGACAAATCATGGCATCCAACCCTGGACCTGTCTACTCTAAACACCTTTCTGGAGATTCCAAAATTCAAAATGCTGACTCTTCACCAATTACTTCCTATGCTAGGCAAAGACGCCTGGCTGGCAACACTAGATTTAAAGGAAGCATACCTGCACATCCCAATCAGGGAATCTTGCAGAAGATACCTACGCTTCAAAGCAGGCTACACGCATTATCAGTTCTCTGCACTGCCCTTTGGCTTGTCTACTGCGCCCAGGGTATTCACAAAGTGCCTGGCTCCAGTTATTGCATTTTGCAGACAAAGAAGTATTCAAATATACCCATACCTGGACGATTGTCTAATTCAGGCAGAAAACCAGGGCATGCTTTTGAATCATCTGGAGTTTGTAAAAAGGGTTCTAACTTGTCTGGGGTATACCATAAACGAAAAGAAATCACAATTGGTACCCTGTTAACAAATTACATTCCTGGGTGCAAGCTTGAATACAACTGCCCAGATGGCTTGCCTGATGCCAGAAAAGCAAATTCATTTGGCAACCTATTTTCAAACAAGTGGCCACAAAAACCCTGCTATATCTGCAAGACAAATACTGCAAGCCTTGGGGTTTATGGCCTCCTGCATTCTTCTAATTCCATATGCAAGACTGCATATGAAGAAACTGCAGTGGTATCTAAAAAGTCTGTGGAGTCAACATTGTCACAGCCTGGAAACAATGATTCCTATCATACCTTGCCTATGCCTGGAGTTCCTCTGGTGGGCAGAGACCTGCCACCAAAACAAGGATCTACCATTCACACTACCCCCTGCTGCCCAAACCCTAACTACAGATGCATCAGACTATGCCTGGGGGCTCAGCTGGCAGGGAAGTGCATTCAGGGCAAATGGAACCCAAGTCAAATGCACCTATATATCAATCAAAAAGAAATGTTAGCTGTACAGAATGCTCTGACAGCCTTCAAGGACTACATTCTTCCAGGACAACTAATGGTAAAGACTGGCAACACCACTGTTATGTGGTACATAAACAAGAAGGGTGATGCACATTCCTACCCCCTCTGCAGACTAGCCATGGCATTGTGGAACACAGCCTTGAGCTACCAAGTGCACCTACAAGCTCAATTCCTGCTAGGAAAATTGAATGTACTGGCAGACGGACTAAGCAGAAACCTCATGGACCCACACGAGTGGAAACTGAAACCAAGGATTTTCAACATATTGACAAGCGAATGGGGGAGCCCAGACATAGATCTGGTTGCCTCCCCCCAGAACTACCAATTGGACAAGTTTTGCACAAGGACTTCCCACAAACAAGCCTAGAAAATGGATGCTCCGTCCTTCAGCTGGAAAAACCTATCAGTCTACGTCTTCCCCCCGCTGTCTCTGCTCTCCAAAGTTCTACTAAAAGTCAAACAGGACAAACCAAGGATGATCTTGATTGCTCCAGACTGGCTGCGCCAACACTGGTAACCCCTCCTGCGCAGTGTGTCGCAGTTACCTCCATGGCACCTACCTCAGACCCCTTCCCTGCTGTCTCAGCAGGAGAACCAAATTCTGCACCCTTAGCTTCCAACATTGAGCCTTGCAGCCTGGCTATTCACTTAAATTCACCCTTATCATCCCTCAGCAAACTTGTGATGGATGTCACCTTAGAGGCAAGGAGACTTAGTACTAGAAAATGCTGAAAAATGGAAAAGATTCTGTGCCTGGAACCAATCTCAAGGGATGAGCAAAGCAGCGCCCAATTTACCTCAGATTTTGCAATACTTAACTCAGGTGCTTCACAAGGGCCTGTCCTTTTCTTCCATTAAAATCCATGCCTCAGCCATTTCAGCTCATTATAACACAGAACCTCCCCTCTTCAATCATCTTCTGCTCAAGCAGTACCTCAGAGGGGCCAAAAACCTGAGACCACCCAGGAGAGCTCCAACCCCTGCTTAAGACCTTAACTTTATATTGGAGAAACTCACTGTACCTCCTTTCAAGCCAGCTGCTACTGCAGACTTAAAATGTCTTTCTTGGAAAACAGCTTTCCTTTTAGCAGTCACTTCAGCTAGAAGGATATCTGAATTACAGGCTCTTATGGCAGTGGAGCCTTTCATCATTTTTCATGTGGACAGGGTGTCACTCAGGACCAATCCATTCTTCATGCCCAAGGTAGTATCCAGTGTGGCTCTTAATCAGTCCATTCATTTGCCATCCTTCTTTCCCAATCCACAGAACAAAGGGGAATGGATTCTGCATCCTTGGATGTGCACAGACAACTTAGATTCTACTTGGACAAGACTAAACCTCGAAGAAAATCGGAACAACTACTGGTAGCATTTGCTGCAGGGGCAGAGGAGAAGGCTATTTCAAAACAAACCATTTCTAAATGGATAAGCCATTGCATTCATTTCTGCTATAAGCACCATGGAAAACCTATCCCCCAGGGGATCAGATCTCACTCCACCAGGGCTGCATCTACTTCTGCAGCCTTTCTCAGTGGTGTTCCTACCAGGGACATCCTAGAAGCTGCTACTTGGAGTTCTGTACATACTTTCACCAAGCATCATCATTTGCCAATTTTCTCTAAATCCAAAGCTGGCTTTGCCACTGCTGTTTTTGCAGGGCCTTATTGTTGGCCCTAATGCTATATAAACTCCTCCTCCCAACCATAGCTTTGAGAATCTACCCAAATGTAATGACTGCAGCAGTGAAACACGAAGAACATTGTACAGTTGTGTACACTTACCATAAATGTAGATGTTCAATTGTATTCACTGTTGCAGTCCTGGTTACCCACCCTCCAGCCCCCTAACTTTTTCTGGCTACACCTCTACTATGCTTAAAAGCCTTTTTGATGTATTGGTCTTTGTTGGAGGTATACCTTTGTGTTTTATTTGCTCCCCATTGAGGGGGTACCTGACATCTGGGGCAAGAAAAACTGATGTAATGACGTCGGCTGCATGTTTTATACCCCTGACAACCTGATGTCATGAAAGAAGGGACAGCAACCGATGCAGGACCAAAGACTTTGTTAATCAATCCGACTGAGGGCAGCCTGCAAGCAGATTACCCAAATGTAATGACTGCAACAGTGAATACACTCGAACATCTACATCTATAGTAACACAACTGTACTTATCTCTGCACTTCCCTTTGGCTTATCTACTGCTCCCAGAATTTTCACAAAATGTCTGGCTCTGGCCATTGCCTTTTGCAGACAACGAAATATCCAAATTTTACCCATACTTAGACGACTGCCTAATTCAGGCAGACAGTCAGAAAAAGCTGCTGAAGCACCTGGCCTTTGTAAAGTCCCTACTGACCTCCCTAGGGTACACAATCAACGAAAAGAAATCCAAACAAGTCCCACCCAAAGGGTTATATTCCTGGGAGCAAGCCTGGACACAGCAGTATCCCAGATGGCCTTCCTTACACCAGAGAAGCAAGCTTACCTGACAGCCTACTTCTCTCAACTAGCCACCAGACCCCAGTTATCTGCAAGGAAAATCCTGCCAGCTATGGGGTTCATGGCATCTTGCATTCATGTCATTCCATATGCCAGACTGCATATGAGGAAACTTCAGTGGTACCTAAAAAGCCTTTGGTGTCAACACTCTCAAGACCTGGAAACTCTTATACCCATGATACCTTGCCTCAGAAAAAAATGTCTTTGTTGGGCAGCAGCATGCTCCCACAACAAGGGACTACCTTTCTCACCACCCCCCGCCACCCAGACCCAGCCCCTAGTCTCCAGACGCATCAGACTATGCCTGGGGTGCACACCTGGATGGCAGGTGCTTACAGGGACAATGGAGCCCACAGCAAATCCATCTGCACATCAACCAAAAAGAGATATTAGCTGTCCAGCATGCATTAACAGCTTTCAGGCCCTTCTCTCCCCAGGGGCTCTCCTGATCAAAACGGACAACACCACTGTGATGTGGTAGATCAACAAGCAGGGAGGGACTCACTCCTACCTTCTGTGCAGGCTGGCCATAACCCTTTGGCACACAGCCTCTGCCATGCAACTCCACCTGTTAGCACAATTCCTGCCAGGTTCTCTAAACTATCTGGCAGACCACTTAAGCAGAAATCTTCTGAACCCACACGAGTGGCAGCTAGACAAAAGAACCTTCACTCTAATAACTCAGAAATAGGGCACCTCGAAGGTTGAACTCTTTGCCTCCCACACCAACCATCAGCTCAGCAAGTTCTGCACCAGGGAGCATCACTGCATGGCTTGGAAAGTGAATGCCCTGTCCTTCCCCTGGGTCAATCTATCAGTTTATGCCTTTCCTCTACTACCTCTCATCCCCAGGGTACTGCTCAAAATAAGGGAGGAAAAACCAAGGACAGTTCTTATCGCTCCAAACTGGCTTCGCCAGCACTGGTACCCACTGCTGTGCAGCCTGTCCCCTACTGCCACCATGGCATCTTACTCAGACTCCAACCCTCCTGACCCAGAGGGAAGGAGAATTCATGCATCCCCAATTGCAGACCCTCAATTTGGCAGCTTGGCTTATTCCCTAACCACTGATCAATCTGCCAACCTCAGTAAACAGGTTCTAGATGTTATACATGAGGCCAGATGCCCTAGCACTAGAAAGTCTTATGCTGACAATTGGAAAAAGTTCTGCACCTGGATTTAGGCTAAAGGAGCTGGTATGACACAACCCTCCCTCCCTCCCTTTCATCCTGGATTACTTAGCTGACCTGCTACACAGTGGTGTCTTTTTCCTCTATTAAAATTCATGCCTCTGCTGTCTCTGCTCATTTCCCCACTGAGCAGCCCCTTTTCTCACACCCTCTGCAAACAATTTCTAAGAGGGGCTAGCAACTTGAGGCCACCCAGTAGAGCACCTGCCCCAACTTGGGACCTTAACTTTGTGTTGGAAAAGTTCACTCTGCCCCCCTTTGAACCAGCATCTTCAGCAAAGTTAAAATTTCTCTCCTGGAAGATAGCTTTCCTTTTGGCCATCACTTCAGCCAGGAGGGTCTCCTAGCTACAAGCACTCATGGCTGTGGAACCCTTCATGATCTTTCATGCTGACAGGGTTTCCCTCAGGACTAACCCATCGTTCATGCCCAAAGTGGTGTCCAATGTCGCTCTCAACCAATCCATTAATTTGTCCACTTTTTTCCCTAACCCACAGAACAAGGGGGAAAGGATCCTGCACTCTCCAGATGTGCAGAGACAGCTCAGATTATATCTAGACAGGACTAAATCCTTCAGAAAGTCTGATCAATTGCTGGTTAGCTTTGCTGCAGGGGCAGAAGGCAAAGCCATCTCCAAACAAACCGTTTCCAAATGGATACCACACTGCATCCATTTCTGTTACAAGCAACACGGAAAGCCTCCCCCTAAGGGGATCAGGACTCACTCCACCAGATCAGCCTCCACCTCTGCAGCTTTCCTCAGAGGAGTACCCACCAGGGACATCCTGGAGGCTGCCACCTGGACATCTGTTCACACTTTCACCAGACATTACCACCTGCCTATCTTTTCCAAATCCAGGGCAGGATTTGCCACTGCAGTCTTGCAGGTCATCCTAGCCAGCCCCTAGTCTCCTTGACTGCCTTCACCCTTTTCCTCAGCTTTAGGAAAAAACCCAAATGTGATGACTGCAACAATGAAACACGAAGAACATAGTACAGTTGTGTACACTTTCCATAAATGTAGATGTTCGAGTGTGTTCTCTGTTGCAGTCCTGGTTTCCCGTCCTCCATCCCCTTCTTCTTTCTTCTCTCTCCTTACAATGGACATTTTGGTATTTACTTTCGACTGGTGGGGTTCTTCCACCAGAACCTGGCTGCCACTTGGGGGCTCCTGACAGGGCAGGAAAAACTGATGTAACTGCGTCTGCTGCCTTACGTTATACTACTGACAACCTGACGTCAGTCCTGAAGCGACAGCAACTGAAGCAGAAATACTAAGCCTCTGGTATTTGGGTCAGCTGAAGGCTACCCTGGCAAGGATAACCCAAATGTGATGACTGTAACAATGAATACACTCGAACATGTACATTTATGGTAAGTGTACACAACTGTACTTTTCTTAGCTAGGTTTCGGAGTTATTGATATGTGATGAGGTTTGCTCTATCTTTGGTGGTGTGATAAATTGACCATGCTCTGTCTCTTTGTTTGATTAGTAATTTAGTGTCTTGCTAACCAGGGTCGGTTCTTAGCTTTCAGTCTAATTTTTCTAGTGGGGGCAAGGTTTAGTATATTAAGAAAACTATTGTTGAAGTATTGAACAGCATGATCAAGAGGGGGGGGGGGTACTAAGTGGTGACCAGTCCTTTTGTTGGAGTAGTATGTTAAAAGTAGAAGGGGAGAAATTTTTCTTGCCACGGAGGAATTTATATATTATGATATTTTGAGTGTGGACTCATTTTCTGTACAGGAAGGCTGGGGAGTGGTCACTGAGAGAGTCAGGAAGGCAGCCAGCTAGGTAGCTTAGGTTGGGTTTGTTAGTATCCAATCTAAGTTTGACTGCTTATTGGAATGCTTGTCTATCCGAGTTGGACAGGATATGGTTTGGGAGAAACTGAAGAGGTTTATGAAGTGGGAGAGGTTGGTGGATGAGCAGGAGTGCTAATCTAAGTTGAAATCACCTAGGATTATAGTTTCTTGGTTGAAATTTGATGCTGCCCAAGACCGTAGATTTTCAATGGTGGGTAGGTTGTTACCGGGGGGGGGGGGGATAGGCTGTTATAATAATTATAGACTTGTTTCAGTTTATTTCAAGGCATGCTGTTAGGATTTCAGTGTTAGGTAGGTTGGGTGTGGCACAATTTAACTGTTCAATTTTGAGGGTGTCTTTAAATATAATGGTGACACCACCACCGCTTTTGTTCAATCTGCCTAGTCTTATGATGTTGTAGCCAGTAGTAGTTATGTCTTTATAATATTGGGCTTTAACCATGTTTCAGTTATTGCAGCAACGCCAGGTGAGTAGGTGTTTAGAGTAGCATGGAATTCTGTATGTTTATGTAGGATGCTGCGGAGATTGAAATTGATAAAGAGCAGGTCTGTATTGCTGTTTTTTGGAAGAGGGAGAGGGGATGGTGGTAAGTAGTAAACTGATTTGGTGGTGTTTGAGGGGCAGCTGAGGACACTGATGGGTGGGGAGGGGGGATGGTTTGAGGTCCTGTGTTGGGGTCAGCCTGGAGTTTAAGTTGTGCTATACAGTGTAGAAGAAGTTGTCTGAGCTTGATGGTGAGTTTGATATATCTGAGACTTGAGGGATTAGAGCAGTGAGTGTGTATGTGTTTGAGAGGTAAGAGTAGGGAGGTTGGTGTGTTGTAAAGCTGTGGGCTGATGTCATCATAGGTGAGGGTGTGTTGGTGGAGGGGGGATAGTGGGAAAGTAGGTGAATGGTAGCAATTGACAGTGTGTGAGTGGGGGGAGGTGGAGTTATGTAAAAGGTAGAGAAAGTGAAGTTGGAGAGTGTTGGATAGTAAGGAAGAGAGTCGGGGCATGGTGGATGGGCTTAGTGAAGTGAGAGAGATGGAGGAAAAATAGGGGTGGTGATTTGGTAATAATGGGTATGGTTGGCTGAGGGGATGACGGGTGTGATTTGTTTAGGTATAAATGTAAGGAAAGCGGGGGTGAGTGGGAATGAGGGTAGGGTAGGGGAACGGAGTGAGCCCGAGCATAGCAAGGGTGAATGGAGTGGGTTGAACCCAGAAAGAGCAGCTTGCCTGAGACTGTGCTACAAAAATAATCTGTGAAAAAGCAGCCCTGGGTTGTAAGTAATAGAGCTGTTGTGTACCAAAGGGGTCGGTGCAGAGTAGACTCCAACACTTTTAAAAAGCGGCTTACACTGCAGTTAACATTAGAGTATTTAAAATGGCTGAAAGATATGCTGATTAGGTGAAAGTAGTGTGTGTTTCAGTAGGGGCTGAAAAGGGGATGTTTGGAACACAAATAGTGTCTGATAGTGGTAGGCCTTGGGAGGAAGGAGGGGAGGCCAACTCAGAGGTGTTTACATGCCACTAACAGGTTTTCATTTGTTTGTTTACAGTCTAGTTATTAGCTAATATTAGCAATATATAGGAAGACATACACTTTGACTGCTTAGCTAGCTGGCCACAAGTTATTTCTTGTTCCGTTTGGGTCTGTGGGGTTTTAATTCAGGATCTGCACTGGCAGTACAAAGATTAGGGGACTGTCTGCTGTGGAAAAAAGGATGCAACAGGTAGTAATACAGAGGTTTACAGTGCAGTACTACCATAAAACTGTTAATAAGGTAGTAGTTATAAGTAAATGCAAAAAGTTTCCTGTCAGCGTTATTTAGATATACAGTTGCATTGCATACAGGTGTGGCTAACACATGTGCTGCTCTAGCGTTTTAACGTCTATCAGCCCTTACTAAGAAAACTAGCAATATTAATTCTCTGACTCGCGCTGGTGCTTTGAGTTAGTAGAACTGTTTAGCATATACAGGAGCAGCATTTTTATGCTCTACAACAGCTGAAATTACATATATGAAATAGCAGATTTATATGCATTAGGAACTGAAACAAATAGAGCAGTAGATGTATATGTGCTACACACTTGTAGAAATGCTTCTAGGGGCAGCAAAGCACTAAATGTACAACCATGCAACAATTACATGTAAGAAAAGGCTTCTGCCTGTAATCATGACTAGTATTGAAACAAACAAACACCTGGCACCATAACTGCTGCTTCAGCATGGTATCTTGTTGTCTCTTTAAAAAATCCAACCTATGCTATGTCTTATTGCAGAGATAGAGCCTCGGCTAGCCCGCACACCTACTATTTGAGCCCTTGTTTAGTTCAGTTCAACAACAATTAATGTATAAAATGTGCGATCCTTATAATGCGGGCACAAAAACAGTAAAATATGATCATTCTAATGCAGGCACAAAAAACAGTACAATATTATCGTTCTAATGCTGGCACTACAGTTGTTTTAACAATTATACAGGGGAACACTGTGAAACCATTTCAGACAAAAAGTACATACAGACTTTAATGGCGTGCATGTTCTGGTCTGGACTGCGGTTGGTATTGAGCTAGGTTGGAAGATTCAAAGATGACGCTAGTTAATTAAGGGGCCTGTATGCCTTCTGGTTGGCCAGGTATTGGATGGAGGGGGAGCAGGCAGGTTTAGACTGCTGGTGTGAATGGTGCTGAAATGTATGGAGTCTTTGAACCTAGAAAGAGCAGCTTGCCTGAGACTATGCTACAAAAGTAATCTGTGAAAAGCAGCCCTGGGTTGTAAGTAATAGAGCTGCTGTGTACTTATCAGTTTTTATCATCCTCCATGATAACTTTATTTCTCATTTAAAATTGTCCACTAACCCATTAGGCTAGGGCTGGAGCAATGCATTTTTTATTTGCTTGACCTTAAGGCATTGATGCATGTGTTGCATTTTCTGGATATAAATGGAGATTTCTGGTTAGTGAGTATTTCCCTGGGTATCCCCACTGGAAATTAATAAGACTTAACTATTTGGTTATAGGTGTAACATCAGCCTTACATAGCAGAAATGCTGGGTATTTTGTTGCACAGTTCAGAATAGCCAACCTGTATTGAAACCCATTCCAGGATTTTTCCAAAGATCTAGCATTGTGTACAACAATACATTCAAGTTGCAGCTCTGTGATAGGTGTTGGAATAAAAGGGTTTTTGAAACATGGGTGGGAAGGGTTGTTATCCAGCAGTCAGGGCATTCAGTACAGAAGTTATTAGCTGTTGGAATCCACATTTAAGTCTTGTCCATTACTGTGTCCTTTTGTACATAACTATATGCTAACCTCATAACTAGGTAGTATCTGAAAGGTTTTCCCACTAATAGTTGGCATACTACTTCCTCTCTTTTAATTACTCTGTACAGTAAGTCTTCCTGTGATTCATAGTATGGCAGAAATGGGAACATTTTACTCATCTTCTTCCCGTACAGCTCTAGCTGCATTTTCCGTTGCTCTGCTTAAAGTGTTATCCTACCGATGAGCTGTTCTAAGTTTATTCGGCTTATCCTGAGGTTGGTCATCTCTGGAGTTTCCCCAGCTTTAGCCTGTCATGAATTAGAAAACACTGCCTCTTCTAACAGTACACGTACCATGATCTCATTGTGTCACTCTCCTCTTAAAAAGCAACTCATAACTGCTCCTTTTTCTTGTTCTTTTCCTGTACAAGTCAGATGCATCAAACCTATTTTTTCTGTTTTGGTTTGCCGTATTATAGATTTATATTAGTATCTTTAAGACAATCTTCAAGGTTTATATCAGAGTATACTCAGATGTTCTTCATCTCACATTGCTGCAGTCCTTACTTATGGGTAGTCCGCTGTCCTCGGTCGGCCCGAATACCGAAGTATTAGGCTGACGTCGGTCATGGGCGCACAGCCCTGACATCAGAGCATCAGGGTATAAAAGCGCATGACCGACGTCATATCCTCAGTCTTTTTTGCCGCATGGTCCGATGCAGAAGCAGCGTTGCAAGTGCCGTTCAGCATGACGTAGTTGGGTGTCGGTTTTGTGCTAGGTTTAATAAGCGCACTATTAAGAAAAGGCTAGATTGCGCTAGGTTAGTCTTTGGCAAGCGGTGTAATTATAATATGCCGTCGGATCCTCCGACGCCCGCTTCCACGAAGAAGCGTAAAGACAAATCTGTAAAGCCTAGGCAGGATGATTCGTCCGTTTCGGACGCCGGTCCTTTAGAGACTACAGTGGAACAGGTGGATCCGGCTGAAGTGTCTGTTGAGTCTCAGGGGGAAACCTTGATTTTACAGGATGTGGCCTCACAAGAGTCAGGTCAGGCTGAGGGGGCCTCTCAGGTTTCTATTCTCCCTTCTATGCCTAAGGGGGTTAGGCCTTCTGCTACTGTTTCTAGGGCTCCTTCTAAGGGCAGGTCTGTTTTGCCTTCTTCTGGTGTTAGTTCTGGTTCTTCAGGGTCTGTGCCTAAGAAGCATATGCTTAAAATGGCAGAAGATTTGATTACTTTAATTAGAGGTTCCATGCCCCCTCCTGAGAAGAGGCCCAGGGTAGAGCCAGAGTTGGAAAGTTTGGAGCAGGCCTCAAATGATTCTGAGTCTTCTACTGAAGACATTCAAGATTTTCCTCCTTATTCGGATTCCGATGCAGAGGATTCCACTCCTTCTGCTTCCCCTCCAGAGGATTTTTCATTTTCAGAAACCTTACACTCTATGAGGGAACATTTTAAGTGGGAAGGACAGGATTACTCAGATTCCAGAAAGAGGCTTAGGGAGTTCTTGTTTTACCACAGCATAGACCCTTGGCTATACCTCCTGTTTTGGATGTTGTTCAGGATGTTTTTCGGAGGCCTCATTTAATCCAGATTCTATGCCTCCTGCACCAGTTAAACCGGACAGGTATTATAGGGTACCTGAGGCTCATAAATATCTATATAAGAGTCCTAGGGCGGACCCAGAAACTATTAGTCAGGGGCCTAAGGGTGTTAGGGCTTCTGTTGTAAAGAATCCGGTTCCTCTAGATAAGGAAGCTAGAGCTTTGGACAGATGGGGTAAGAAGGTGTATACCTCTTCTACTTTAGCAATGAGGGCTTTAAATTGCCAGTTTCATATGTTGAAATATCAGAATTTCCTCCTTTCTCAGCTAAAATCTAAAGTGGATGCTTTGGCAGAGGGTATAGAGTGTAAAGAATTGCAAGATTTGGTGCATGTTTCTGAACAGGTGGGGAAACATTCTTTGCAGTGTGGCTTTGATGCTTTACAGGCTTCTTCTAGAGTGGCTGCCACTGGTTCAGTTCTTCGTAGGCACGCCTGGCTTAAGGATCAGAATTTATCTGAACATGTTAAATCTAGAATTCTGGATGCCCCTTTACAGTCTGAAGTTTTGTTTGGTCCTCCTGTGGAGTCTGTTTTGAAGAAAATGGAGGACAAGGCTAAGTCTATGCAGACTATTAAAGATTTTTTGCAGGTGCAACCTCCTAAGTTTAGTAGAAATTGGCCTGCTAAGGGGTGGACGTACCCTTGTTCTGATTCTCAGTCTAGGGGTAGATCTAGGCGTGGTAGGGGCAGAGCTCAGAGTACCTTCAGGCCAAGAACATGGAGTTCGCCTGCTCAATCTGCTGGTGAGGGTAGGGACCAGTCCTTTCGTAAACAGGCCCAATGACCTGCATTTTCAGCTGCCAGATTCTTCTTGCCTGGCAGCTCCTTTGGGAGGAAAACTAGCTCTCTTCAAGCAAAACTGGCTTTTAGTCACCCAAGACAAATGGGTGTTGGACATTATAAACAAAGGTTACAAGTTTTATTTCCATACATTGCCTCCTTTCAAAGGTATGCCAGACATTCCTCCTCGGCAAAGGATAGAGGCTCACAAACAGATTTCATTACTTCTTCACATGGGAGCTATACAGCCAGTACCTCTTTCAGAAGTGGGTCTAGGATTTTATTCCCGCCTGTTTCTAGTACCAAAGAAAGGGAACACGTGGAGACCGATTTTGGATTTATCTCTTCTCAACACTTATTTGGACATTCCAAAGTTCAAAATGTTGACATTACAACAGCTTTTACCTCTGCTGGGAAAAGATCACTGGATGGTAACTCTGGATCTAAAAGAGGCTTATCTTCATATTCCCATCAGGCCCAGTTGCAGGAAGTACCTGCGTTTTCGAGCTGGAAATTTACATTATCAGTTCTCTGCATTGCCCTTTGGCTTATCTACTGCCCAGAGTGTTCACAAAGGTTCTGGCTCCAGTGATAGCCTTTTTCAGGATGGAAGGAATACAGATTTATCCTTATTTGGACGATTGCCTGATTATTGCACAAGACAAGGACAAGCTTCTTCAGCATCTACAGTATGTGATGGTAGTGTTAAGATGCCTAGGGTATTCTGTGAACGAAACAAAGTCCAGTCTAGTACCCTCTCAGGACATGTGCTTTCTGGGTGTGAGACTGAAAACAGCTTCCCAGATGGCCTTTTGACCCCGGACAAACAGAAAAGCCTTTCACTTTATTTCCATCAAATGTCTCTACAGTCCAGGCTGACTGCAAGGACAGTCCTTCAAGCCTTGGGGTTCATGGCATCTTGTATTCTGGTGCTTCCCAATGCCAAATTGCATATGAGGAAGCTTCAATGGTATCTCAAAATGTATGGACACAACACTGCCAAGATCTAGACACTGTCATTCAGATAATACCTTGCATTCAGAAGGAATTTTTGTGGTGGGCTCAGGAATGTCACCTAAACAAGGGACTCTCTGTGACCCGACCAGAGGCGAGTCAGATTCTAACGACAGATGCCTCGGACAAGGCTTGGGGAGCACACCTCAATGGAAAATGGGTGCAAGACACGTGGCCTGCCAGACTTCAACATTTGCATATCAACTTGAAGGAGATGTTAGCAGTCCAATATGCATTGATGGCTTTCAAGGATTTACTTCACCCAGGGCAGGTGTTGATTCTAACAGACAACACAACTGTCATGTGGTACATCAACAAGCAAGGGGGAACTCATTCGTACCCTCTTTGCAGACAAGCGATGATTTTGTGGGAGACAGCTCTCAGTTACAACCTCAATCTTCAAGCAAGGTTTCTACCAGGAGCACAGAACTCCTTAGCAGATGTATTGAGCAGACAACTAGTGGATCCTCACGAGTGGAAATTGGATCCTCATGTATTTCAAAAGTTGACAGTGTCATGGGGGACTCCAGACATAGATCTGTTCGCTTCTCCACTAAATTACCAGTTGCCAAAGTTTTGCACGAAAAGGTTTCATCCCACAGCTTGGAAGGTGGACGCTCTGTCATTCAATTGGAACAATCTTCATGTATATGCCTTTCCACCTCTACCTCTTCTGCCCAAGGTTCTCTTGAAGGCCAGACAAGACAAGCCATCCATGATTCTGATAGCACCGGATTGGCCTCGACAACACTGGTACCCATTACTGAGGAGTTTGGTACGAGAGCCTCCATGGCCTCTGCCTTTGATTCCGCACCTTTTGTCTCAGGAGGGCAATCACTTTCTCAATGTCAGAATTCTGTCTCTGCATCTAACAGCCTGGCATATTCTGTTTTAGACTCTGGAGGTTCTCAGCTTCCACAACAAGTTTTGAATGTTATTTTGGAGGCCAGGAGGCCTAGTACAAGGAAAGTTTATGCTGATAAATGGAGGAGATTTTTATTTGGAGCAAAGGGAAGGACTTTGATGTTTCCAAGCCTAATTTGAGTGCTTCTTTACAATATCTTACTGAGTTATTGGACAAAGGTTTGTCCTTCTCCTCCATAAAGGTTCATGCTGCAGCCATTTCGGCTAATTATGACTGTGACCCTCCTTTATTCTCTCATCCTTTGTTTAAGCAGTTTCTCAGAGGGGCAAAGAACATAAGACCCCCACGTAGAGCTCCTACTCCTGCTTGGGATCTCAATTTTGTGTTGGAAAAGCTTACTCTACAACCTTTTGAGCCTGCAGCTACTGCGGAGTTAAAGTATTTGTCATGGAAGACTGCTTTTTTGTTGGCCATTACTTCTGCGAGAAGGGTTTCTGGAATTACAGGCCCTTATGGCAGTGGAGCCTTTCTTGATTTTTCATAAGGATAGGGTATCTTTGCGTACTAATCCTTCCTTTATGCCTAAAGTGGTTTCTAGTGTGGCCTTAAACCAAACTATTCATTTGCCTACTTTTTATGCAAATCCCCAAAATAAAGGGGAGAAGATTTTGCATACTTTGGATATTCACAGGCAGTTGCGTTATTATTTGAGCAGAACCAGGGAGTTCAGACAGTCTCAGCAGTTGTTTGTTTCTTTTGCTTTGGGTTCACAGGGTAAACCTGTTTCAAAACAAACTATTTCTAAATGGATTGGGTTTTGTATTTCTTTTTGTTATTCCCATCATGGTAAGGAGATTCCGGATGGAATCGGACCTCATTCCACTAGAGCTACTGCAACTTCCACTGCCTTTCTAAGGGGGGTAGCTACAAAGGATATTTTGGAAGCAGCCACTTGGAGTTCAGTACATACTTTTTCTAAACATTACCACCTTCCTCTTTATTCTAAGTCTAGGGCTGGATTTGCCACTGCAATATTACAGGGCATTTTAGCAGCTCCTAATGCTTTATGATTTTCCCAACCTCCCTTTCCCGTTGCTTTGGGATTCTACCCATAAGTAAGGACTGCAGCAATGTGAGATGAAGAACATAGTACAGTTTTGTACCTACCATAAATGTAGATGTTCGAAGATCCACATTGCTGCAGTCCAATTTTCCCTCCCTCCTTCCCCTCTGTAGCTTAGCATGTTTATATGGTTTGGGTGATGTCTGTAGTTGGGCATATCTTTTGGGAAGGTACTCTGTTTTTTGGCTGTGGCCTTTCTTTTAGGGCCTTCTGACATCTGGGGCAAGAAAAGACTGAGGATATGACGTCGGTCATGCGCTTTTATACCCTGACGCTCTGATGTCAGGGCTGTGCGCCCATGACCGACGTCAGCCTAATACTTTGGTATTCGGGCCGACCGAGGACAGCGGACTACCCATAAGTAAGGACTGCAGCAATGTGGATCTTCGAACATCTACATTTATGGTAGGTACAAAACTGTACTTTATCTCCTGTGTCTGTCTTTCTTTAGTTTGCTTTGTCTCACTATGAGTGAACACCATCTTCCAGCTTTCTTTTTCTTCTCTAGAATTCTGTCTATCTCACTGTGAGTTTGTGTAACTTTCATTTCCAATCTTGGTTGCTTCCCCTCTGCAAAGCATATCTCAGAATAAAATTTATTTTCAGTTTTACCTTTTTTCTTACTTACAGTACCTATTGCTTCCCTTACAGGAATTTACTCTCTTTCACAGCAATGAGTTTACAAGTCTTGAAAAGATATTTCTTTCTCTTTTACTACACTGGTGAACACTTTCTTGAGAAGTTTCTGAACCTCAGCTCTCAACTACTGCTTAGAATTTTTCATTTCTGGGGCTTTCTATTTTAGGTTGATAGAAAATTTAGAATGGTGGTTAGGCCATCAGTGAATTATTACAGTTGTTCTACTGCTGATTATTACCCTTGCTGTGCAACACTCTTTGCCTGCAGTGACACTTCTACTTCCTACTTGGTAACACTTTCAGGTTGTGATATTTTTTATGGAAATTCATTCCTTCCTTCCATATAGTACTTCTTTTCCTACAGGCTGCTGTGCTGTGACTTTATGCAAATATATTTATTTTAATGATGTAAGTTCTTTTCTCTGTATATTTAGCCAATTTTTGTGCCCTTAGACTCTTACACTATTTTATATCTTTGGAGTTATACAATCTTATGAATGTGTCTGGGGTTTGCCCCTCTCTCGCCTTTCCAGGTTAGGAAAAGGTATATCTGTAGACTTATTCACTTTTTGGGTCCCCTCCCATGTTGCTTTGTTAAAAGCATTACTTCTTCCATAACAATGTATGTAAATAAATAAATTCCAGTGTCTCCAAAATCTGAAATCTTTAAATTGGGGAAGTTTTTTTATCGTCATTTCATGTTTTAAATTGGGAATGAGAGCAACAAAATGAACTACCTGTCCAAGCACAATTTATATATCTACTTCAGTAATGCTGTAGTGATTCCTATCTCCATGAATGCAGACTACTTGAGTGCTTTTTAGTAAGGGGCTTCATTTTACAAATGTACTGTGCCTTTATAAGCGTGACTGTGCAGCTTGATCGAGGAGGCCCTGTAGTACCCTGCCATCAGTAAAGACAATATACTTAACTGACTTTGCTATAATACAATAACAGGAAGCTGACTCCAAAGTTCTACTAAGCAGTTAATCTCATTTCATAAGCATAACATCCTTGGCAGCATATGTTTCAGCATACTGTGGGTCAGTTTGAACCACCCACTTTCATAAGGAGGCAGATGAGACCCTTTTCAGTGGCTTACATTTCTGTCACTTTGCATTTAGCACATTGGCTCTAAGGGTTTAGCCATAGTTGAAGTGCATGTTTTAAATCACATAACTGAGATATTATTGTTTTTTAGAAGAAAGCGTCTTGACTATGAAACTTGTGTCTCTGAAGCAACACCAGCTTCTGGTTAACAGTGATTTTATTTGCTTTTTCACAGCCATAATATTTATTCCCTTCTATTTTCATGAATGGACTTAAAGGTTCCCGACTTAGATGAGCTTAGAGGATTCTAGCTCAGTCACTGCAGTCCCATCCCACCTGGGCATAACACTAAAAGGCTACCAGGCACACCTCAAAGATTTTTGTCTCTGGATAGTGGTTTCATTGGTGGAATTGTCTTTGGCATTCAGTGGATTAGGCAACAACCACCACCACCATTCCCTTGGCTGCAACAGCAAAGATCTGTAGCAGATGTTCCACAGTCATCATTTTGACAAAAGGACAAACACTGGTGGACTTCATAGAGATGTTCTCTGCTCTCACATCAGGAATAGTTTCAATTTAGGTGGGATAGATTAGTTGCATCAGTCCTACTCAAAGCATACACCGTAGGAGTACTGTTTTTCAGGTTCAGAAAAATATGTTGCAATGAATGGCATTTTTGTAGTCAGCCTTTTGACTTGAAAAAATAGCCAGATTATGCCTGCTGCACTCACCAGTGTGGAATATAAAATGTAGCAGACACCATCAGTCTTGCAATACAATGTGGTTTTATTAAATGCAAACAGGTAAAAAGTCAGTTTCTTCCTAAATTATCATGTGGAATGAGAAAACCAAGTGTGCCTGTAAGCACAGTCCCTTACAGCAGGAAGCAGTCTCTTTTGGCAATTCTCTTTGATCTTCTCAACAGCTCTTTTTCTTCTGTTTTTCCTTGGGTAGAAAACCTCTCCAAGTCCCTTCATGGTTCTCTTTATTCTACAGAACTTCACTTAGAACCACTGCTCTGGGCACAGAATTCCCCTATAGGAAGGGTCAGTGACATTAAATTGGCTGACTTCGACTTTCCTTTTTGTATACCATTGATTTACTTCATTAACCAATTAGACTTACATATGCACCTACTCTAATTAATACAGCAAGGTTACAGCCTTTCTTAAAAGAATTGTTTTATTTAAATATAACAAGTTTTATTTCAAAAAAATAATGCAGCAGCATTATATATAATATTCACAGCATCCTTTTATGTCGGTTTCACTTTTTGGTCTTACCACATTATGCTACTAAGTGAGTGTATTTATATATGTATGTGCCTATATATGGCCTTGATCATATCCATAGTAACTGGTTTACTATCATAAATTCGAAAATCAGAACAAAACGTGTCTGCATTTTCGAATTTATACATCGGAAATGAACATTTCCGATTTGTCCTAATGTCAAAAACAGCTGTGTATTGTCGAAAATGTCGCTCGCGACATTTTCGGCAATGCACAGCACTCCCACCCGTCCCGTAACTAGCTACCTAACTAGCCTAAACACACAGTTATGCAGGGGCTGCCCTACCCTGTGGGGGGCTGTGCCCCACCCAACTTAATATTCCAACTCCGAGATCGCACTACAGTGAGGAAAGGGATGTATTTCCCTAACCGCACTGTACCGCAATCCTCTCACATGAGCAAACGTTAGAATTGCGAATGCACAGTCCATTCGCAATGGTAACGCTCGCTCACATCACCTGCCGAAATATGAAGTATTCGAACATCTGTTGTTCGAATACTTCATAGCCGTGCAAGTGCACGTCGGCATTGTGATAGTAAACCATAGTAACTACCTGTGGACCTAATTAATTACTAAAATATTGTCCTACATGTCCAAAGAATTTTTTCTCTCTCTCTACTCCTTATCAGACCTATAATAGAATATAATTCTTCCTTTGGCTTGTATCTATACAGGCATTTTGCCAGACTTCCTAGTGGTGACATCTCCTTAGCCTACAAGGCTGCAAATGACCCTGCCATGCTCAAACTTTGACATGTACATAAACCAGCACCAATGCCCATTGTTGGGATTTAAATTTGCACTGGATATAAGCAGAACCTGTTGACAGAATAAATGCTTCTCCCAGAGGATGTCCTACATATAGAATAAACTTGAGCTCCACATCAAACTAAGTAGCTCCCTAACTCTCTTTAAAACCAACCTGAATGAGTTGGTGGGTATCTGTAAATTCACCTGTGGTCTAGCTTCTCAGACCCTTACTAAGGCACAAGTAGTGGGAATTGCGGTGGCTATGCTATTTGTGTGTAATTCTAGTATAAAACTGTACCTTTACTACAGACTTACTTGAAGTATTGTCCGGTGTCTCTGTAGATCACTATTGAAGAAGGTTGTTTAGGTTTGTTAGCACTACTGTTAAACACATCACTAAACTAATAAATAAGAGAGCTTGTATTTGTTAGATCACATTTAGCTTTTCCATTTCCTTTTTTATGCTGTGTGTCAACAGATCGGTTATCATTTTGCAGTTTTCTTAGGCAACTACTTCATTTAGAGAATCACTCTACCAGGCTGTTGCTGGTTATCAGTCTGCAACACTGAAAAGTATTTATAAATATTATTAAGATGTTACAACAATTGATAAATATGCTCCATTTCAGATGTTTTGAAAAGTCTGACTGCTTGCTGTCTGGTAAGTGGGTCCAGTGACAGAATTCATTTCATCACTTAAGGAAGTCTGCATAATTTGTTTCACAGATGGCATAGGGCCCTTGTGGCTTATTTATGAAAAGCAAAGTTTATCACCTGTCAGAAAATATCATTTTTTCCATACTAACTCAAAAAGAATGTGACATCTGTTATACCCACAAAATAAACAGACGAACTGGTTGATGCTGGAACATTTTACTTTTTAACATTAAAATTCTTTTCACGGTAGTAGCAGAATTACATTTGTCTGGCTTTTTAGTTATCAGTCACATTATGGGAGCATTGTCTTTACCAAGGAGAATTACCTTTGTGAGCATTAGCAGTTAAATTATTCCAGAGTGCTTTAAATGTTCTATGACTGTATGTTGATATGCAGTTTTAGTACAGTCTTAAATTCTGTAATGATCTAATAGCTTGTCGCCTATATTTATTTTGCATGGTGCCTCTTTCTGAAATATCCGCATTTCTTTCTTATTTTCTATCTCTAACTCTTTCTGTTTCATCTTTTTCTGAAATAATTACTTATATTTCACCATGAACGGTTAGCCTTGTCAACATGTCTTGCTCTGTGTGACGAAAGGAGATATTGTCAGCACAGCTAGCTGGAATTTTGTAAATAAGTATATGTCATTGGTGAATATCGAAATGATTTATACAAGATGCTTGTGTTACAAATGTATTAGAAATGTATGTCATGTGTATGTCAAACTGCTATATACAGATGTTTGTGTTGAAAAGGTATTTGTAAAAGTGGTGTGTTTAAAATGTATCCACAGTGTGCTCTACTGGAAGAGAACAGAAATTTACATGCAATTGTAACTGTTTAAATGCATATATTTAAAAAATGGAAACTGGGATACAGGAGGTTAACCTCGGTCTAGTAAACTTTAGAAAAATATCTGAAATTAAATTATTTTATAGGATACAATAAAGAGGCTACCTCTCAAATTTTCAGTGCAGCTTGAGAGACAGAGTCTGTGCTAGGAAACTTGCTGTATTGTCCTTTGAACAAACTAATTGCTACCTTTGAAGAATTAAGGAATACAATTGTTTTATGACTTCCAGCATCTGCCAAAGATATGCGGAAAAGCCCTTGTCTGTATAGTTTTACAGGTAGATGCTAAATGCTGCCAGCTTCTAGCAATGGGGGTTTTGGCCTGGGAACTGTAAGTCAGATGGCCAGAAATGATGTCATTCTGCAAGCTATTCCAGCAGTAATATTTCAAATATTAATTTGAGAAGTCTCTTAGTGAGACAGAGCATTCTGCATGCTGTCTTGGACATGACAACAACCAGAAGATCCATTCACCACATCTGCCTTGCTCTATTAATAAGTTTTTAGAGTATAGTAACTGTCTTAGATATAGTCAGGAATGTAGTAAAGTTGTTCTTTATTTATTTGAGACTGTCCTGCTATGTTGTTTTAAATATTTCCTGTGGTTTTGAACTCTGTCATTATGAATGTATATATTTAGTATTATCTTGTTCTTTTATTTATCACTTAATGTGTTTAAACCTTTCAGTGTGGCTGATCTGTGTAGCGATATTTAAGTTTTGAGAGTACTTGCATATTTATTTGATGACACTGTATGGGTCACTCCTAATAGCCTTGCTCTTGATCAAACTATCATTTGTGTTAATATTACACAGTAAGATTGGGCACCCTTTGTTAAGAGCCTTAAATTAGCTGATAAGAGTGACTGGTGGCAGTAATAACTACCTTATAGTCTGGGCAGAAGGGGACATAGCTAGTAAACCTGTGCCAGCCTTTCCCAGGTGTGTGTGTGTGTGTGTGTGTGTGTGTGTGTGTGTGTCAGCTACTTGGGCAGGGACACGCAGCACTGGTTGGACAGAGAGAGAGTGCTGGAGGTCTAAGCTTGGTCACTCAGCTAAGGTCTCAATCCTGTAGCTGTGCAAGTGGGGAGTCTTACTGGGGCTCTGGAGGAAGGTAGAAAAAACAGCCTGGGCTGACTGTGGTCTTTGTGTGCTCTTAAGGGAAATTGCACTTGATGCAGAGAGCTGCATCTGGAAATACTGTGCACGTACTTGTAATCCTTCCAGTGCAAGTCCCCCACTGGTGCCAGTGGTGAGGATTGAAGCTCCTTGATTACTGGTCCAGTGGTGGGGCGTCAAGCTCCCAGCATTGGTTTATGGGCATTTCATGATGTTCATCGTGTTACCCTGTTGCAGTCATCACACTTGGGTTATCCTATCGTCAGGCGGTCCCGCAGTCGGCCGAAATTCCAAAGTCTTGGTCTGGCGTCGGTTGCTGTCGCTTCTTCCCTGACGTCAGTGTGCCAGGGGTATATATAATGCATCCAACGCCATTTTCTTCAGTCTTTCTTGCCGCGCGGTGCCCGAAGCAGAAGCAGTTCGCAAGTGTCGGTCGGCCGACTCCTGAGATTTTCGAAGTTGAATTTCAGATCCGAAGTCTTCAATAAAGCTAAGTACCCCATTGGGGAAACTTTTCTTGCCTCAGACCGAAGTCTTAAAGAAAATGGAGGATAAGGCAAAATCTATGCAGACAGTCAAAGATTTCCTACAGGTACAGCCCCCTCGCTTCAGCAGAAATTGGCCAACAAAAAATTGGTCCTTTCCAGCTACTGACAGACCACAGAGGGGTAAATACAGACGTCCAAGAGGCAGAGGACAACCACAAGCCCAGTACAAACCTCGACAATGGGGCACTGCAGCACAGAAGGGAGGAGAAGACAGGTCCCAAACTACCAGAAGGCAAACTCAATGACTTGCACCTCATCTGGCCAAGCAACACTCTCTTGGCAGCCCCCTTGGGAGGAAAACTTGCACTTTTTTCAGACAACTGGCACATTGTCACAAAGGACAAATGGGTCCTAGACATAATTTCACAAGGATACAGATTCCATTTTCACACCTTGCCAATGAAAAGAGGAATGCCAAACCTGCCACAAAATCAATGGGCAGAGGCACAAAGACAAATTACAGCTCTCATGGACATGAGAGCCATTCAACTGGTACCTACTCGAGAGCCAGGCCAAGGATTTTACTCATGACTCTTTCTAGTTCCCATTAAGGACAATGCCTGGAGACCAATTCTGGACCTTTCAATTCTAAACACCTTCTTACAAGTACCCAAATTCAAGATGCTAACACTACAGCAGCTTCTTCCCATGTTGGGCAAGAAAGCATGGCTAGTAACGTTGGACCTCAAGGAGGCATACCTTCATGTCCCTATCGGACAAAGTTGCAGAAGATACCTCCGTTTCATTGCAGGTTCAACCCATTACCAATTCTCTGCACTGCCCTTTGGCTTATCTACTGCGGCCAAGGTCTTCACAAAATGCCTGGCACCACTAATTGCATACTGCAGACAAAGAGGAATTCAAATATACCCATACCTGGACGACTGCCTCATCCAAGCAGAAAGCAAGGACACCCTCTTACAACATCTGGCTTTTGTAAAACATCTTCTAAGTTGCCTGGGGTACACAGTAAACAAAAATAAATCAAAACTAGTACCCTCACAAAATATGACATTCCTGGGTGCCAGCTTGAATACAACGGCCGAGAAGGCTTATCTGATGCCAGACAAACAACTACAACTGACTCAATATTTCAAAACAATGGCAGCAAAGACCCAGCTACCTGCAAGAAAAATTCTGCAGGTCTTGGGCTTCATGGCATCTTGCATACTACTAATACCATTTGCAAAGCTGCATATGAGGAAATTACAGTGGTACCTAAAAAGCGTATGGTCTCAACACAGCCACAGCTTGGACACAATGATATCTCTCATTCCCTGCCTACAACAGGAGTTTCTATGATGGTCACTGGCTTGTCACCTCAACAAGGGTTAGCCTTTCACCTTGCCCCCAGCCAGGCAAACTATGACAACAGATGCATCGGACTACGCCTGGGGGGCACACATGGCAGGACAGTGCGTTCAAGGCGTATGGACTGCAGATCAAAGGAATCTGCACATCAATCAAAAAGAGATGCTAGCTGTACAGAATGCTCTGACAGCCTTCAAGAATCTATTACATCCAGGACAACTTACAATAAGGGCGGACAACACCACAGTAATGTGGTACATAAACAAACAAGGGGGCACACACTCCTACCCTCTATGCAGGCAAGCAATGACCTTGTGGAACACAGCCCTGGCTTACCAAGTTCAGTTACAAGCTCAGTTCCTGCCAGGAAAAAAGAACACATTGGCAGACAACCTGAGAAGAAACCTCATGGATCCCCACGAGTGGAAACTGGATCCACAAGTATTTGCAATGATAACTCAAAAATGGGGCCTTCCAGACATAGACCTGTTTGCCAGTCCTCAAAACTATCAACTAACAAAATTTTGTACAAGGACACTTCACCATCAAGCTTGGAAACTGGACACACTCTCATTCAGTTGGAAAAACCTGACAGTATATGCCTTCCCTCCATTGCCTCTCCTTACAAAGGTGCTTCTGAAATTCAGAAAGGAGAGACCACGACTGATACTCATAGCCCCAGACTGGCCACGCCAGCACTGGTACCCACTATTGAGGAATATGGCCCAGGGCCCACCTTGGATTTTACCACAAATTGCCCATTTGCTCACACAGCAAAACAATCAGATTCTTCACAGCCAGCTAAAAACCTTAAATCTGGCTGCATGGCATATCACCTAAACATTTAGCCAGCTCCTCTTTCCCAAGCAGTTGTGGATGTTATTCTGGAAGCTAGGAGGCCCAGCACCAGGAAGGCCTTTTCGGACAAATGGAAAAGGTTTTGTGCCTGGAACCAAGCTAAAGGCCAAAACACACTTCAACCTCACATGCCTCAGATTCTACAGTATTTAACTGAGATGTTGCACAAAGGACTTTCTTTTTCTTCCATTAAAATCCATGCATCAGCTATTTCAGCCCACTACAACATGGAACCACCCTTATTTTCGCATCCACTTGTAAGGCAGTTCCTCAGAGGGGAAAAAACATTAGGCCCCCCAGGAGAGCACCTACACCAACATGGGACCTAAATTTTGTTCTGGAAAAACTTACGCTACCTCCCTTTGAACCAGCTTTCTCTGCAGATCTGCAGTTCCTATCATGGAAGACTGCCCTGCTGCTAGCAATAACTTCAGCTAGAAGTGTCTCAGAGCTGCAGGCACTAATGGCAGTGGAACCTTTCCTCATTTTCCATCAAGACAGAGTTTCTCTACGAACTAATCCTTCCTTCATGCCTAAGGTGGTTTCCAGTGTGTCTTTAAATCAAACCATTCACTTACCCACCTTCTTCCCAAACCCACAGAACAAAGGCGAAAGACTCCTGCATTCCTTGGACATTCACAGGCAACCTCGTTACTACTTGGATAAAACTAAGGCTTTCAGAAAATCTGACCAGCTCTTTGTATCCTATGCTACAGCTTCACAAGGGAAGGCTATATCAAAACAAACCATTTCCAAATGGATAGGACATTGCATTCGTTTTTGCTATACCCATCATGGAAAACCAGTTCCTGCTACCATTAAGCCCCACTCTACCAGGGCAACAGCTACATCTACAGCCTTCCTCAGGTGGGTTCCAGCCAAGGAGATTTTGGAAGCTGCAACTTGGAGTTCAGTACACACCTTTATCAAACACCATCACTTACCACTTTACTCTAAGACTAGGGTTGGCTTCGCCACTGCAGTTCTGCAGGGCCTTCTAGCCTCCTCTAACCCTCTATAACTCCTCTACCCATCCATAGCTTTGGGATTCTACCCAAGTGTGATGACTGCAGCAGGGTAACACAATGAACATAGTACAGTTTTGTACCTACCATAAATGTAGATGTTTGAGTGTTCACCCTGCTGCAGTCCAGGTTACCCTCCCTCCATCCCCTCTGATCTAACTGGCTAAATCTCTACAATACCTTCCTGATGTATTTGCTTATAGCTGGAGGGATTTTGTGTTTGTGCAAAAATTACTTAATTTGGTACTAATTACTGACCACCTTTTTGGGGGCACCTGACATCTGGGGCAAGAAAAACTGAAGAAAATGGTGTCGGATGCATTATATATACCCCTGGCGCACTGACATCAGGGAAGAAGCGACAGCAACTGACGCCGGACCAAGACTTTGGAATTCCGGCCGACTGTGGGACCGCCTGACGACAGGATAACCCAAGTGTGATGACTGCAGCAGGGTGAGCACTCGAACATCTACATTTATGGTAGGTACAAAACTGTACTTTTCATTAGCATATAAAATTGGCACAAGAGGTTGATGTTGTTGCCTTACATTTTTAGATTCTTCACTTTAATTCCTGGCTGGGGTACATTCTTTGTGGAGTCCACAAGTGCTCTGTGTTTGTATTTTCAGTAGATGCTGTGGTTTCTTCTCACTTCTGAAAGAATGCATAAATGTATATTAGAAGACCTCTAAATTTGCCATGAGTGTGCATGCAGTGTACAATGGTGAGTCAGTGTGTGTGTCGTGGGACTGGTGCACCTATCCTGATACAGATGGGTGTCTTGCACAGGATTAGTTCAACGTCTTACACCATTTGATTGCTTGGATAGACTCTGACTCCCCTGCGATCCTGAAAAAAATTAAGCTGGTAACAGAAAAGTAATATTTTAATATACAAAACAAACTAGTTTGCATTTGATTGTAACATATATTATTATTAATACTTGGTTTAAGTTTTATTACATGTAGTGATGGTATTATTTTTTCATGTATTATTGAGAGTATCATCATCACATTTGTGAATAACTGTGCACAGTGAAAACGCTCATCACTGGTTCAGACATTTTGCACCTTTTTGTGATAACATGCTATCACAAGCACATTGTGAGGCTATCTAAGCTGTGTTGTAATTTTTCATGTAGGAACTGGAAACAAGCCTGGTAGTTTATCTCTACCCAGGCACAGCTCTCTCTGAGGCTGTCACATTCTTATTCCCAGAGATTCATGCTGAACTAGCTTGTGTTATTTAACCGATATATTTTGACAGTCTTTGTGAATATAGTAAGAGTGTCATGTGTAAATGCCATAATACAAAGTGCTCCAGCAATACTTTGGATATACCCGTCCAAAGCAGATTATATGCATTTTGTACAACCTCAGATTTGTTTGCTTGCATATCACATGAACTAGTGGTGTTTTTTTCTCTCATTTTAATGCCTAAAAGGAAGTGGGTGACAGACGTTTTATTTTATCTGCTAGATAAAATGTAAAATATGTTTAGAAATTTAAAATATGTTTAGAAATGATGCTTTGACAATAGAACCAATGGTGAGTTAGCCACAGTGCATACATAAAGCTGGAACATACCATGTGAGAGTGTTCGATCTCGCCGTTTGTTCTTACACCTGGGTTCGGAGCCGATCCTCGGTTCCGTGTCGGCCGCTTGCAAGCTCTGCATCGAGAAGAAGCTCGAGACTAACCTAACTCCCACAATCCCCCTCTGCCTTTACCTCAGATCTAGTTTGCCGCTGCAGCGTTCGCATCACTTGATCGAGCTCGAGCACCTAAAGCTAAGATTTAAGGATTTTTTTCTTGTATTCTTGAAAATTATATTTTTTTATATCTTGTTTGTTGACTGTGTGTCTGTGTGATACTGTCTTGAGGATATTCTCGGTACCAGTTAAAGTTTTTTAACTTGTTTAGAGTTTCCCTCGGGGCCTATCCCACCCTTTACAGGACTTGACTACCGGATTAGACTTTTCTTGCTGGATTTGACAATTTTATCGGATTTGACTTTCATAACTGGACTTGACCTTTTCTTGTTACTATCCCTATTGTGAGCTTTACAAAAATGTCTGAGAAAGCTAAATCGGGGTTTAAACGTTGCCAATGTGGGCAAAAGATGTCAGTTACTGACAATCATAGTTCCTGCGTCTACTGTCTTGGCCCTCTCCATCTGCAAGAAGACTGTTCAATTTGTCACTCTTTCAGTGGGAGGGTCATGACAGATAGGCGCAGGAAACTCATGGATAGGGGTTTGTTAAAACCTACTTTTCAAGAGGCTCTGGATGCTTCAGACCAGGCATCCAAATCCTCGAAGGAATCGAAGACGTCGGAGCCCAAGTCATCGGCTCCGAGCTCTTCAGTTAAGGTTCGATCACCGGTTCCACAGACTTCGGGACCGAGTGTTCAACTGTTGTCAGTTTCCGAGCCTCGAGCCTTGGAACCGGTGACGGAGCTTCCTCCCTCGGCACTGTTGAGGTCGGCTCCGTCTTCGATTCCTTCGACCCGTTCTTCCAGGCCCCTCTCCGACACCGATGTAGACCGCGTGGTGCAGAAGTTAATGGAGAATACGGCCTTATCCAAACTCATCTCGGTCTCCTCTCAATTGGTGTCGAGACTTGAAGGCCTCCCATTATCTCCATCTGTTCCTCCTCCGAGACCTGTCCAGTCTTTGGAGCCGGAAGAAGCTGATCTGCTGATTGTGGAGCCCTCTGTGCCAGAACCGTCCTTTTCTCGGTCGGCTCCGTTCACCTCGACTCCGTCGGATCCGGTACCGGAGTCTCGGAGCCGAAGATCCATCCTTGGTTCCGGGACCGAGTCGGACCGATGTTTCGTTCCGACTCTCCTCTCGGGCCTCGGCTCGGATCGACTCGGTTCCGTCCTCGGGTCGATGCCTTCGTGCCTGTTTCGGGGATTCTTCCCATTTCTTCGGAACCGGGAGATACCTCGACTCGGGACCCGGGGGCCTTCGACCTCATGAGGAAGGTGTTGTCTACCCAGACAACCACATCAGTAGAAGCAGCCTCTCCTCCCCATAAAGGACCGTTATCCTCCTCTGCACCAATGGCTACATCCAAGCGTCGAACACCTGTGTCTCAGCCACCCCTGGAGGGTGCCCCCTCTTCCTCGGAGGCTTCTTCGGATGCTCCCCCCGAAGAAGTCCCTAGGAAAAGATTGTGTAAGAGGAGACACTTAGATTCTCCACAAGAATCATTGACATCGGACACTGACTTGGATGAGTCAGAAGGGTCCCCAAAGTCACCTTCAGAGGATGTCTCTTTTTACTGACATCTTGGAGATCCTAAAACAGAGAGGTGATTGGCAATCCCTCCCCCCTTCTGAGGATGAGTCAGTCTTGCTGAAGGCATTTGGTGCTCGCCCTTCCTCCTCCTGGGTCACTCCGCCCTTCGATGAGTTAATGGAGCTGATTGCTCGAAGGGCGTGGGAGACACCTGACACGGTGGAACCAGTCCCTAGAAAGCCTAATAAGTATATTACTGCACCCCAAAACAAGGCTTATCTCACAAAGGGAGTTCCAGTGGACGCTATGGTGGTGGCAGCGGCCACGAAAACGGAGATGTCGGAATCTTCCTCATCTGTCCATCTGCCTAACAAAGATTCTAGGACTATGGACAGGTACAGGAAGCGCATTTTTAGTTCAGCGGCTTTTTCTATGCGATCCCTGAACTATTTGACCCACTTTACACGACTACAGAGGGATCTAATCAAAGAGTTGGGAGATACCCACCAGGGTACTACAGATGCTGCTGTTTCAGAGAAAGTTACAGCACATCTCAATACCCTTACATCCATTGTAAACTCGTCCATGAGGCTGATCTCATACGCAGCCGAAGGATCGAGTAGGGCAGCAGCTTCAGCGATTGCTCTTCGTAGACAATCCTGGATGCGCTTATGTTCATTTGCGGAAGCCTTCAAGTCTTCCTTTACTAACGCCCCATTTGACGGTGCCACTCTCTTTGGCCCCAAAGTAAAGGAGACCCTTACCCGGTGTGAACAGGAGGGAAAGACTCTGTCTGCTGTCGGAGTCCGTTTTTCCACCCCATCCAGACCGTACCCCAAAGGGCAACACGGTGGAAAAATGTGGTTTTGAAAACCCCAAGGATCTTTCCCAGGCACACAGGGTGATGCCCCCTCTAGAGGCAGAGGAGGGGGCAGAGGTGGAAGACGCCACCCCGGCGGCAGAGGGGGTCCGCAAAACCAAGGTGACAGTGATACCCCCCCTGGAAAACCTTTCCAGCACTCCTGAGAGGAGGCCCGACTGTCCTGCTCTGGAGGCAGTCGGGGGTCGCTTAGCTTTATACCCTCAGGCCTGGCAAAATCTTACATCAGACAACTGGGTAAAAAGCGTTGTTACCAGAGGCTACAGAATACCCTTCCTACTGCCCCCCATTCCAATGAAAAGACTCCCAGATGTGCCGCCCCATCTGCGAGATCCTGCAGCTATAGAAATTTCAAAGCTGCTAGAAAAAGAGTCATCCAACCAGTCCCAGCGGACCAAAGAGGATTCGGAACTTACTCAAGGTTCTTTTTAGTTCCAAAGAAGACAGGGGACTGGAGGCCGATTCTGGACCTAAGCAACCTCAATACCTTCGTCAAGAAAGAAAAGTTCCGAATGGTCACGCTTCAATCGATCCTTCCATTTTTACAGAAGGACGACTGGATGTGGTCAATAGATCTAAAGGACGCGTACTACCACATCAAAATGGCCAGGGCGTCCAGGGATCACTTGCGCTTCCGGCTGGGAGCCAGCCACTTTCAGTTTCGAGCCCTGCCCTTTGGCCTGACCTCAGCCCCCAGGGTTTTCACCAAATGCATGGCAGTGGTGGCGTCTCACCTGAGACGCCTGGGATTCCAGGTGTTTCCGTATCTGGACGACTGGCTCCTATCTGCCACCACCCAGCGTCAACTGATACAGGCCAGGGATTACACACTACAGCTTT
The DNA here is from genome assembly GCF_019279795.1 of Protopterus annectens. Classification (NCBI taxonomy): domain Eukaryota; kingdom Metazoa; phylum Chordata; order Ceratodontiformes; family Protopteridae; genus Protopterus; species Protopterus annectens. The sequence continues at coordinate 760,580,078 of NC_056735.1, read as the reverse complement.
GTATTCACCTCGGAATTTCCGTAAATTTCGAAAAATCTTCACTACAGCCATCACAGCATATCTTATTCATAGGAGCAGAATTGGTTACGCATCATTTAATTCTAAGGCTTCCTCCAGAAAGGATAGCCTCACTACAAAGCCACATATCTCTTCTTCTGTCATCCAGAAAATCCCCAGCAAAACTGGTTCTGAAGGTTTTGGGTCTCATGGCAGCTTCCCTCATTGCGATATCATTGGGAAGAATGCACATGAGAGTTCTGCAATGGCTACTGTTTGCACAATGGTCGTTCCAACAACTTCCTCTGACACATAAAATTCTGATCACGAACACATGCAAATCACACCTAGCCTGGTGGCTTCAAACTTGCAACCTTTCCAGCGGAAGACCATTTGTGCTACCCATGCTGACAGCTACGGTGACCACGGACGCTTCCCTGATAGGGTGGGGGGGGGCATCTTTCAGGGACAGACAGTCCAAGGCGAATGGACCGAGTTAGAGTACAATCTGCACATCAATGTTCTAGAGTTGAGGGCAGTGTTTCTAGCGTTGCAACACTTTGCTCCCCTTCTTCCTCTAGGGACTATTGCAGTACAGACGGACAACATGTCCGTAGTCTGGTACATAAACAAGCAAGGGGGAACCAAGTCTTATCAACTATGCAGAGAGGCCATGAGAATCTGGCAATGGGCGGAGTCCACAGGTCGCTTTCTGATCGCAACGCATATCCCGGGGTCATCCAACGTCATAGCCGACAGGCTGAGCAGAGCAATCCTGTTGCCTCACGAGTGGTCCCTCAAACAGTCAGTTGCGAAGAGAATTTTTCGCAAGTGGGGCCAGCCTTCCTGCGATCTTTTCGCGTCTCCAATGAACGCCAAATGCAGGAGCTACTTTGCCCTATTACCTCCAGGAAGTCCCCAGGGATGCGCTGGTTCACGATTGGCCCCCGGGTCTCCTGTACGCTTTTCCTCCATTTCCCCTGATTGCAAAGTTTCTGCAGAAAGCCAACAACTTGCAAAGGACGATAATCCTCATTGCCCCATTCTGGCCTCGTCAAATTTGGTTTCCCTTTCTTCTGGCACATCGCATTCGGGGACCCTGGATGCTGGACCCGAACCAGATCTACTGACCCACTCGTCAGGGGCTCCCCACCCTCGCTCTTATCACTCCACCTAGCAGCTTGGCTGCTCCGCTTCTACTTAGCCAGGTCTGATCTTCTCTCACCTGCAGTTCAGAATATACTAGTAGCTTCTCATAAAGCTTCCACTACAAAGACCTACACTAGTAAATGGAAGCGTTTTGTGTTCTGGGCAAATACACAGCATTTGGACCCTGTTATAGCTCCTTTAAACAAGATCTTGGAGTTTTTGACAGAATTGTTTCACCAAGGAGCTTCTCCAGCCACTTTAAGGGTGCAATTGGCTGCCATTTCCAACTTTCATGTGGAAGAATGTGGGGCACCTGTTATGGCTCACAGACTTTGTAAAGCCTTTTTGAAAGGATCTTTCCATATTAGACCACCAGTTAGAACTCCTACATCTCCTTGGAATCTAAATCTCTTATTATCTAAGTTGATGCTACCTCCTTTTGAGCCAGCCTCCTCTTGTTCTTTGAAGTATTTGTTGTGGAAGACCCTCTTTTTGGTAGCCATTACATCCGCTAGGCGAGTGTCTGAGCTTCAGGCTCTTTCCATGAAACACCCTTATCTGATCTTTCATTCTGACAGAGTATCTCTTCGCACTAATCCATCCTTTCTCCCCAAAGTCTGCTCTATTAATAACATTAATCAATCCATTGAACTGCCTACCTTTTTCAAAAGTCACTCCAATAAGTTGGAGTATATGTTACACAAGTTGGATGTTCATAGACAACTTAGATTTTACTTGGATAGAACAAAGGATCACAGGAAATCTGATCAACTTTTGTAGCTTTCGCTGATAGCAGGAAAGGTGTAGCAGTTACTAAACGAACCCTTTCCAAATGGCTAACTGATTGCATTATATTCGTTTATGATTCTTCAGAACAAACTTTACCTGGCAAACCCAAGGGGCACTCTACAAGATCAGTTTTTACATCCCTGGCTCATGCAGCTCGCCTACCATTAGACACTATTTGTGCAGCTGCCACTTGGTCTAAACCACATACATTCATTTCTCATTACAAGGTAGACAGGGTTTCTAGGGACAGGGCAACCTTTGGTTCCACTGTGCTCAAGAACGTTCTCCGTGAGTTCCTCAGGAACATGGAGCTAGGGACGCTACCCAGGTGTAAGAACAAACGGCGAGATCGAACACTCTCACATTTAGAAGTTATGTCCTTACCATAACATTCCATGTGGAGTGTTCATCTCGCCTTTGTTCTTACATTCCCACCCTCCCACCCTCAGGAAGAACGTGCAGTTTGGTGCCTGGTCTGGATTATTTGGCTTCTGCTTTGCAGTCGTTGTATATATATGTATATCTTGTATATATATATGGATAAGTGCTTGTACAGTATGTTGTTTGTTTTTTGCATGAATATGCTCTCTCTCTGTCTCCTGGTTTGCTTGCAAACTAGATCTGAGGTAAAGGCAGAGGGGGATTGTGGGAGTTAGGTTAGTCTCGAGCTTCTTCTTGATGCAGAGCTTGCAAGCGGCCGACATGGAGCCGAGGATTGGCTCCGAACCCAGGTGTAAGAACAAAGGCGAGATGAACACTCCACATGGAACGTTATGGTAAGGACATAACTTCTAATTATCTGCTTTGCTCAGTTGTTGTAGTAACACCCAATAGCTGTCCTTCAGTGTATTCCTTCATAATTTGTCTGTTCAAAGCCACCATTAAAGTGTCTGCAATCTTAGTACATGTTACAGCATTCATTCCTTTAATATATTTCATCTGTCCACCACTGTTTCTGCAATGGCATATTTCTTCTTTGTAGGCTAAAGCTCTTTTTCCCAGTTATCAGTCTGTACTTTCTTCTTCAATCCTGGTCATTACACGTTATCCAACTATCCTTACTGTTACAGCTAAAACATTATTTGGCCAAACTGTGTCATCTCTCTTATTCATAATTTCATTCTTTCCATGTTAACTTGTTAAATCCAGTTCACGGTTGGTGGGGAAGAGCTTGGGATCTGTCCTAGAACTAAGTGGGTGCATGGCATTGAAACAAATATTGAATTCGGCACTGACTAACACAAGCATATTCACTCACATACATAGTACACTCATATTATCCAGTTTACCTGTGTCACATCTTGGGATGTAGGAGGAAGCAGGAGCATCTGGCAAAAACCTTTGTCCACCCAGGGCATTCCAGCTGAGGACCGAACTGATGAACCAGTTGTTTTGCAACACTCACTAGCAGTTGCACCACTGTACCATCCACTCATATCACCTCTTTTCATCCTAGTATCTTTGGAGTAAAGACTTTTGGAAATCAGCCTATTCTCATCTCTGTTGTGTATTGAATGAGATGTCCAAACACTTAGGGCAATTTAATAATCTTAATAAGAAATCAAAACCTCTGTTGAAATAAAGCAGATGTTCACATTTTAATAGGCAGAATGATTCTACAAGCTGCAGCCTTGCAGAAGTAAAAGTGCTAACTCCTGGGGAGGCCCTAAAACCACAGTAGATAAAAAAAAATGTACTTCATAGTAAAGTATTTAGTCTTAGTGTATTCTGTGTTGAGGTAACCCTTTAACATTGAATGTAATCGTCCTTCCGTGCTTCTAATCATCCTCGTGGCCTGTCTCTGAATTCTTTCAGTAATTAAGTCTGTCTCCTGCACAGTCTTAAACTGTTTGCAACATTCTAACAGAAAGTTTGTAAAGTAGTTATTAATGATGTTTACAGGTGTTGTAATTAAATTAAATTAAAAAAGGTTAGAATCTAAGAAGAAGATTGTTGAGATTACGAAACAAAACTAGCTGGTAGGGGAAAGTAAGAGTGGCAATAAGATGTGAGTTGGTAGGAAGAAAGAAGAGAGAGAGGAAAACCAGATGAAGGGATTTTCCGTAATTGTGTTAATTACAAAAGGTCAGAAAAGGGTTTATGTTAGGGACAAAAAAGTAAATGAGGTGATCTAGGTAAACTCACTGAGGAGTTGAGTCAATAGGATGTTCGTAGGTTCATAGAAGATTACTAGGCTAATGTTCCTAGATCTGTTATAAGCCTAGCTATGTTAATTCTAGGTTGCCTCAGTTGTCCCTGGTTAGATGGGTGTAGTTTATAGATCGACACTGACTACTCCTGTCCATGAGGGACATGGGTGCCACCCCCGAGGTGAATTTGCGGTCACCCATCCATTTGTTCAAGTTGTGCTTGAATAGGGTCATTGAGGAGCTCTGCTTCACATGAATTGGAAGTTTATTTCAGAGCACTGGCAATCTCTGGGAGACATATTTGTCTCAAATCAAAGAAAAGAGCCATGCAGAATAAGAGCTGAAATTAACTTTACATAGTCACCATCAGGTACCTCAGCATTTCACCTTCAAGGTAACTCACAAATTCACAAAGCTCCATTCATACAATGCTGCCCTCTACTGATTAATTGCATAATTCACATGACATTTTCGATTACAAAGTGCTTAAAATTCAGTCTTGCAAAATCATATAAACTTTACAGTATGTTCATGTACAAATTTTCCTGATAAATATTTTAAATAGTTTTTAAATAATAATTTCACTTTCCTTGCATTAAAGTATTACAAATTACAAATACCCCAAATTGCAGTTGACTTGACACACCCCTTAATAAATATTTAAATTAACCTCAAGATTAAGACCCCTTGGGCATAATGTGCTATAATTAATCATCCTACTGTCCAATCTGAGTAACTTCAGAATGATGTCACCCCCCCCCCCCATATTAAACGTTTGACCCAACACACAAAAAACAAACTCTCATCAGACCCACTATGGACCAAGTGAAAATGCTCGGCAACAGGACTGTTCATGTTTACTTTTCTTATGTCTCCCAAATGCTCTAAAATCCTAACTTTGACCATTCTTTTGGTCTGTCCAATGTACCATTTAATGTCTCTACAGCAACAACCCAAAATGTATACCACACCACAAGAATTAGGACTAAATTGTCCCCTGGGGGAAAAAAACTTTTTACCATTATTATAACTACTTGTCAGATTTTTGACCCTTTTACACACCAAACAATGTCCACAGGGAAAAGTACCAACTTTATCAGAATCCCCACCACTCTGTCTGACTTTGAGCAGTTCTTTAAGATTCAAATACCTCCCATAAGAAAATTTAACATACTTAGGGAATAAGCTACTAAACTGCTCATTGCTAGACACAAGATGCCAAGATTCCACCACTAATTCTCTCAATATCTCATAAAATGGGGAATATTTGTAACAAAATAAATGTCCTTTTTGTCCGTCTCATTGTTTGGATTATTCCTTATGACACTTCTCTCCAGCATGTTCTGTTATTGTCACTGGCAAGGTTGAGATCCCTAGAGCGAGTGACTCTAGTGCTGTTTGATTTGCAGATGTGCAGCATTTCCATCAGTTTGAGGTCAGAAACTGCCCTGTATGCTAGGCACAAGTCGCCTCTCAGTAGCCTATATGATGCAGAGTACAGTAACAGGGCTTTCAGTCTATCCACATAGGTCATGGTTTGGAGGCCCTGTATCTTCTTAGTGAGAAATCTCTGTGGCCTCTCCAGTTGCTGCAGGGGTCTGGTGAAATACATGCAGAAGGGAGCATTGTACTCTATTAATGGTATATGGTATGATTAGGGTTGAGTAAAGTGGGGTTATAACATCCTTTGACTTGGATGTGATGCCTTTACTTATGAGATGCGCAATGTAGAAAGCTTTCCTTATCACCGTGGAAACCTGATGGTCAGAGTTCAGATTGCTGTTGACCTGTGTTCCCAGATCTCGCACCACTGGGTATGAACTTAGAATGGAGCAGTCAATATTGTAATTAGTGGGGAATTCCGCGGTGCACTTTTTTGCATTTATTTTTAGACTAAGACTTTGGCACCAGTCATTTGTTTGTGTTAGCCCCTCCTGTAATATGTTAACATCGTGAGTTTATGAAATAGTTATTTTGTGAGGTAGAATGGAAAATGATTTTTAAGCTGAAAGTGTAGTTAGTAAAGCTGTACTCCAGAATTAGGATAAAAAATGCATTCAGATAATGGAAGTTAGGGAGGGTGGAGAAGGAAGTTACTAAACTGATTATAATGACCAAGACCAGGCTAGCAAGTATGCTAGCCCAGGTAGTAAATTTGGGAAGGGAAGGACTTTTTCAGGTGCAATACTGAAGAAGAAGGCAGAGGGGTCATTACCTTAAACAGGTTTAAACAGATTGCTCAAAGATGGAAGGAACTGAACCAAAAAACAAAAGAAGCTTACGGTAACCGCTATGTTGTCATGAGATGCCAAAACTCCAAACCTGTCCGATGTTCAATGACAGTTCAAAAAAACTTTTAAAAAAATCCAGCATTTATTGAAGATATCAGTAAAAAAAAACAACTAACAACATACTGAGAGTTAAGCGCTTTCACCCGTTGCCAATACGGGCTTCATCAGAACTAAGTTCAGTGAATGAAACAGTTGCAGTTTAAATTGATTCTTTGGTGCCAAAAAATGTAGTCAAATTTAAAGCTACAGCTAGTAAAACTGTAACTAACATGTATCTAAATAATAAATAAAAACCATGAATGGTAAAATCAATACATAACAGTGTCCCAACACATATTAGCCAATCATTAGCGGACCGGAGTTCCGCTGTGGCAACCCCTAACCGGGAAAAGCCGAAAGACACAAGCAAACTACAATATTCAAGATAACTGTTCGAGAATGTAGTTTTCCTGTATATTCTGGATGAAAATTGCTTTCTGTCTTTAAAAACAAATGTGTCAAGATATGCTAACCCCTCCTGGCTGTGGGAAGAAGTGAATTTAAGATAACTACTACTAGAATTGATGTAATCCAAAAATCTAGTAAAAATATCATAACTACCTTCCTACAGAATATAAATATCATCCAAGTAACGTGAATAATATCTAATGTGTCTAAAAAAATTCACATTGGAACACAGTGGACTCCTCCCAATCCAGCATAACCAAGTTCGCAAAAATGGGAGCACAAGCTACTGCCATTGCTACTCCCTTGGTTTGCCGGAAGAATTCACCTTCATAGAAGATGTAGTTGTGCTCCAAAACTATACTCATCATGTCAATTATAAGACAAACTTTGTCCCAATCCAGGTCAGCATATTTTCTGATACTGTTTTCAAAGGCTTCTAAGCCCTCATCTTTTGGTATACATGAGAATAGATCGATGACGTGAATGGTGACGAATAACAAATCTTCGTTGTAAAGATGAATAGGAAAATGTTTCAAAAATTCCCATGAATCTTTAACTAAATGAGGAATTTTGCTGTAAATGGATTTCAACATAGTGTCTATAGCTACCCCTAAGGGAAAAGTCTTGGATCTACTTCCAGAGATGATTGGTCTAAAGGGCGGATTGTCTATATTTTTATGAATTTTAGGAATTCCTACCAATGATAATCCACTTTCAAAAAATTATATGTATCCAAGGTGATACGGTTGTCTATCAGGAATTCCTCTATATGCATATTGATTCTTCTATAAGCCAAGTTCATTTCATTTACAGAAATAATCTCATAATTACCAGTAGAATTTTGTAACTGATAAATTTGTGAAAAGAATCTACATTTTTCAAACAGCAGGCCAACTGGCCAATCAAGGGATTGGAAATGGGGAGGCAAGTGGAAAAGGCCTCATTTAAATCAAAAAGTGGGAAATCAGTGGAAAAACAGGCAAATGAATCAATCAAGATATTAGAGCGAGGGATATGGGAGTATTTAGGTGATCATGAAAATATAGGAAACAATTCAGTTATAACTAAAACAGGTGTACTAAATAATAGTAGCGAAGTCAGCCCAAACGATAAATGCACTTATACCAAAATAAATAATAAACTCAAAAAGCAGGTAATAGTGCAAAGGAACGAGTCTGATATGAGCGTTTCAGATTTGATATTCATTCAAGTATCAAGTCCCAGAGTTGTTAACATAAGCACGTTTATTGACATAAATACGACAAAATAATACACGGATAAGCGCTTTCACTAAGATTAGCTTCTTCAGATCCTGCAAACTGTGAATAAAAGCAACACTTTTTATAGTGAACTTAATGGAATAATTGAAGCATATTAAATAAATTAATTAATTAAGAACAGCTTTGTTGTAACCATTTAGATAAAACACAGATATATAACTAAAATATATATACATTTATATACATCATGTCAATAAAAGAAGTGGTTCCAGTCACACATATCTAAAAAATATGTATATATTTGTACAATGAAGACATAGAACATATCAAGACTTCTTTATGTATAATTAATATTATTAAATAAGAATATGCATGAATAAAAATATATATATATATAAATGTAAAACCAAGATCATCATCCTGTCAGTTTGTATATAAAATATGTATGTAATGTAGATAGATATACTGAATTAAATATATGTATTAATGCATGGTGAAGTATGATAGAAACTTGGATATATGACTTATATATGTAAGTATAAATATGTTCAGTTTATATGTTTTTATAATAAGAAATATATATATGTGTATGTGAGAATTGAATAAATAAATAAATAAATAATTAAATATACTAATTGATATATTAATGTATGATGATACATGGTGAAAATGTGATATACTAAATCATAAATCAATCTAATATATGCATAATATAAGATGTCTGTATATAAATGTATATGAAGAAATAAATAATGTGTATAATATGTACATATAATAAATATATATAAATAAATAAATACAAAACAAGATCTACATGATATGAGTATAAATGTGAATATAAATATGAATGGATATATAAATGGATAAATATGAATATATTAATAGATTATATTAAAAACAATTGGATGTGAATATTAAAAATTAAGAGTGTATATAAAATGTTAAGAAGGGGGATGGTATATGTATTTGATATTAAAATGGTTATTGAAAAATGTGTGTTTGATTGTATGTTTAAATGATTCATGACGCTTGTGAATAATGTTGTGTAAAATTTCTAATATGAGAAATAAAATATATATGTTCATATATGTTTGATCACTGGTGAATGTATGCATAACTATTTATTTAATATGTCTGCGTTGTTTAAGGTAGGGCTTTATTGATGCCCTTTCATTTAGACCATGCCCTTTGTCTGCTCTGAGTTGGATAATCCAACCGCTTTCCCTTCCTTCTGTATGGCATCTTATATTACCTCCCTTTCATTTGGTATTATTACTTCCAATGCTCTAAATGTAAATGTATGGGAATCGCCTACCTGCATGACATGTTTAGCTAAAGCATTGTTAGGATTTTTCTTTCTAATACTGTAACAATGCTCCCTCATTCTATCACGTAGGCATCGATTAGTTTTGCCTACGTAGAATGAGGAGCATAATGTGCATACTGCAAGGTACACCACATTGCAGGTCATACAATTGGCATCTACAGTAATACTAAATTCTTTATTCAAATCTGGATGAATAAAAATAGGATCTGTATTTATTAAGGAACAAAAGTTACAGTGTCCGCATGGTCTGGTGTTCCCATCTAGTGGTGGGACTTTTCTGTCATTTTTGTAACATAGTAACCTTTTCAAATTTCTTTTATTTCTATATAGAAACGATGGATTATCACCTACTATATCCTTAATTCCATCATCAGACATTAAAATATCCCAGTGTTTATTAACAATATATTTAATTTCATCATTGTCTCTTGTAAAGTATGTTGAAAATTTAACCCTATGTGGATTTGAAACAATAATATTATCTTTTGTAGTATTTGGTCCAAAGTAAGGTGCTCCTCTATTTTCACGTATATCTGCTGTAATCTTTAAATGTTCCATTATTTCATTGGAGCTATATCCCCTTTCTAATAAATTATTTTTTAAAACATTTAAATCATTTTCTAAACCAGTCTCAGTTGAATTCATCCTAGACATTCTAAGGGCTTGGCCCTTCATGATATTTTAAAAACGTATGTTGGATGCATACTATTTCTAAATAGAAGCATGTTCCGATGACATTTTTTCCTGTGGATACCTGTATTAATTATTCCACATGGTAATTTTTCAATAAAAAGGTCTAAAAAATCAATTTTGTTTATGTTCCATTTTGCTGTAAATTTTAAACAAGTATTCATATTATTCACAACAGTGATAAAGGTATGTAAATCATTTAATTGACCATCCCATAAAATAAATAGATCATCCACAAAGCGCCGATAAAATTGTACATTGGATTTAAATAACGTATCATGAAAAAGAACTGTTTCTTCCCATTGGGCCAGGAACATGTTGGCGTAGCTATTGGCACATGGAGTGCCCATAGCTACGCCATCACATTGCCTATAAATATTATTATCAAACATGAACACATTGTTTTCCAAAATTATTTCTAAGAAATACGTTATCAGATCAATTAAAATGTCAGAATATTCACTATGATTTCTTAAATATGAACCGACATAAGTAACCCCCAAGGCATTCGGAATTACTGTAAAAAGAGATTCTACATCTAGGGTAACAAAATTAAATTTTCCACTGATGTGCAACCCTTTAAGTTATCGTATAGATCTGCTAGAAATTGCTTCGAGTCACGCAACACATATGGATTAGTGTCAAGAATGCATCTTAGATGTTTTTCAATGAAAACTGATAAGTGTTCAGTCACCCAACCTCTTCCTGAGACAATTGGTCTCATTGGTGGGTCAGAGGGATTTTTATGAATTTTCGGTAGGCCTTGAATAATTGGGATGGTGGGTGTGTCTATGCATAAATATTCATATAGATTTTTATTGATTAGGCCGCTTCTGTGGATGTCTAATAAAACATTATATATATCAATACATTTTTTATTCACAGTTTCAATATTTTCCCTAATATAAAATTTGTCTTGTAACATTAATTTCATTTTGTGTATATAATGTTCACTATTTAAAATTACTATCCCTGATCCTTTGTCTGCAGGTCTGATTGAAATATTTGACTCATTTTTTAGTTTGTTTAAACTAGTTCTTTCTTTAAAATTTAAATTGTCATATCTTTTGTTATTTCTTTTTTCATACTGTTTTTTGTTATTAAAAAACTTATGAAACTCATCCTCAGTGACCTTAAAATATGCTTCTACTAAAGGGTGGTTAGCTGGAATAAAATCACTTAGTTTCTTAAAAACAAAGGATTTTTTGGTACTTGTATTAGGTATAACAGTTTCATCCTTTGAATCAAACATGTGCTTTAACATAATGTTGCGACAAAAGATTTTCAAGTCTGTAATTGTATCTATAATCATGCTATTAGTATGGGGTATAAAATTTAAACCCTTGTTCAAAAGTTCTATATCATCCTTTGTTAATTCAAAACTAGATAGATTGAAGATTAACCCTAGTGATTGTTCATCCACATTTTCTTCAGGGTTGTGGGTTGGGTAGCTTCTCCTGATATCTTTCTTTTCTGCCTCCCCCTGCTCATTGACCGGGCCCTTCTTGGCCCTTTGTCTTGACGTATGGCTAAAGGGAAAGATAATCCAGCTGCTGATTCCAGATTATTAATATTTCCTTTAGTCTTTGGTCTAGCCACAATCAAGCTATGATGACAGATATAGAACTAGTCTATAAACCAGGAAGTGAACATCGTGGCGGAGATTATGCCAAAATCAAGCATATACCAGGAGGTGAATACCGTGATGCAGATAACGTTAGCACTACTGAGAAGCCAGGAGGTGAATACCGGGGCATAGACACTGCTAATATCATGCGCAAGCCAGGAGGTGAATACCGAGGCGTAGACGCAGTTACTACCATACAGAATACCAGTGGTGAGCATCGGAGCAAGGAAGCGCTTGAACTACGTTTCCGGAAATACCTAAATGGATCTTCCATTCCAATATGGTTTTTAGAAGACAACGCTAATGCGAATGAAAGTGAAAAGCCGATGGTCGATATGGAGAGATTAACTAGGCTACTTGCTGACATTGAAAGGGACTTCTACAAATTAAAACGCTTGCAGATTCAAAGAATACATTTTGAATTCTGCCTACAAAATAACATAATACCACGTGGATTACGAGTTTTCTCAATGCCCAGTCAAGGGCAGGATTATCCCGAATTATTGGCGCTATGGCAGCGTATTAACATTGACACCAGCCGTAAGTACTTACAATTATTAATAGACTTTTTTCTGCCAGAAGAAAAGACATTAATAAGTACTATTAACGCCAAGCAAACAGAACTTTTTACTAGTTTTACGGAAAGTGTTGTTAATGTATTATTTGAAAATATGTTGGATTGTGTAGCAGCCTACGAACATAAACTGTTCCAACAAAAGAAATCAAAAGTAGCAAGAGATTTTAGAGATTTTAAAAATGGTAATGTTTTTGTTTGGCCTAGGTACACCCCTAACACTAATAATGTTTCTAGAAATGCACCTATCACTGCAAATACTATTGAAAGGCCAAATACTAACAATGTTATTAGAAATATACCAGTTGTTTTAGATACTAATGAAAGGCTTTCTACTACTAATTTTCATATAAGCAATGATCAAGACATAATGCATGACCGAGTTGAATGTGACACTAGCATTAATAAAAATGTTCAGAAATCGAATGAAATTAATGTAACTACTTCTAATGACTCAACTACTATGAATACCAAAGAAATCAATAAAAGTATAATTAACACAATTGATTCTACTGTGAAACATGGGAGCAATAGTCATTTAACAACATTTTCTGATGGACAAATAACATTATGCAACGAAACAGAAAATATTTGTAATGACTCATCTGATGTAATACATTTAACTTATACAAGTGACACTACTAATCAAAATTTATATCCCAAAGTAAGCATTGCCAATGCCAACCCCAATAGCAATGCCAATGCTAATACCAATAATAATGCACCTGATACACCAGTAGTAAGACCAAAGACTAAAGGAAATATTAATAATCTGGAATCAGCAGCTGGATTATCTTTCCCTTTAGCCATACGTCAAGACAAAGGGCCAAGAAGGGCCCGGTCAATGAGCAGGGGGAGGCAGAAAAGAAAGATATTAGGAGAAGCTACCCAACCCACAACCCTGAAGAAAATGTGGATGAACAATCACTAGGGTTAATCTTCAATCTATCTAGTTTTGAATTAACAAAGGATGATATAGAACTTTTGAACAAGGGTTTAAATTTTATACCCCATACTAATAGCATGATTATAGATACAATTACAGACTTGAAAATCTTTTGTCGCAACATTATGTTAAAGCACATGTTTGATTCAAAGGATGAAACTGTTATACCTAATACAAGTACCAAAAAATCCTTTGTTTTTAAGAAACTAAGTGATTTTATTCCAGCTAACCACCCTTTAGTAGAAGCATATTTTAAGGTCACTGAGGATGAGTTTCATAAGTTTTTTAATAACAAAAAACAGTATGAAAAAAGAAATAAAAAAAGATATGACAATTTAAATTTTAAAGAAAGAACTAGTTTAAACAAACTAAAAAATGAGTCAAATATTTCAATCAGACCTGCAGACAAAGGATCAGGGATAGTAATTTTAAATAGTGAACATTATATACACAAAATGAAATTAATGTTACAAGACAAATTTTATATTAGGGAAAATATTGAAACTGTGAATAAAAAATGTATTGATATATACAATGTTTTATTAGACATCCACAGAAGCGGCCTAATCAATAAAAATCTATATGAATATTTATGCATAGACACACCCACCATCCCAATTATTCAAGGCCTACCGAAAATTCATAAAAATCCCTCTGACCCACCAATGAGACCAATTGTCTCAGGAAGAGGTTGGGTGACTGAACACTTATCAGTTTTCATTGAAAAACATCTAAGATGCATTCTTGACACTAATCCATATGTGTTGCGTGACTCGAAGCAATTTCTAGCAGATCTATACGATAACTTAAAGGGTTGCACATCAGTGGAAAATTTAATTTTTGTTACCCTAGATGTAGAATCTCTTTTTACAGTAATTCCGAATGCCTTGGGGGTTACTTATGTCGGTTCATATTTAAGAAATCATAGTGAATATTCTGACATTTTAATTGATCTGATAACGTATTTCTTAGAAATAATTTTGGAAAACAATGTGTTCATGTTTGATAATAATATTTATAGGCAATGTGATGGCGTAGCTATGGGCACTCCATGTGCCAATAGCTACGCCAACATGTTCCTGGCCCAATGGGAAGAAACAGTTCTTTTTCATGATACGTTATTTAAATCCAATGTACAATTTTATCGGCGCTTTGTGGATGATCTATTTATTTTATGGGATGGTCAATTAAATGATTTACATACCTTTATCACTGTTGTGAATAATATGAATACTTGTTTAAAATTTACAGCAAAATGGAACATAAACAAAATTGATTTTTTAGACCTTTTTATTGAAAAATTACCATGTGGAATAATTAATACAGGTATCCACAGGAAAAAATGTCATCGGAACATGCTTCTATTTAGAAATAGTATGCATCCAACATACGTTTTTAAAAATATCATGAAGGGCCAAGCCCTTAGAATGTCTAGGATGAATTCAACTGAGACTGGTTTAGAAAATGATTTAAATGTTTTAAAAAATAATTTATTAGAAAGGGGATATAGCTCCAATGAAATAATGGAACATTTAAAGATTACAGCAGATATACGTGAAAATAGAGGAGCACCTTACTTTGGACCAAATACTACAAAAGATAATATTATTGTTTCAAATCCACATAGGGTTAAATTTTCAACATACTTTACAAGAGACAATGATGAAATTAAATATATTGTTAATAAACACTGGGATATTTTAATGTCTGATGATGGAATTAAGGATATAGTAGGTGATAATCCATCGTTTCTATATAGAAATAAAAGAAATTTGAAAAGGTTACTATGTTACAAAAATGACAGAAAAGTCCCACCACTAGATGGGAACACCAGACCATGCGGACACTGTAACTTTTGTTCCTTAATAAATACAGATCCTATTTTTATTCATCCAGATTTGAATAAAGAATTTAGTATTACTGTAGATGCCAATTGTATGACCTGCAATGTGGTGTACCTTGCAGTATGCACATTATGCTCCTCATTCTACGTAGGCAAAACTAATCGATGCCTACGTGATAGAATGAGGGAGCATTGTTACAGTATTAGAAAGAAAAATCCTAACAATGCTTTAGCTAAACATGTCATGCAGGTAGGCGATTCCCATACATTTACATTTAGAGCATTGGAAGTAATAATACCAAATGAAAGGGGAGGTAATATAAGATGCCATACAGAAGGAAGGGAAAGCGGTTGGATTATCCAACTCAGAGCAGACAAAGGGCATGGTCTAAATGAAAGGGCATCAATAAAGCCCTACCTTAAACAACGCAGACATATTAAATAAATAGTTATGCATACATTCACCAGTGATCAAACATATATGAACATATATATTTTATTTCTCATATTAGAAATTTTACACAACATTATTCACAAGCGTCATGAATCATTTAAACATACAATCAAACACACATTTTTTAATAACCATTTTAATATCAAATACATATACCATCCCCCTTCTTAACATTTTATATACACTCTTAATTTATATTCACATCCAATTGTTTTTAATATAATATATTAATATATTCATATTTATCCATTTATATATCCATTCATATTTATATTCACATTTATACTCATATCATGTAGATCTTGTTCTGTACTTATTTATTTATATATATTTATTATATGTACATATTATACACATTATTTATTTCTTCATATACATTTATATACAGACATCTTATATTATGCATATATTAGATTGATTTATGATTTAGTATATCACATTTTTACCATGTATCATCATACATTAATATATCAATTAGTATATTTAATTATTTATTTATTTATTTATTTATTCAATTCTCACATACACATATATATATTTCTTATTATAAAAACATATAAACTGAACATATTTATACTTACATATATAAGTCATATATCCAAGTTTCTATCATACTTCACCATGCATTAATACATATATTTAATTCAGTATATCTATCTACATTACATACATATTTTATATACAAACTGACAGGATGATGATCTTGGTTTTACATTTATATATATATATTTTTATTCATGCATATTCTTATTTAATAATATTAATTATACATAAAGAAGTCTTGATATGTTCTATGTCTTCATTGTACAAATATATACATATTTTTTAGATATGTGTGACTGGAACCACTTCTTTTATTGACATGATGTATATAAATGTATATATATTTTAGTTATATATCTGTGTTTTATCTAAATGGTTACAACAAAGCTGTTCTTAATTAATTAATTTATTTAATATGCTTCAATTATTCCATTAAGTTCACTATAAAAAGTGTTGCTTTTATTCACAGTTTGCAGGATCTGAAGAAGCTAATCTTAGTGAAAGCGCTTATCCGTGTATTATTTTGTCGTATTTATGTCAATAAACGTGCTTATGTTAACAACTCTGGGACTTGATACTTGAATGAATATCAAATCTGAAACGCTCATATCAGACTCGTTCCTTTGCACTATTACCTGCTTTTTGAGGTGTACTAAATAGTTATAAAAATTTTAATATATATAATTATACAGATTTAGTACTTAATATCTCACATTTCAATTTATTTTCTAAAGGTATGAAATATATCCCTACAACTAATTTCAAATTAGTAGACTGTCTTAGTGAGGTTAAATTATACACAAGGAAATTAAATTTAGCGATTATGTTTCATAACACAGATGATAAAGGACGGAATCAGAACATAGGCTCTAATTTATTAAAAAAGAAGAGCACTTTTATGCCCGTAATGAATCCAACTATAGCTGTATATGAAAAATCAGTTACTAAACAAATTTATCAGTTACAAAATTCGTTATGGGGCAGAAAAATTAAATCCAGTTTGTCTGATGAAGAAATAGAGACATTAAAAAATATGAGGAATGATAAAACAAATCCATGTAATGAAACCAGACAAAGGGGGAGGCATAGTGATATATGACAACATGGCCTATGCTTCTAAAATGTATGATATTCTGCATTCTACTGGTAATTATGAGATTATTTCTGTAAATGAACTTGGAGATATTTGGAAATGGGCCCTATGCATAACAACCATTCTTTGAAACATACTAAGAAATGTGGCAACTGTAACTGATGTCACACTATAAATTTGAATGATGGGGTGAGATTAGACAACGTCAACAGATCTTATATTAGGTTTAGACAGGGGAACTGTAGATCTAAACTATTAGTATATTTAGCTTTATGTGGTATTTGTTCGGCTTTTTATATTGGAAAGACCAAAAGACAGTTAAACAAGCGTATCTATGACCATATGTACTGTATTAAAAAGAGAGATGATAAAAATGCTTTATCCAGACATATTAAATTGTCGGGAAACAATCATTATTTTTCATTTGCTATACTGGATACTATCAAGTTGGACCCAACAGGGAGAGACTATAAAGGTTATTTATTTTATAAGGAATTGTGGTGGCGTTCACTGATGCTTCCACCCCCCCAGGGTTGAACAATTTTATTTCTATTAAGCCATTGCTCAATATGCTTGATTAATAATAGCACATTTTTATTTAAGCTACTAGTAGCTAATATGTGTTGGGACACTGTTATGTATTGATTTTGTCATTCATGGTTTTTATTTGTTATTTAGATACATGTTAGTTACAGTTTTACTAGCTGTAACTTTAAATTTGGCTACATTTTTTGGCGCCAAAGAATCAATTTAAACTGCAACTGTTTCATTCACTGAACTTAGTTCTGATGAAGCCCGTATTGGCAACGGGTGAAAGTGCTTAACTCTCAGTATGTTAGTTGTTTTTTACTGATGTCTTCAATAAACGCTGGATTTTTATAAACTTTTTTTGAACTGTCATTGAACATCGGACAGGTTTGGAGTTTTGGCATCTCATGACAACATAGCGGTTGGCGTAAGCTTCTTTTGTTTTTTGGTTCAGTTGTTGTGCGAATGCCATCTATTGATTTTATTCAAGTGTGTTTTAAAAGATGGAAGGAAGGAAGTTAGGGATAAGAATCACTTTGATGAAATGCTAATTTATTCTTCTTCTTCTAAGTATTGACAAAAATGAGAGGGGAATTAATATGCTGGGAGAGGAAGAAGGTAGAGGGAGGTGAGAAAGAGATGGGCCATTAGACAAAGAGTAATGAAATGAGAGTTGGGACTGATTAGCTTATTGGAGGGTTAAAGCACAGCCTCCAGCCAGAATGTCAGAGCAGTCTTAACTCTAGCAAGTACGCTGGGCAAAAAGCACTCACAGAATTCTTTAATAGATCTCTACCAATTGAAGAAGAAAGAAGAACTAGATGACTGAAACAGTTCAGTTGCCCATTTCTTCAGGAGAAATAACAAGACTACTCATGGCATCTACAGGTTAGTTAAAGTGACATCAAAGACAATTGGAGGATCTTGAACAAAAAGGTTGAATCATTTCTGAAATACAGCCAGCTTCAGGACCCAAGCCATCATGGCTTTACTGACATAGAGAACTGCCCGTCAAACATCTTGAAGTTGGATAACTTGGTAACAACAGAGCTGGCTGAGAGCTTACCAGTGGACTAGTTATTGTGGTGCAGGAGGACTTCAGTAAGTTCTTTGATGTGGTACCACAAGGACTACTAGATAAGCTGAAAAGGCCAGAATTAGGGCAGAAACTATGATGTGGATGAGGGAATGGTTGAGAGAAAAACTCTGAGACTAATGTTTAAGAGCAGCTGTCAGGGAGAGCCAGAGGAGTATCACAAGAGTCTGAGCCAATGGCTAATGAACTGAACCTGTTTGCAGGTAATATGGAAATTCAGTGCTTTTCCATTATTGGGGCAACACATGAAACGCTGAGCTCCAAATCCAGTGTCTTGTCATGTCTTTTTGGTCTTAATCTAACTGTGTGTGTGTGTGTGTGTGTGTGTGTGTGTGTGTGTGTGTGTGTGTGTGTGTGTGTGTGTGTGTGTAATATTTTACTGGATAATATTTAAAAAAGGAGATTTCACTTCTACATTTTACACACACCTGGTTAGACTAAGACCAAAAAGATATGACAAGACACTGGATTCGGAGCTCAGTGACCACATTTAAAGTGTTTCCCTCTTGCGTACCAGCGGGACAAATAAAAAAAAAAAATGCAACCGAAACCCGGGAAAGCATAACCTCGGGTAAACACTGATAATTTATGTTATATTAGGTACATGATCACTACTTTAACTCCTTTGCATTCTTTGTACTTCCTAACGGTGGTTATTTCCGTTGTCAAGGAAAACCCTTTTAAAGCACTAGCTGCCGCCTTTAAAAAAACGCTTCACAGCTAACAGCTGTTTCATGATTCCAATCCCAGCTGCCAGAAGCCAGATAACTGTAAGTAATGAAATTGTGCTTTTGGAGGATGTACGTACAACTGTAGTTCTAATGGGCTGCATACTTTTTAAAATATGGAGAAATTAATTTCTTTGTACTTTTTTGTTATCGGAGCAACACTTTAAATGCGGTTGCTGAGCTTCGGACCCAGTGTCTTGTCATGTCTTTTTGCTCTTAATCTAACCAGGTGTGTATAAAATATAGTACTGGATAATATTTCAAAAAGGAGTTGTCAATTCTACATTTTACGCAAGACCAAAAAGGCAGTCCTGAATATGGTAAAGCCTAAAAAAGGGAAGAGGGTGAGATGAGATGTTGGTGTACACAGTGCTGTATTGAGAAATTGTAGAGATGGAACACAGAGCATGAGATAAATAGGAGGAGGCAGCACGTACATATTAGATGCTTCAAAATGCACAGACTGAATAGACCTGCAGTTATATGATATTGTAATCATGAAAGCAGAATGACAACACTTTTCTTTCATGAAGATCAGATCCCTGTTGTAAAGTGAACTTCAATAAACTTCAGTAAAAATCCAGGTAACTGCACATGCAGGCAGTTATTACATAAAATGGCATTTACTGTCACTTCAATGTTCTAGACAACCAGCCTACTAAAATATGATGTTAGGTAACCTCTAGAGTTTGTTCCTGTCATCAGACAGAAAATTATGCTGCTTTTACTACAAAGCCATAGGTAAATAAATACGAGTTAAAGCATTTGGGCTGGACAGGTTATTTTCTTCTGTACTAAGTATGTTCCTTCGATAAGTGTATACATTTGTCATTGGTAATGCATATTGATCTGCATCTTCACCAATCTGAAGTAACAGTTTACTCTGACTTGCTTGATCTCTGATCAGTAATGACTTGCTCAAGCTGTAATTTTCTCAAGTTGTTGCTTCCTCGGTATCTGTTTACTCCTTACTTATTGTAGCGATGTGTAAAGGATTACAGGTCTGTATTTCAGTCTTATTTTAGGCCGATGAGTGACAGAGAAAAAGAAAAAAGTTTTATTGTTATGTACAGGTTTAATAAAGAACACAGTTTGTCTGAGACAGAGTAACTATAAAGTGAGTATATTTAAGTAAAGCAGTGTGGAGGCTACAAAAACACTTATTTTAATGTTTGCACATTTTCACAAGTTTCCTCTACCCTGAGGTAGGATATTTGGTTAACAGTAGTTGGGGTGGGGGCTGCAGCTCATCATGTCAGGGATTAGAGGGGAAAACACCCTTCCCTTTCCAAAAGCTGTGACAAAGTATGCTTTCTTTTTCAATAATGTCTAATAGTTCAGTAGTATTGGATTGTCACTGTAATGTTGTGGATAATGCAGTGTTAACTAGTTACTATGGCACCTGTGATTTGTAATTTTCTCTTTCTTCTTTTCAGCAGTAAATTTATTATTTTAATTTATGTAGTATATGTCTAAAAGTGCTTTAATTAGTAATATTCAATTAACTTCATATTTTATGTTTTCATTTTGATGTCTGCATACTAAACTTTTTTTTTTAATTCCTTTTTTTGCATTTTGAGGTTGAAGTGATATAATGTCCTGTACCACAAATACTTTCTCAAAAATCTACAGTGATGATGCATTAAATAATCACACATCGGAAGTGCTATTTTCCAGATATTGCAACAAGCTGTTTTAGAAAGATCACATTTCAGCTAGTTCACAGGAAGAAAAAAAAAATGTCAGTTGCATGGTTCATTAATTTAATACATTTCCAAATGGTAAGGCAGTTTTCCTGGGGAAGCCAAAGGAAGTCTGAAGTTATGTACTTGAAGAAGTGACTAGCTAGTGTTACATTAATATGAGGTCTTGAATATTAAGCTTTCTGCATTTAGCTAGTGAATGTGTGTATTTGTAAGTCATTAGTAAAAATATCTGTCTCTGGCACTTGATGTTAAATCCCTAGTTGTAATATCTAGCACTGATTAGTGATAAAGGTGCCAGTGGAGTCAGAGCAGGTGGATGGAAATGAGCAAGTGATGTTGGCTAGTACATTCTAGGTGATGGAGGTGGTTCAGTCTACTACAATGTTGGTCCAGACTTGAGAACAGATGTATAGCATATAGAATATGGGCAGTGATGTACAGTTATGTTTGCCGAACAGAAAAAAATAGCCTTCTTTAGCCATGTATGAATGCAAGCATTTGTCCTGTGGGAGGGGAATAGGGGACCCTCACTTCTCTAAGTACGTACACCAACAACTGTAAGAAGAATTAATAATCTGACAAGAGAAACACCTTTCCTGGAAGACAGCAGTGTTTTCCTATTCCCACCTTACTGTGGTACTAGGTATTGGGGGGAATGAGTAATTCAGGAAGAGAATGATGGAGCTAAATATTTGCAGAGGTGGGATGAAAATGGATTAAACATGTATTAAAACATACTCTACTAAACCAAATCTTGATTGCTTTTTACTGTGTGTGTGTGTGGGGGTGACCTCAGGGTGCTTCTGTGGAGTTCAGCACATCTTTTTTATGTGCTGAGAGAGGCCCATTGTACTTTGTTGATTCCTAGGGAAGGCTCACTGAATGTTCTGTGGTTTGAGGGAGGCTAGGCGTGACAGAGTCTGAAAAAAACTTGTACTTTAGTGAAGCTCATTTGAATTCATTATCTGTGTGCTTGATCCTAGCCTCATCCTGCAGGTGCTGTCAAAAGGAATCAGCACACCTCAAAAACATACTCTTGACACTGTAAACATTTGTCTTCTGCGATGGACGAAGTAATAACAGAAACTAAACTGAAATAAATTCCTCATTGGCAAGCTGTATTAAAGGAATACATTGCAGACAGTTGCTTTAGGGATACATAATGATTCTTGCACAGCAAACATCAGCTTATGCTGTCAGCAATGTGCAACCAGTCATGCATAATCACATTGATGTAATCCATATGCATTATTCTTTCTTCCATTACTACTAGGGACAGTTTGCAATTAAATCTTAATGTGGGGTAAATAGTATACCTCTTAAGATTCTGTAATACCAGTAGTAAATGTAGACTAACAGTTTTGTGTTGTGAATATATTGTTGCAATGTTAATGGAAATTGGACCGCGCTTTTGGTCTGTATATGAATGAATGTAATTGTCTCTACCATCTGCCGAGGGTCATTGATGAATATGTTTATTTACCCAGTTAATGAAATAAATAAAAGAAACACTGGTCCTTTTTGTTGAATATGTCTATATACAAAGAGCATAACAATGTAATTGCTGTTTTAATTGACCTCCTCATCATACATTCCGGTATAATTTGGGAGTCACTAACCGAGAAGGTATGATCAATATGCATAATTAATCTACTGAAAGAAGTTAAGGGCACTTTGAAATTTGGGAAACTCTTCCCATTTTTTAGAGAATTGTGAGTGGAAACACAGGATCTGCACTTGAGGATCTAGTTATAGATGCAGCAGATATAAGGGCCTATATGGTACTAAAATTTTGGCTGAAATGTTTGATCTAGTCAGTTAATCTTGTTGTATATGTTACATCAAATAGTAGGACCTTTGATGTTCATTTTTGCTGTTGGGTACAGAAATGTAACAAAAAAATTAACATTTAAAAGGTTAACTTTAAAACATAGTCTTGTTCTGCCATCAAGTGGCACTTTACTTGAACTGCTCTGATGTGACTTAAAATAGACTAGTGCTCCAGCTTTAGCACTTTGATATTTGTATTTAAATATACATAATGTGCTGTGAATAAAAATGTTAAATCATATTGTTACTTTATATGTGCATTGTCACCAATCACCAGTGCATTATCATAGTGTTACAGTTTTTCACAGATATTAGACTACAATTGTGCAGTCAATTTTAGCATGCCATTTGTATCTTAAAAGTAAATTTATTGAATTCTGTGTTTATTAGCTGCAATTAATATCTAAGAGGGTTATAGTAATGTATAGCAGTTACCTAGTTGTCAAAGGTTACATTACTAATGGGAACAAAATAAATGTTAAATGGGAAAGGTGGTTAAATATTTTGGAAGAAAGGGGAGAATGAAAGCTAGACTGAGATTCAGAGATGTAGCCTACACTGTGTAAGGCTGGTGCACTGAAGCAAGTGAGGCAAACTTGTAGCTCATGATTCAAAGACTGCCCTACTGTACTGCACACCAGGTGTTAAGTTGCTTTGCAGTGCCAGAATCACAGTTATGCAGATGACTTTTAGAGGATGCATGGTATTTTATATGCAGGTCAGAAAGCACTCCACTGCACTCTGGAGGTTGCACCAATTATGGCATTTTTAATCAGAAGATTAGAACTATCCTGATATCATGCCCTGAGCCATACCTTTGTAAACCAAGTTCCATCCAAATAATGCATAAATGTGCAGCTGTACAGTGATAAGATGGTTCAAGTTTGGATTCCTCCAGATACAAATAACAGTAAGATACTAATCTTCCTTGACTACTCTTTCTACTGTCTTCTAAAATCTATTAAGCAAATCGCTTCAGAGAAACATTCTATTGTGATTGCCTTGCCCTCATGCAACTACATTATGATAAAACTGGGTTTTTGTAACCACTTACCCCAAAAACTATATTTATCTTAGTGATATATTTCTTTTTATACATCATGAAATAGTTTTGCTATACTCCTGATTATTGACACTGTATAACATTGTATTGCTACTTAATGCCTTGTAATAATCTGATTATTGACACTGTATAACATTGTATTGCTACTTAATGCCTTGTAATAATCCTGTAACATTGCTGTTTAATGCTAATTTATAGTGAAAATTGTATAATATGTTGGAGCTTTTTCTCCCTGGGCCTCCGCTGAAAAAGGACTCTTCAGCTTAGTCGGGCAATCCCGGTCAACAATTGTAAAATAAAATAAAATAAATAATACAACATTCGACTGCACGTTCCTCCCAACATCCGAGAGACATGCTGAAGACAAAATGGTAATCCTTCAAACTGTGTGTGCATGTGTGTGTGTGCGCGTGCGTGTGTGTGTGACACACCCTATCCAGTATTATTTTTCTCTCTCCCTTGTGTCCATTCAATTCTGGTTCTTAGATATTTTTGAATTATGTTAAGCAGGAAGATTGGAAATTGAATGTATATGCACAAGTACATTTACAGACAGCAACCTGCATTTCATTCCCTCAAGTGCATCACCCTTCCCATAACACTGTAGCTATCTTGAAATTGTTTTTGCATGTAGTCACCCTTGTACATGTAAAGTCAAGATCATGTATATATGAGTGTGAGAACATGGGTCTCCTACCATGTAGTATGACCATGCTTCCTGTCCTGCTATCGTGAGGTACTACACATTAAACAACAGGACAGACGGCAGAATCTCTTAGGTTATGGGCTTTATGGCATACCCTTTAACCTTTGAGCTGCAGCGCACAAGCAACTTCACTCACATAGATCTGTTTGCAACAAGGTATTGTGCTCAGCCTCTGCACTTTTGTCCTGTTTTCTACCATCCACAAGCTTGGACATCTTATATGTTCTCCTTTCTCACAGCTCAGCTTGTTTTATATGTATTTCCTCCATTCATGTCTGTTCAAAAACTGTTGCTTAGAATGAGAGCATACAGGGAGAATGGAATCCTGGAAATGCTCAGATGACCAGGATAAATGTAATTCATTGTATTTATCAATCAGCCTCTCCAAATTTGGTTCCTCCTCTTCACAAGATACCTATGTTCCAGCAACAGTGATTAATTCAAGTCACAAACTGTGTGCAACCTTTGTGCATGGTGAATTTGCTTTTAATTCTTAACAGTGCTTCAATGCCTGCTGAATTTATTCATTCTTAACTGTTGCAAAACCTTCAGTTAGAGTCTTGTACAGCTAAATGGAAACTTATTTTCTTGATGAGCTGCAAACCAGTCTGTCACCATAAAATTATGCTTCATTGTAAAAATGATTAGAAAATATGAATCATTTAAATGAAACATTGTTTTGATAGAGGTTGTGATATTAATATGAATGTTATGCAGCTTTCTGATAGTTCTGTAAAAGACACACTCAGAGAAAAATATTCTGCCTGGCATTCAGAAAAAAAAGCATCTTCATCAGTATTCCCTTTTTTAAGGGGATACAAGATCCCACACATCCAGTATGCAAAAGACTGTACCCCCTGTACCTCCTCCAGACTTATTTCAATCAGGTTCACAGTTAAAATTCAGGAGAATGGCTCTGTCCTGACCTGAATGTCTGACTTGTCCAGATGTGTTGCACATTTGTTTACCTTTGTGTTATGATTAATAGAAAATTAAAATAGAGAAAAACAGTCTTGCATTTTTCTGGAAATGTGTAGCTTTTTGACATTTCTGCTTGTATGTCTGTCTTTCCTTTGATTTCCCTAATCTTGGAGTTTTCAGCATAGCAGTGTCAACCAGTGGTTGTGTTTTATGCCTTATAGTGCAAATTCACACATTATATTCACACATTATATCTGAATTCTGAGTGTCACTGTGCGCCTTTCCAGTAGCTTTATCATCCTTGGAGTTAGAGTAATTGTTTAAGGGGGTATGCAAGCAGATTCCCTACACGGAAGGTGAGAAGTAGTAAAAGGGGTTCTTGTATGTATATTGTGGTCACTATAAAAGTTTGTGTGTGTGTATGTGTATATATATATATATATATATATATATATATATATATATATATATATATATATATATATACGCACGCATTATAGAATGTTATAGTCATTTCGTAGAAGCCATTTGAATTATGAATTAATCATTTTTTCTTGAGATGTGCTGCTGCTTGTGTTATAACAACAGGCAGAAGATAGTGTTTGTGTGCTTTTTTTTCTGTCACAAAGCTAAAAAAGGTGAATATTTGCCCTTTTGTCTTGTAAGTAAATTCTCAGTTTATACTGCGTAGTACTGTTTGCCTAACTGTCCATGGTAAATGTTAATACTGTTGTTGAGCATATGTCTTAGTCTCTGCTGTGTTCTCCGGTAGCTAGTGTGCTAGTCACACTGCACCATTACAGTCGAACGAGTAGCCTGCTTTCCCTGGAGACAAACACATTTACTTGGAAACGTGTTCCTACTCCTGGCATTTTCTTTCTGACCTACACACATTCCTCACTCTAATGGGTCAGATTAATGATCAATAGCATGGTGGTGCCATGCCAGTGTTTAAATAAAATCATGATATGTCTGACTGCCTCCCTTTGTTGGTTTCCTTTGTGCCATTAAAGACTGATTTGTTATCTGTGGAATTAGAGTTAGGCTATAGCTAGGAGGAAGTACGTTATTGGCAGGCTCACAGGCCTTTTATTCATATGTACTAGAAGGGGGATTATGTGTCATTTTAAGTTTTCTGTTCATGATGACAAATCCTTTCACCGACTGTTGTATGCTCAGCAGATCAGTGTGATGCTTTAATTACATGTTGTTGAATGTCCACATGAATCCTTCTGTTCAGTGCCTTTGGCAAAGATCTTTTAAGGACAAGGCTGTCAGTTGTATTTCCAGGTACTGAAGTACACAGCTAGAATGCTAATTTGACTAAATGAAATACTGCTGAGCAGTTGCTGTATGAAATGCCTCCATTTGGTGTCTCTGGAGATGCACAGAATACAGCATTCCTTCTTCTGGCTGCACGTGACTGTTTGAAGTGGTTGGAAGACATGTTATTACTTTAAAGGCTTTTACATTTTCATTGCCCTAAAACTGTATGCTTAGTTGTAGGTAAAGCAGTTTTTTTTTTCTTTGTAATTGAATTGCCAGAATGTTGTACAAGTGCACCTTGATGTCCTTTAGAGGAATAAAAGCAGAAATGTTAAGTTGTCTATCTCGCCTTCATTCTTGCTGGATGGGTTCGGAGCCGACCTCGGCTCCGACTCGGCCACTCTAAAAGCTCGAGAGTTGGTTCCACCGGCTCGAGGCTCCCCTTATATCCCACAATGCTAGGCGAGAGTTACCTCAGATCTCGTTTGCCGCTACAGCTTCGAGGTTGGTTGTTTCTACCGGTTCCTGGTGAGTGTTAATTTTTCTTGTAAAAATTACTCTTTAAAACCCCTTTTAAGTTAATATTTTTTCTTAGTTAGTGTAGATTAGAAAACTTTATTACCGACCCTAAATTTTTCCGTTTTCTTTCCCAAAGAACCTTTGGTTCTTCCTTTGGGCCCTTAGGCCTTCCCTTCCCTAGTGGAGTGTTTGTGTTTCTTGTAGTTTATTCTAGTTAAGTGTACTTTAAATACTAGTATTACTACTAAATTTATTGTTTTTTCCTGACAGGGTATAACTTGTGTGTTTGGGTGAGTGTTTGTGTACACCTGTCAGTCAGGAAAATGTCTAAAGAAGCAAAGGTCTCCGGATTCAAGAAGTGTGATGCGTGCTGTCAGAAAATGTCTCTGACAGACGCTCACACTTCTTGTGTCTATTGTCTGGGGCCTTTGCACCTGCAGGACTCCTGTGCTGTGTGCCATGGCTTCAGCCCCAGGGTCCTGCAGGAAAGAAAAAACAAATTAATTCTTAGAGGCTTACTGAAGCCAGAGGATTCCCTGTCAGTTTCAACAGGGAAGCCCTCTAAGGCATCGAGGTCTTGACTCCGGCTTCTGAGCCGAGACCTCAGGTTGCTCAACCTTTGCCTTTATCGGCTCCGGCTGGAGCCGATAAGTCTCAGTCCACAGTTTCTGTGGCTCCTCGGCTCCGGCGGGCCGAGGTTATTGAGGTTCCCGTGTCGGCTCCGACCAGACCTTCGGAGCCGACAACTAGGAAGAGGTCTAGGTCACCATCTCTTGGCTCCGTTCATTCGGCTCCAGGATCTCCCCTGCTGTCTGAACGGAGCCAAAGGTCTCATTCCTCTAGGTCATCGAGGCTGTCCGATCATGACCTTCAGAGGGTAGTGAGTCGACTACTTAAGTCCGAGGCACTAGCCCAGATGCTTCAGAGCCCGACTCATCAGTCGATGCCTGCCCCGGTCCATCAACATTTTCCTCCTTCGACTCTCTTGAGTTCGGAGCCGGGTCACGTCGGAACCGAGACTGTGATTACTTCGGAGCCGAGACAATTGTCTTCGGCTCCGTCGTCGGCTCCGTTTTCTTCTTTGGAAGAATCTCGGTGCCGGACTTCCCTCGTCGGCTCCGAGGGGGTGAGTGGCATCGGACCCTTGTCCGACCCCCCTCTCCCTCTCGGGCTTCGGCGCTGGTGAGTTCGGCTCCGACATCGGCCTCGGAGCCATCACTGTCGGTGCCGAGGGGGGTTCTTAGCTCCTCGGAGCAGGGACCTCTGGCTCTGCCTGACAGGGGTGCATTCGAGGTCATGCGGAGTGTGTTAGAGCCTGGCTCTACTCCACAGTCGGCTCCGTCCGCCCCTCCCTCTATGCTGCCTCAGGGTAAGTCGACTCAGTCCCTCATCCCGGACCGCAGAGAGCCAGCTCCTCAGGAGCCCCCTGTGGGGATTTCATCCTCTTCCGAGGCCTCTCCTGATTTGGCAGAAGAGCCCCTCGGAAGAGGAAGTGCAAGAGGAAACACATTGACTCACCTGAGTCTATCACGTCAGACACAGATTTGGATGATTCTGAGGGTTCCCCCCCGTTCCCCTTCTGAAGATGTCTCATTTGCAGACATTCTGGAGATCCTGAAACAGAGGGAAATTGGCCAGCCCTCAACCCTTCGGAGGACTAATCTGTGTATCTTGAGGCGTTGGCTCTCGTCCTTCCACCTCCTGGGTGTCCCTCCCTTCGACCCCCTCATGCAGGTGGTTGCTAAGAAGGCATGGACGGCTCCTGATTCAGTGGACCCCACTCCCAGGAGACCCTCTAAGTTCATCAGAGCTCCATCAGACAAGCAATTTTTATCAAAAGGAGTTTCTGTGGATGCTATGGTGGTAGCTGCTGCCACAAAGAAGGAACTGGCTGATCCTTCAGTACCTGTCCATCCACCTAACAAGGAATCTAGGTCCATGGATAGGTACGGGAAGCGGATGTTCTCCTCAGCGACATTTACCATGCGTTCGCTGAACTACCTGTGACATTTCACTCGTCTTCAAAGGGACTTGATCAAGGAAGCGAGTGAAATGTTAAAGGATCCTACAGCTGCGGGTTTCCAAGAAAAGATGAACACGCAGCTGGCTACCCTTAATTCCATATCCAACTCCTCCATGCGCCTCCTCTCTTACGCGGCCGATGGAGCGAGCAGAGCCGCAGGGACAGGTGTAGCCTTACGTAGGCACGCCTGGATGCGGCTATGCAATTTTGCGGACCCTTTCAAGACGTCTTTCACGAACTCCCCTTTTGATGGATCATCTCTCTTTGGTCCTCAAGTGAAAGAAACCCTGACTAGGTGCGAGACTGATGGCAAGACCCTTTCTGCCGTCGGAGTCCGTTTTCGACTCCTTCTAGGCCTTACCCCAAAGGCCAGAAGGGTGGGAAGATGTGGTTCCGTAAACAATCTCAAGGGACTTCGCCTGACGACAGAGTCGTTTCCTACCAAAGGCAGAGGTGGGAATAACAATGGTAGACGTCGCCCTAGGGGCAGGGGGGGTCCGCAGAACCAGGGCAATCGGGAAGCCTTTCCTGACAAGCCCTTTCAGCATCCCTGAGGTGTTGCCCGACTGCCCATCTTCGGAGGCA
The DNA here is from genome assembly GCF_019279795.1 of Protopterus annectens. Classification (NCBI taxonomy): domain Eukaryota; kingdom Metazoa; phylum Chordata; order Ceratodontiformes; family Protopteridae; genus Protopterus; species Protopterus annectens. The sequence goes on along the minus strand of NC_056735.1, from coordinate 760,549,967 downwards.
GTCGGGGAAGATTGTCACTGTACCCAGAAGCCTGGCTATCCCTGACTCAAGACAAATGGGTACAGTCCATCATTTCGAAGGCTATTCTATCCCCTTTCTTCGCTTTTCCAAATCAGTCAAAAATCCCTTCCAGATGTTCCACCGCTCAAAGGGATATAGCAGCTTTGGAAATTTCAAAACTGCTTGCAAAAGAGCAATTCAGCCAGTGCCAGCAGACCAACAAGGATCCGAATCTACTCAAGGTTCTTTTTAGTTCCAAAGAAAACAGGGGACTGGAGACCGATTTTGGATCTCAGTGTCTTGAACAAATCAGTCAAGAAAACAAGATTTCGGATGGTCACGCTGCAATCCATTCTTCCCCTTTTGGGCAAAGGAAACTGGATGTGCTCTATAGACCTTCGGGATGCGTACTATCACATAAAAATGAACAGACGCTCCAGAAGATTCCTCCGCTTCAGGCTGGGAACCAGTCATTTTCAGTTCAGGGCCCTGCCCTTTGGTCTCACCACTCCCCCCCGGGTGTTTACCAAATGCATGGCAGTGGTAGCTTCTCACCTGAGACGACAAGGATTCCAGGTGTTTCCATATTTGGACGACTGGCTTCTCACAGCTCCCACCAAGCATCTCCTTCTGATGGCCAGAGATTATACTTTTCGCGTTTGTCAAAAACTGGGTATTTCAATAAATTGCGAAAAGTCTGTTTTGTCGCCTTGTCGTACTATTACCTACATAGGCGCAAATCTAGATACTATAAACATGTCTGCAAGGCTAACTCACCAAAGGATATCAGACATTCACAAATTGGTGTCACTTCTTCTCAACAACAACAGAGTCAAAGCCAGGTTAGTTCTAAAGGTGTTGGGAATCATGGCAGCGGCCATACCTCTCCTTCCATTGGCCAGATACCACATGCGGATCCTTCAGTGGATGCTTTTTACTCAATGGTCATACCAGGAACTTCCAATGTCTCACACCATTATGATCACGCAAGCGTGCAAAAAGCATCTCATGTGGTGGATGTCTTCCCCAGCTCCTGGCGGAAAGACCATTTGTTCCACCTCCTCCGGTTGCTACTCTGACAACGGATGCCTCCCTGATCGGGTGGGGGGGGGCATTATCAGGGCAGGACAGTTCAGGGCTCATGGCAACCAAACGAATGCCACTTGCACATAAATGTTCTGGAGATGAGAGCAGTGCTTTTAGCATTGCAAGCCCTTCAAGACTCTCTTCCCTTGGGAACAATTGCAATCCAGACAGACAATATGTCTGTAGTGTGGTACATCAACAAACAAGGCGGAACCAGATCATACCCCCTGTGTCGAGAAGCACTCAGACTGTGGCAATGGGCGATTTCTTCTCAGCGTTTTCTGATAGCAACGCACATCCCGGAAGTCCAATCACATTGCGGACAAGTTGAGCAGAGCTATACTCATGCCTCACGAGTGGTCTCTGAAAGACTCTGTAGTGAGAGAAATTTTTCTCAAGTGGGGTCAGCCTTGCTGCGATCTTTTTGCTACTCCCCAAAACAGCAAGTGCAGAGAATATTTCACTCTATTCCCTTTACCAGGCCAACCCAGCAGAGACGCTCTGGTCCAAGTTTGGCCCCGGGGACTTCTGTATGCATTTCCTCCTTTCCCACTGATCTCTCAAGTAATACAGAAAGCTATCGCTCAGAAGGCCTCATTGATCTTCATTGCTCCTTACTGGCCTCGACAAGTGTGGTTCCCCTTTCTACATCGATTTCTTTTGGAGCGACCGTGGAATCTGGACCTAGTTCCAGATCTTTTGATCCACCAGTCGGGTCAGTTTCATCGCTCCCTCCCCTCTCTGAACCTCACTGCTTGGTTCCTCCAGTTCCAACCGTAGCCAGGCTTCCTCAATTATTTCACTCTGTTAGAGATATATTGATAGCTTCCCATAAATCTTCCACTCGAAAGATTTATTTGAGTAAGTGGAAACGCTTCTCATATTGGGCACAAGGAAAGGACATAGATCCTTTCACCGCTTCCATCCAACTAGTCCTTGATTTTCTAGCTGAACTCTTCCATGCAGGTTCATCTCCATCTACACTTAAGGTTCAATTGGCAGCTATTTCTAACTTCCATGTGGGTATTTCTGAATCTGCCCTAATGTCCCACAAACTTTGCAAAGCCTTTTTGAAAGGAGTTTTTCTTCTCAGACCTCCTATAAGAAATCCTCCTTCTCCTTGGGACCTAAATTTAGTTCTTGCTTCTTTGATTCTTTCCCCTTTCGAACCTGCAGCTTCATGTTCCTTGAAATTATTATCATGGAAAACTCTCTTTCTGGTGGCTATCACATCAGCTAGAAGAGTTTCAGAACTTCAAGCACTCAGTTGTCGTCCTCCTTATCTTTTGTTCCATAAGGACAGAGTATCCTTACGAACTAACCCGTCCTTTTTGCCTAAGGTGGTTTCAACATCAAATCTAAACCAAAGCATTGACCTCCTGTCTTTTTCCAGAGTATTCCAATAGGTCTGAACAAAATTACACTGCCTGGATGTTCATCGTCAATTAAGGTACTACTTGGATAGAACAAAACAATTCAGAAAATCTGATCAGCTGTTTGTCTCCTATGCGAAAGCAGAAAGGGACTTTCAGTTTCAAAGGTATCATTATCCAGATGGCTAACATCTTTGATTTCCTGGTATATGAAATTAGACAACAAAATTGCCTAATAAACCTAAAGCCCATTCCACCAGAGCTTTGGCTACTTCTTTAGCCTTCCAAGACAGACTGCCTATTGACACCATTTGTGCAGCGGCTACTTGGGCTACTCCTCACACTTTTATTTCTCATTATAAGTTGGATTTAGCTTCTAGGCATAGAGCTAACTTTGGTTCCACTGTTCTCAGGAGTCTGTTCCGTTAGGCCACCCGGGACAAGGTGCTAGGGACGGTCCCATCCAGCAAGAATGAAGGCGAGATAGACAACTTAACATATAGAAGTTATGTTCTTACCATAACGTTCCATGTTAGTTGTCTTCTTCGCCTTCTTCTTAAGGCCCCACCCTCCTTCCCCCTGGCCTGGACAGACCTAGAGGAGTTGTGATCGTGACCTCTCTTTCTACCACCTCTTTCTTAGTCATATGCTATTATGCATATTTCTTGGTTCAGGATGTAGGTCACCCTTCTTTCTTCCTGTTGTTAGAGGTGGATTCTGTTTTACAATTATACTGTTACTGTTATAAGCTGGGGTTAGCTTACAAACGAGATCTGAGGTAACTCTCGCCTAGCATTGTGGGATATAAGGGGAGCCTCGAGCCGGTGGAACCAACTCTCGAGCTTTTAGAGTGGCCGAGTCGGAGCCGAGGTCGGCTCCGAACCCATCCAGCAAGAAGAAGGCGAGAAGAAGACAACTAACATGGAACGTTATGGTAAGAACATAACTTCTATTTAATTGCTGTTGGTTCTCGATATTGTCCTCTGGTATGTATCTTGGACACATGACTGTCAACTGTCAAGATTTTCACAGAACGTCCAGATCTTTGCGTCATATTTTTGGTCTGTTCCTCATAAAATTTGTGTTTTTCTGGCAAATTCCTGATTACTAAAGTAACTAAGTAATGAAATACATATGATTTTCAGACTTCATATCATTCGGAAAGTGCTTGCTAACACAAATCCTGTTGTTCTGGCAATTTTCTAAATTTATAAGAGCAACATCTTAAATATCTTCTCCCTATTATATTAGGCATGTTCCAGATTATGCTTGGACAGTCTGCCCCAGTAAAGATGTTGATGTTGAATTTGCCGTGTGTGTGTGTGTGTGTGTGTGTGTGTGTGTGTGTGTGTGTGTGTGTGTGTGTGTGTGTGTGTACATACAAATATATTATATATATATATATATATATAGAGAGAGAGAGAGAGGTTGCATGGTTGCATTTTATTTTGTCAAACTTTCATTTGTTTGCCAAAGTGAACTACAGGGTAGTTTGTGTGAACGTCTGTTTTACTGGGCGTGTGTTTTTTTTGAAAGAGGGAAGTGGATTTGTATTGGGCATGGGAGTGAGTGTATGTTTGCATGAGCAAGGGGATAGATTTAGTGTATTTGCTTGTGTTTGTCAATTAGGTTTAAGACTAAGGTTAGGTAAGGGGTAGATGAAATGTATGAGGGAGTATTTGTGTGTGCATGTGTATGTATGTATGTAGTGGGTGTCCAAGTTGTCTTTTTAGTGGTAGTATTATAGGAAGGGCTTTTCTAAGGTAAGATATACAGTTAGGTACAAGGGCAAGGTTACCATGCCCCCTATATCACATCAACCCTAACCTTAACTGTTCACCTTTCCTTAGAAAAAAGTTTCTATAGTACTACCACTATTCAAACAAATTAGGTCTGAATCTTGTGGTAGGGTTATGGTTTAGACGTGACAAAAGTAAATTGTTTTCTTTTTATCTTTTTCCATGTTCTCTGTTTTTTTTTGGGGGGGGGGTTAGTAATGTGAATATTCAAAATGCTTTTGTCACTCTCTTGTTTATTGCCATTTTAAACATTTGTGGCATGATCATGTGTGTGTGTGTGTGTGTGTGTGTGTGTGTGTGTGTGTGTGTGTGTGTGTGTGTGTGTAATACTGCCAATAAGTGACCCTGCTGAAGGATTGCTTAGTTGTAGCCAATTATAGCATGGCATAAGAAGTCTTTAGGCATAAAGGGTTAGGCGACAAAAAATCAATCAATGTTATCACTGGTTATATACCACCAGGCAACAATATTCCATCCCTAGAATCCCTCCTACACTGGGTTAATCAAAGTCTTCCTCAAGAAACCATCATCCTAGGTGACTTTAATATTGACTGGATCACTTGCTCAACCACTAACCCCACCAACCATAGTAATCTCTACTACTGCTTCTCCCAAGTCATTCGATCTAGCACTAGGATAGGAAATGCTAAAATCAAAGAAAGTCTCCTAGATTGGATTTTGATAAGTAAGACCAGTACTCCATACTAAGCAGGAGTCCTTCCGGACACCCTTAGTGACCACCAACCCACCTTCTTACTAAAATACAAAATCCATGCCAGCTCTACCCCACTAAAACAAATTACCTGGAACAAAAATAACTTTGACCCAAACAAATTCAAACTCGAACTAAAATACCATAATTGGAACATACTAAAAGAAGTACCCCTAGAAGAAGCTGTAATACAATTCAGCAACAATTTTCTAAAAATCCTAGATGCCCATGCCCCACAAAACTCAAAATGAATACTGCCCCCTGGATCACCAAAGAGACTAAAAATAAGATTTCTCAAAGGAATAGAGCTTGGCATCACTGGAGAGCCACAAAAACTGCAGCAACTAGAGAAGAATTCCAAAAATATAGAAACGAAACCAAAATAACTATTCTCCAGGATAAATTATTTCCTTCATCTGCAAAACAGGCACCAAAACAGCCCCCCAAAATTCTGGGCAGGAGTAAACTACTTCACCCTGGCAAACCCTCCACCCCATCGCCAACCTCCACAGGCGAAATCACCGACATACCTGAATCATTCAACAAATACTTCATAGAAACCATCTCTAAACTAGTTCAACAACAGCCCACTGCTACTACTACCAGTATCACCAAACCTGCAGTCAGGCCCCAAACTACCTTCCAATTCCAAACCCATCGCTGCTAATTATGTCAAACAATTACTATCCAAACTTAAACCTACTACACTAGCAGCGGATGGCATCCCAGCAGAATACCTCCAGTTGGCTGCTAATGAACTTGCCTACCCAGTCTCTATTCTACTTAATAGATCTATATCAGAAAGCACCATACCACCAATCAAAACCTCCTACATCATCCCTTTACATAAAGCTGGAATATCCACTGTCCTCACCAACTATCGCCCTATTGCCATCCTGTCCCCACTAGCAAAAATTCTTGAAAAATATATACATTACCAACGTATGCCATACCTACTTAATAACCAACTTCTCTCTCCTACCCAACATGGATTCCACCCTGCCCACAGTACAACCACAGCCCTTCTTTCCTTTACAAACTTCATCAACCAAAACAGGCACATAGGTAAACTAACATCTGCCATATTCTTGGACCTGTCAAAAGCATTCAGTATGATAAAGCATCCCAAACTACTCCACTCCCTTACTAATCTTGTCCTTAGTGATCACGCACTAGCCTGGTTTCAAAACTATCTACATTGTAGACAACAAGCAGTTCGATGGGACAACAACCTATCCTCACTGTTGCCTATTACCACAGGAGTCCCACAAGGGTCCATTCTGGGACTCCCTTCTATTTTCCATCTTCATTAATGATCTCCACAGCATATGCCAAGATGCAACTGTTCTACAATATGCTGATGACTCAACATTAGTCTGCTCAGCCAACGACCCACACAAACTCCTCTCCATTACCCAAAAAGTCTTTGAAATTACAGAAACCTGGTTTCTTAACAAAAACCTATTACTTAATTAAGACCAAACTGTTGCTAGTTAAACCAAACAAATCCATCTCAATGCCCAACACATTCAATTTTGTGTCCAGAGATGGGCGTATCATCTCTCCAGGCACTCGTACTAAACTGCTAGGAGTGACCATTGACAACAACCTCAAGTTTGATCTACATATAAATCAAACTATTAAAAACATTCACAAAAAAATGGGCAGTCTTTATAAAAACAAACCATTTCTAACCCAACCTGCTAGAATAACCATAGCTTAAACCCACCTCCTCTCCACACTATTCTACGCCGCTCCCATCTTCACCAACCTACCCAAAACTGAAATGGCCAAGCTTAACATCTGCTACAATCAAATTGCCAAATTTGCTGCTGGTGCTCCCTACCGTGCCCACCACTGTCATTCACTAAATCAACTTAACTGGCTTGAATTCCCAAATCTCCTCTCATTCCATCAGCTTTCTTTCGCCCAGAAACTCCTACTACTTCCTGAAAACCCCCAGCACTATCTAATCTACTTAAACTACAAACTAATACCAGACAACTTCGCTCTAGTGATAAAAGGCTAATCAAGGTGACCAAAAGCAATAACACACCAGGTGACTCCCTCTTCCCTAACTACATCAGTAAAATTTGGAACACATTACCTTCTGCTATTACCTCAGCCAACTCAATGGTCACATTCAAAAAGCTACTAAAAGAGCACCTAAAACTCGCATGGCTAAGCCCTTGCTACCCACCAGGTTGACCCATATCATACACACCCTCTGGCCCACTCTCGTGCTCCTTTTCACTTCTATCCCTTCAAGAAGAATCGTAACAGCTCCTTATAGTGCCTCACCTGCGAACACCCACACCAACAGTCAGCAATTATACACATTCCAACTTTAAACCCAACCACATCTCACAAAACTAACTCTAACATCCATTCCCAACCTCCTTTTACCTACATTTGTTTCAATCAGTGTTATTACTGGAAACCAGTACATTCTAAGTACTACTTTACTCTAACTTAAACTATGGAATTTTGTTAAAACTTGCGACTGCCAATGACTATTGTACTTTGTAACTTTAAAACAATGTAATCTTGTTAAATCATGTGTTTTCCTATGAATACTTGCTTGCTATGTAGAAATCTCATAGTTGTTTGTTCTTAATCTGTGGAGCTTTTCTCCCCAGGCCTCCGCTGAAAATGGACATGTATCCAGTCGGACTCTCCTGGCCAACAAATTTAAAATAAAAAATGAATAAATAAGCTTTCTCTCCCTGTGTGAAACATGAAAGCAGTGCACCAACACATCTTTTGTGGACGTATGGTTCTGATCATCACTTAGTACAAATATAACTTTGTTGTTTTAGTAGCAGATCTGAAGTTGACCAGATAGTTGGCCAAAGCTGTTGGGTTAGTAATAAAGGTACATGGTACATTGTGAGATAACACCAGTGCAAAAAGTGTGTTGGTAGTAAGGTTTTCAAATTTGTTAATCTTTTAAGTGGAATGATCCATTGTGGAGTCATTTGTGAAATGACACAGGCTGTATGCAAGACAAAATATTACTTTAAGTACAGTATAGATATCTAAACATAACCCGCGGTGGTGGTGCTGCGGTAGCATCGTCGCCTCACAGTAAGACGCTGTCCGGTTCGATTCTCAGCTAGAGCGTCTTCTGCGTGGAGACATGCTTGAATGGGCATACCTTCGTTGAAGGTTGTGCGTCAGGGCTGGCAACTCGGCACGTAAAAATCAACTTCCAATCATTAGCGGACCGAAATTCCGCTGTGGCGACCCCTAACTGGGAAAAGCTGAAAGACATAGATATCTAAACATAGGTACAGGAGAACTGTCAGTTCTGACGGTATTGTCTACAAGAGGAGTTAACTCGGAACTTTGAAATTACGGCAGGAGACATACAGCAGACAAAACCAGAATGTTGCCAATGACTTTGGAATATTTGCAGACACCATACACTGGTAAATATGCACATTAAAGGAGCAGAAAGGTTCCAGAATCCATAATAAATCCTGTGCAGACTACTGAGAGTTCTTAAATAACATGCATACAGATAGATAGGCGGCAGATGCAGTTCTAAAGGTGATATATATGAGAGGTAACAGAAACTATTGAAAAATAAATAAAATTGTAGAGAAACAAAAGCAAGAGTAGTGTAAAAACTGGGGTGGAAGAAACATGGAAATTGAAAATACAAAACAGGAGAGCTAAAGAAGGGTTGGAAGAAGAGGAAAGGTATACAAAAGGTTAGTTTACAAATATGAAAAGTATAGATGGGAGAATGAATATAACTAATGTTGGAGAGAGTACTAGGTAATGTGTAGAAACAAATGTCATAATGAAGTCCAGAATCTCAAAAATAGAAAACAAAACTATGGTCTGTATTGCACAGCCAGGTAATCCACATTTGCCGCAGTAAGCGAGGGAGAGTTAAGAGGGTTGGAGAAATGCAAAATGAGGGTAGTCTTATGTTGGATTGAAAGAAAGGAGAACTGACTTGCATTGAGCTGAGAATGATAAATCCAATGAGAAAGCATGGAAGAGAAGTAGGGCAATAATGCAGGCTGGTTAATAGTAGAGGTAGAAATGCATACTGTAATATTAAAGAGTATAACTGTATTTGGAATTAGGAATCAGAGTAGTCCAAGTTTAGTCCTCAGTGGTAATACATGCCCTTATAAGTAAGAAAGGAAAGAAAGTTAACATTCTACTTTGGAATACCATTGAAAAGTATCTGCCGTCCTTATCAGTGGTAGGACTAGCTCTTATCTTCAAACTGCCACTGCAGAAAAGCCTTAGATGTTCTAACAGTGGTAGACCTCAAGTTGTATACCGTTGTTGTGTTACATTTCCCTTGCTGGAGGGGATCCGTTATCAAGAAATTTTATGGCAAAATGCACAGAAAAAAAACACCTTAAAATTTTAACAGTTGCTGTTGAAAGTGACACAGTGATGCCCATATTTTGGAGTCAGGCACAGGCACAGATTTTGTTTGGCAGTTATCTGATGTTAGTAATGGACAGAGAGAGCTTCTAAATGCTTTATCCCATGCATGGGCCCTCTCTTAACTATCTATAGTGTGATCCCAGTTATTCTTAGCGGTAATATATAGTCATCTAGCATGGGATGGGTAATTCTAACACTAAAAGGGGAATTGGCTAGGCTTAAAATGGCCTGCAAGGGCAGCTAGCCTAGTACTTGCCTATGAACTTATGAGGATTGTTCAGTTTCTGCCGAGATAATGAAGCCTTGAATGGAAGACCATATTCTTAATGGGAAAAGCATCTCCTTCCAGATAGCAGTACTAGCTTCAGGGTATGTTATCTGTTTAATGAGAATTAGGCAGCAGCTGGACGTGGTGACTCAAGAATATAGAGTAGGGTTCAACCAATTATGCAGAAACTGAAAAGATCAAACATTATTCATAGCTCTTCTTGATTCATTAAGTATATATCGTGGGAGAGTCTTAAGTGGTTTGGTAGGTTTTGCAAATATTATGGGTTAACATTTGGCAAAGTTGCTTAAAAGTTGATGGGTGGATTGGTGTTCTCAATTTGGTTACTGGCTGAGGTGCGTTTTCTACAAAGTTTGCATGTCTTGGCTATGCCTGTGTGGATTTTCACAAGTACTTGGTTTCCCACCATACATATCAAAGGCATGCGGGTGTGTGAGCTGGTCCTCCATAAAACTGCTTCTGTGTATGTGTGCATGTGTATGTCTTATGTTGAACTGTTACATTCAGGACTGGTCACCTGCCTTGTCAGCTCCCCTGCTATTCCGAATTGGGTAAAGCAGCTGTCAAAAAATGAAAGATTGTGTGCATTACATTTATTTTGGTAAATTAGGAAATTAGTGCCATAAAGTGCCTTTCAGGACAGAACTTTATTGTTGTGGTGGAGAATGAGGCTCACCAAAAGCTCCCATTGATGCTTTGTAAGCTCTCTGCGAACCATGGCTTTGCAGTAGCGGGCAACGGAGTAAATGTCAGGAGAATCCTACTAGGACAGCTGAACCTTATTTGGGGTTACTCAGAGTCTGTTTAATTGATGGCAAGTGTGTACCCAAGAAGATTGAATGCTGTAATTAAATCAAAAGGTGTTTCAACAAAGTAGTAGTTTAAGGGTGTGCACACTTATACAACCAGCGTATTCTACATTTTTTATTTTTTATATTTTTCCCCTAACAGATTTGTTTGTTTTTCAATTGAATTGTGCAGGTTATAGGTCACATTAAATGTGGGAAATGTTTTGAAATTATTTATTGTGGTCTCATTCTTTATATCACAAAACCTGGCATTTTAACAGGGGTGTGTAAACTTTTTATATCCAGTGTATATACATAAAATACATATATAATACTCATGCCAGTGTACAAGAACAAAGGGGACATCCACAACTGTGGGCAGTACAGAGGTATCAAACTATCACATTGCATGAAAGTTCTAGAGAGGATGATAAACAGATACGCAGAGTAGTAGAATGTAAGATGGGAGATGAGCAGTTCAGATTCAGATCAGGATGCAGCACAACTGATCCAGTGTTTGCAGTGAGACAGATAGTTGAGAAGAAGCTAGAGATGAGGAAAGAGTCCAACTGGGCATTCCTAGACTTGGAGAAAGCATATGACAAGGTCCCAAGAAAGGTGATCTGGGCAGTACTGCAGTGGTTTGAAGTCCCAGAAACATTGGTAAAATTAGTGCAGGCTATGTACAAGGACCCAATGACTCATGTATGAACAGTGTTTGGTCTCACAGAGGGGTTCCAAATGGGACTGGATGTGCACCAGAGTTCAGCTCTGAGCCCATTATCATTCATACTGATGATGGACTACATTAGCAAACAAGTTGGAGGGAACAGATCAACAAAGTTGCTGTATTCAGAGGATGTGGCATTACAGGCAGAGTCTGAGCAAGAACTCCAGCAAAATATAGAGCAAGGTAATGCAAAACTGAGGCACATGGGATGAAATTGAGCACAGGTAAGACTGGTAATGGCAGCCAACTGGGAAAATCAGAAGAAGAAGAGAACTGAGATAGAAGAGAAGATAGTGGAACAGGCAAATAGCTTAAAGTATCTATGAGTGGTGGTTGAAGAGAAAGGAAGTCGAGGTCAAAGCTAGAGTCAAAGGTGCTGCAGCCAACTGGCATAGAGTGTCAGGTGTAGTCTATCACAGAAGAATGTGAAAGAAGCTGAAATGTAAGATGTACAAGACAGTGTTGCAACCACTGCTACTGTGCATGGTACAGAAACTTGTGCAGTAAAGTGGAGGTGATGGAAATTAAAATTAAGTGCCTGCTAAGGGTGGTAGGATGCAGTCTGTTGGACAGACGAAGAAACGAGAATATAAGAGTAGAGGCCAAAGTAGCTCCAATTGCAGAAAACATCAAAGAGAACAGATTATGGTGGTTTGGACATGTGCAGAAAAGCAGAAGACAATCTGATAAAGAATATTTGGGACAGACAGGAAGAAGGTAAGAAGAAACAAGGATGTCCAGCAAAGAGGTGGATGGATTCTTTGAATGATCTGTGACAGTCAGTCATGAGTGTTGAAGAAGGCAGGAGTGTCGCATTGAATCGAGAGAGTTGGCGACAGTTAACACGATTCCCTAACCCCATGTAGAAAATGGAAAAAGGGGACTAATGATGATATATACACAAATATAAATATAAATATATATATATATATATATATATATATATATATATATATATATATATATATATGCGTGTGTGTGTGTGTATCTACGTATACATACATATATATATGCACACACACACATATATATATATATATATTTATATATATATATATATATATATATATATATATATATATATATATATATGCATACACACACGCAGAAACATATATATGTACACACACGTGTATATATATATATATATATATATATATATATATATATACACACACACACATATATATTATATATATATATATATATATATATATATAAACATACGTACTTATATATATATGTGTGTATATTAATGACACTTCATTAGCTATGAGGAAATAAACAGAGGCATAACCGATGTGTTGAGCGCTTTTGTTCTTTAATGTGTATCAGAACTTCATCAGAAACAAAGAAATCAAATTGAAGCAATGCTTAAAAACAGCAGGTGAAGTCATAAAATGTTACTATCTTCCAGTCACAGAAAGTTAAAAAAAACTCTCTTATAGTAGCCAATAACATGTAGAGCGTAAAACAACTATCATAATAAACTCCGTCCATGACAACCAGTCAGATAATTTAGGAATGTGATTGACCCCCTTTAGATTCAGTTATACCACCGCAAAGCAGACTTTAAATTTAAGTTGTCATTAATACCCGGTGCAGCTTCCACGTTAAGAAGAAGATGCCATTTCAGTTCCCTCACTTCAAGTAAATTGTTGTAATCTCCAAAGAATAAATCAACCTTTTCCAAAATGAAAAACTTATAGCACTTAAAATTTGCACATCAGGCTATGTTTTCCCAGTGCATTACCACTGTCCTTAAAGCAAACTGCCACACAATGCTCCTTTATATGGTCCGAGAGTCTCCTGCAGGTTTTACCAATATAAAAAAAAGCACAAGAGTCACAAATACCTGTATAAACTACATTACTGCTGTGGCAGTCATAATACGTGGAAAAGAAAACTGTAAAATTACAATCTGTAAATGAGTAAGAATTTACAGTCAGAATGTATTTACAACAAATGCATTGTCCACACACAAACATTCCTTCTGGTTTGTCAGTAGTACAAACTGTATGAACAAAGAAAAGGCTGGTCATTTCTTTCAAAGGAACACCTTCAGGTGTGTAATAGACTAATGCCCCTGGAGCCTTTACAAACCTAGCCCATAGGATTATCCTGACATCGTGCCATTCAACCTTAGTTCCCAGTGCCTCTGAGAGTTTTAGTTTTTTTATTAGAGAAAAATGGACAGTTACCTAAAGAATTACAGAGGTAAGCGTTACTTGAAATAATATTCCAGTTTTGTGTTATGTTTCTAACAGCAGCCATGTCCCTGCTTATGGGAATGGGAAAACTGTAGTTCCAGTCTACTTGTGGCACAATATTATTGTTGGAATGAAAAGTTGTTGCAGAAAAGCCAATTTCTAAAGAAAAGTGTTATCACTCACTATTCAGGAAAATCTAATAAACTGTCCTTGAATTACATTTTTCTTCATAAATAGTGGATGCTGGCTTCTAAAATAAAGAAAATTATTACGGTAAGTTTCCTTTCTGCAAACATTTGAGTGCAAAGCACCTGTTGAAGGATCCAACATGATAAGTGTATCAAAAAAGGAAACTGTAGTTCCGTATCCTGAAACAACAAACTGGAGAAAACCTATGCTGGCAGAAAGTGACTGTACAAAAATGTCCAAGTCTTGTTTAGAGCCACCCCACAAAAAAATGTCATTCACAGAAATTATCCTCACCATTTGGTTGTAAATATAACTACAGAAGTAACTGCAGCTCGCTACTCCAAATTCAAGCCGATTCTCTGGTTTGGGTTTCGGCCAAAAGAGAACGACTGTTCTCATACTGACGAGACACTTAGTTTTCCTCTTCCTGTTAGCAAGGATATGCATGTGATTAGAACTATTGTTAACAAGAACTGGAATAGTATTGCTAGTAACAAATCCATGCTTTGTCTTTAAGAAAACCAGGACTTTGAGAAGCTCTTTTGAGAGAACTTACCCACCATTCTTGATTCAAAGTTTTTTGAGAGATAGTAAGTCTGCAGGTATGTGTACATTTGGTAATTGTGTTACTTGTAAATAAATTTGCACAGGAAAAAAATTATTTTTCAAACACTGCAATGTCACAGTGCATCTTAAGAGACATTTTAATTGCATAAGTGTAAATGTAGTGTATGCTGGTATCTGTGACACCTGCAACTGTTTTATGTTAGTAAAACCTGCAGAAAATTGTTTGACCACGTTACGGAACATAATGCGGCCATTAGTTCTAGAGACAGCAGTAATGCTTTAGGGAAACAGTGTGTTTTGCAGGCATTTTACTTGTCTTAAATTCATAATATTGGAGCAATTGGATGATGTTCTTCATCTCACATTGCTGCAGTCCTTACATATGGGTAGTCCGCTGTCCTCGGTCGGCCCGAATACCAAAGTATAAGGCTGACGTCGGTCAAGGCGCTTAAGACTGACATCAGGACGTCAGGGTACAAATGCGCATGACCGACGTCATATCCTCAGTCTTTTTTGCCGCATGGTCCGATGCAGAAGCAGCGTTGCAAGTGCCGTTCGGCATTCTGAAATTTTTCGAGTTCGGAGTTTCAGACCGAATCAAAGTTGGCTAAGTACCCCGTTGGGGAATATTTTGTTTTTTTCTTGCCTCAGTGTTTTAACCGGATGTCAGAAAAAGTGAATAACTGTATTTCTTGTGGGAAACAGATACCGCATAGGGATTATCATTCTTTGTGTATTCCTTGTCTGGGGCCTGAGCACGACGTTGTTGGGTGTCGCTTTTGTGCTAGGTTCAATAAGCGCACTATCAAGCGAAGGTTAGATTGTGCTAGGCTAGTCTTCGGGAAGCGGGGCAATTATAATATGCTGTCGGATTCTCCGGCGCCCGCTTCTTCGAAGAAGCGCAAAGACAAAGAAGTTAAACCCAGGCAAGATGAGTCGTCCGTTCCGGACGCTGGTTCTTTAGAGGTGTCAGTGGAACCGGTGGTTCCAACGGAGGCGTCTCTGGAGTCCCAAGGGGAGACTTTGATATTGCAGGATGTGGCCTCTCAGGAGGCAGGTCAGGCTGAAGGGGCTTCTCAGGTTACTGTACTCCCCTCCCTTCCTAGGGTGGTTAGGCCCTCTCCTTCTGTTTCCAAGGCTTCTCCCAGAGGCAGGCCAGGTTTAGCTTCTGTTGGTGTCACTCCTAGTTCAGCAGGGTCTGTGCCCAAGAAGCACATGCTTAAAATGGCAGAAGATTTGATTACTCTGATTAGAGGTTCTTTGCCCCCTCCTGATAAGAGGCCTAGGGTGGAGCCAGAGTTGGGGAGTTTTGAGCAGGCTTCGGATGTTTCAGAGTCTTCGGCTGAAGACTTGCAGGAGAACTCTCCCTATTCTGATTCTGATGCAGATGATTCGACTCCTTCTGCTTCTCCTCCAGAGGATTTTTCTTTTTCAGAGACTCTTCATTCCATGAGGGAACATTTTAAGTGGGAAGGTCAGGACTTCTCTGATTCCAGGAAAAGGCTTAGGGAATTTTTGCTTTTACCCCAGCATAGGCCCTTGGCTATACCCCCTGTTCTGGATGTTGTGGAAGATGTGTTTGCGGAGGCTTCACTTAATCCTGATTCTCTGCCTCCTGCTCCAGTTAAACCGGATAGGTATTACAGGGTGCCTGAGGCTCATAAATATCTTTATAAGAGTCCTAGGGCGGACCCAGAAACTGTTAGCCAGGGACCTAAGGGTGTCAAGGCCTCTGTTGTAAAAAATCCGGTTCCTCCAGATAAAGAGGCCAGAGCTTTGGATAGGTGGGGAAAGAAAGTCTATACATCCTCTACCTTAGCTATGAGGGCTTTGAATTGCCAGTTTCATATGTTGAAATATCAAAACTATCTTCTTTCTCAATTGAAGTCTAAGGTGGATGCTCTGGCGGAAGGCATTGAGTGTAAAGAATTACAAGATTTGGTGCATGTTTCTGAACAGGTGGGTAAGCATTCTTTACAATGTGGTTTTGATGATGTACAGGCCTCGTCTAGGGTGGCTGCCACTGGTTCAGTTCTTCGCAGGCACGCCTGGCTGAGGGATCAGAATTTATCTGACCATGTTAAGACAAGGATTTTGGATGCTCCTTTACAGTCTGATGTGTTGTTTGGTTCACCTGTGGAGTCAGTCTTGAAGAAAATGGAGGACAAGGCTAAGTCTATGCAGGCTGTTAAAGATTTTTGCAAGTTCAGCCTCCAAGTTTAGTAGGAATTGGCCTGCTAAGGGGTGGACGTATCCTTCTTATGATTCTCAGTCTAGGGGTAGATCTAGGCGTGGTAGGGGCAGAGCTCAGAGCTTTCAGACCTAGAACAGGGAGTTCACCTGCACAATCTTCGAGTGAGGGCAGGGGCCAGTCCTTTCGTAAACAGGCCCAATGACCTACCTTTTCAGCTGCCAGATCCTTTTTTGCCTGGCAGCACCTTTGGGAGGAAGGTTGGCACTCTTCAAGGAAAATTGGAATTTGATTACCCAAGACAAATGGGTATTGGATATCATACACCAAGGTTACAAGTTTTATTTCCATACCTTGCCTCCTTTCAAAGGCATGCCGGACGTTCCTCCTCAGCAAAGACTAGAGGCTCACAAACAAATTTCTCTGCTACTTCAAATAAGGGCCATACAACCGGTCCCTCTGCCAGAAGTGGGCCTAGGATTTTATTCCCGCCTGTTCCTAGTACCAAAAAAAGGGAACACGTGGAGACCAATTTTGGATTTATCTGTCCTCAACACATATCTGGACATTCCCAAGTTCAAAATGTTGACGTTACAACAGCTTTTACCTCTGCTGGGCAAAGATCACTGGATGGTGACTCTGGATCTCAAGGAGGCTTACCTTCATGTTCCTATCAGGCTCAGTTGCAGGAAGTATCTGCGCGGGCTGGGACTTCTCATTATCAGTTCTCTGCATTGCCCTTTGGCTTATCTACTGCCCAGAGTGTTCACGAAGGTTCTGGCTCCAGTGATAGCTTTCTTCAGGCTAAGAGGAATACAAATCTATCCTTATTTGGACGATTGCCTGATTCTGGCCCAAGGAAAGGACGAACTTCTTCATCATTTACAGTATGTGATAGCAGTGTTAAGATGCCTGGGGTATTCTGTGAAGGAAATAAAGTCCAGTCTAGTACCCTCTCAGGACATGTGCTTTCTGGGTGTGAGACTGAATACAGCATCCCAGATGGCCTTTTTGACCCCGGACAAACAAAAGAATCTTTCCCTTTACTTCCATCAATTGTCTCGTCAGTCCAGGCTGACTGCAAGGACAGTCCTTCAAGCCTTGGGGTTCATGGCATCTTGTATTCTGGTACTTCCCAATGCCAAACTGCATATGAGGAAGCTACAATGGTATCTCAAAAATGTATGGACACAGCACTGCCAAGATATGGACACTGTCATTCAGATAATACCTTGCATTCAAAAGGAATTTTTGTGGTGGGCTCAGGAATGTCACCTAAACAAGGGACTCTGTGACCCAGCCAGAGGCGAGTCAGATTCTAACGACAGATGCCTCAGACAAAGCTTGGGGAGCTCATCTAAATGGAAAATGGGTACAAGACACGTGGCCTGTCAGACTTCAACATCTACATATCAACTTGAAGGAGATGTTAGCAGTCCAATTTGCTTTGATAGCTTTCAAGGATTTACTTCTTCCAGGGCAGGTGTTGATTCTAACAGACAACACAACTGTCATGTGGTACATCAACAAGCAAGGGGGAACGCATTCTTATCCTCTATGCAGACAAGCAATGATTTTGCGGGAGACTGCTCTCAGTTTACAGCTAAATCTTCAGGCAAGGTATCTACCAGGAGCACAGAACTCCTTAGCGGATGTGTTGAGCAGACAAATTATGGATCCCCATGAGTGGAAATTGGATCCTCATGTATTTTGGAAATTGACAGTGTTATGGGGAACTCCAGACATAGATCTGTTCGCTTCTCCACTAAACTACCAGCTGCCAAAGTTTTGCACAAAAAGGTTTCATCCCACAGCCTGGAAAGTGGATGCTCTCTCATTCAATTGGAGCAATCTTCATGTGTATGCCTTTCCACCTCTGCCTCTCCTCCCAAAGGTACTCCTGAAGGTCAGACAGGACAAGCCAAACATGATTTTAATAGCTCCAGATTGGCCTCGACAGCACTGGTACCCATTACTGAGAAGTCTGGTACGGGAGCCTCCTTGGCCTTTACCTTCAATTCCTCACCTGCTGTTTCAGGAGAACAGTCATTTACTCAATGTCAAACTTCACTCTCTACATCTAACAGCCTGGCATATTCTGTTTTAAACCCTGGAGGGTCTCAGCTTCCACAACAAGTTTTGAATGTTATTTTGGAGGCCAGAAGGCCTAGTACAAGGAAAGTGTATGCAGGTAAATGGAGGAGATTTTTATGTTGGAGTACAGCAAAGGACTTTGATGTTTCTAAGCCTAATTTAAGTGTGGCTCTTCAATACCTTACTGAGTTACTGGACAAAGGTTTGTCCTTCTCCTCTATTAAGGTTCATGCTGCAGCAATTTCTGCTCACTATGACTGTGACCCACCTTTGTTTTCTCATTCTTTGTTTAAGCAATTTCTTAGAGGGGCAAAGAATATAAGACCCCCACGTAGAGCTCCTACTCCTGCTTGGGATCTCAATTTTGTGTTGGGGAAACTCACTCTACAACCTTTTGAGCCTGCAGCTACTGCCGAGTTGAAATATTTATCATGGAAGACTGCTTTTTTGTTGGCCATTACTTCTGCGAGAAGGGTTTCTGAATTACAGGCCCTTATGGCGGTTGAGCCTTTCTTAATTTTCCATAAGGATAGGGTATCTTTGCGTACCAATCCTTCCTTTATGCCTAAAGTGGTTTCTAGTGTGGCTTTAAACCAAACTATTCATTTACCTACTTTTTATGCAAACCCCCAAAATAAAGGGGAAAAGATTTTACACACTTTGGATATACACAGGCAATTGCGATATTATTTGAGCAGAACTAAAGGGTTCAGGCAGTCTCAGCAGTTATTTGTTTCTTTTGCTTTGGGTTCTCAGGGCAAGCCTGTTTCAAAACAAACTATTTCTAAGTGGATTGGTTTTTGTATTGCTTTCTGTTATTCCCATCATTGTAAAGAGATTCCAGTTGGGATTAGGCCTCATTCCACTAGGGCTACTGCCACTTCTACAGCTTTTTTAAGGGGGGTGGCTACTAAAGATATTTTGGAGGCAGCTACTTGGAGTTCAGTGCATACTTTCTCTAAGCATTACCACCTTCCACTTTACTCTAAATCCAGGGCTGGTTTTGCCACTGCAATTTTACAGGGCATTTTGGCAGCTCCTAATGCTTTATAGTTTTGCCATCCTCCCTTACCTCTGCTTTGGGATTCTACCCATATGTAAGGACTGCAGCAATGTGAGATGAAGAACATAGTACAGTTTTGTACCTACCATAAATGTAGATGTTCGAAGATCCACATTGCTGCAGTCCAATTTACCCTCCCTCCTTTCCCTCTGTAGTTAGAGGCGGTGGTGTAGTTTGGGTTGTGAATATTGTAAATATTGTAAATATGTTTAGTGCAGGGGTGGTTGGTTGTTTTTTGCTGTCTTTTGGTTTTGGCCTTTCTTTTTAGGGCCTTCTGACATCTGGGGCAAGAAAAGACTGAGGATATGACGTCGGTCATGCGCATTTGTACCCTGACGTCCTGATGTCAGTCTTAAGCGCCTTGACCGACGTCAGCCTTATACTTTGGTATTCGGGCCGACCGAGGACAGCGGACTACCCATATGTAAGGACTGCAGCAATGTGGATCTTCGAACATCTACATTTATGGTAGGTACAAAACTGTACTTTTTCTTTGGTGACTGTGACTCTCTGTTGGAAGTGAGAGGGCTTAAATAGCAGCTGCTTCTCAATGCAGAGACTGACCCAGGTATCAATGAAAATTCCAACAGAAAATGTGCTTTGTGCTGGTTTAATTAAATCACTCCTCCTTAGTTTTAAGTTTTTGTTCCTCATTGGATACTGTACTACTTGAGTTTATATGTGTATATGACATATGTATGTGTATATATACATGCATACATACATGTATGTATGTGTGTGTGTGTATATAAATATATGTATAATATAATGTGCTGCCTTAAAGAAGGGGGACACAAAAAATGTCTTAGTGAAACATAGTTTGCATTGTAATTACTTTGAATTGTTTAGGTTTTTTGTTTTAGAACAAATAGATATTTTCTTTGGTGATTTTGACACACGTTCGGAGGTGCGAGAACTTGTATTGTAGCTGCTCCATAATGCTGAATCTTTCCCTGGTTCGAATGAGTCCCTTAATATTAAATGTATGCTTAGGTAGTTTAGATAAATATCATATTAGTAATTCAGCTTTAATCATTAACAAAATATCTTTGAAACATCCAGAATCCTTACAAGTAGTGGTTGAGTTGTTTTTATTGCTTTTTTTATTACTGCTACATTACCTTGGCTGTTGTTGACTAGTTTATTTGTTTACATAAAACAAATATGTTTTATTGGCTGCTGGTTTTCTATATATTGAAGTATTTGTGTGGATATCTTTATTTCTGAAGAAGTTCTTGTTACACTAAAGAACAAAAGCCCTCATATATATATATATGTGTGTGTGTGTGTGTGTATATATATATATATATATATATATATATATATATATATATATAGCGAAGTTTGTCTTTTTTTTTTTTTTTTTTTTTTTTTTTTTGGTTTCGCTTCAGAAGTTCGAAGCCATTTAAACTCTATCTTTGGTTTCGTTATTTGCAGTTCGAGATTTTGTAAATTCGAGCTTCTGAAGTGAATACATATATATATATATATATATATATATATATATATATATATATATATACGCATATTTAGACGTGTGTGTGTCTATATATATATATATATATATATATATATATATATATATATATATATATATATATATAATGTGTGTGTGTGTATGTACATATACATGAATATATATGTGTGTGTACATATATATATATATATATATATATATATATATATATATACACACACACACACACACACACACACACATGTGCAGTGGATATAAAAAGTGTACACACCCCTGTTAAAATGCCAGGTTTTTGTGATATAAAATAATGAGACCACAATAAATCGTTTCAAAACTTTTCCCACCTTTAATGTGACCTATAACCTGTACAATTCAATTGAAGAACAAACAAATCTGTTAGGGGAAAAAATATTAAAAATAAAAAATGTACAATAAGCTGGTTGCATAAGTGTGCACACCCTTAAACTAATACTTTGTTGAAGCACCTTTTGATTTAATTACAACATTCAGTCTTCTTGGGTACACACCTGCCATTAATTAGAGACTCTGATTAACCCCAAATAAAGTTCAGCTGTCCTAGTAGGATTTTCCTGACATTTACTCTGTTGCCTGCTACAGCGAGAGCCATGGTTCGCAGAGAGCTTACAAAGCATCAAAGGGATCTCATTGTTGAAAAGTATCAGTCAGGAGAAGAGTACCAAAAGAAATTCCACAGCATTGGATATACCATGGTACACAGTGAAAACTGTTATCAAAAAGTGGAGAAAATATGGGACAACAGTAATGTTGCAAAGAACTGGACATCCCTCCAAAACTGATGAAAAGACGAGACGAAAACTGGTAAGGGAAGCTGCCAAGAGACCTACAGCAACACTGAAGGAGCTGCAGGAATTTCTGGTTGTGTACTACATGTGACAACAATCTCCCGTTTTTTCCATATGTCTGGACTGTGGGGGAGGGTTGCAAGACATAAAGCCATTTTTTACACAGAAAAACATCCAGGCCCGGCTAAAATTTGCAGAACAATACATCAGGTCTCCCAAAAGCATGTGGGAAATGTGTTATGGTCTGATGAGACCAAGGTTGACCTTTTTTGCCACAATTGCAAAAGGTATGTTTAGCGCAAAAACAACACTTTGCATCACCAAAAGAACACCATCCCCACAGTGTAGCATGGTGGTGGCAGTATAATGCTTTGGGGATGCTTTTCTTCATCTGGAACTGGGGCTTTAGCCAAGGTGGAGGGAATTATTAACAGTTCCAAATACTAGTCACTTTTGGCCCAAAACCTTCAGGCATCTGCTAGAAAGCTGAAGATGAAGAGGAATTCCACCTAACATGACAATGACGACAAGCATACATCCAAATCAACAAAAGAATGAGTTCACCAGAAGAAAATAGAAGTTTTGGAATGGCCCAGCCAGAGCCCAGACCGAAGTCCCATAGAAAAACTGTGGGGCTGACCTGAAGAGGGCTATGCACAAGAGATGTCCTCGCAATCTGAGAGATTCTGAGTGCTTTTGCAAGGAAGAGTGGGCAAATATTGCCAAGTCAAGATGTGCCATGCTGATAGACTTCTACCCAAGAAGACTGATTATTGTTCAGTGAACTATAGATTCGCGAAAGTGCATTTTCGGATAAATGCATTTTCGCGAAACTGAGTTTCACTGAAGTGTAAATTCGATGGGTCAAAGTAGACCCATTTATATATATATATGTTGTGTGTGTGTGTTTGTGTGTGTGTGTGTGTGTGTGTGTGTGTGTGTGTGTGTGTGTGTGTGTGTGTATATATATATATATATATATATATATATATGTATGCACACAGATAGAAATGTGTGTGTATATATACATGTATATATATATATTTATATATATATATATATATATATATATATATATGTGTGTGTGTGTGTGTGTGTGTGTGTATACACATATTTAGCTCTCCACCTACTTAGCTTTTTTTATTTATGAATCTTCTTTCTCTGAAAGGTAATATAAAACCAAAAGTAGGTGGGGGGCTTCACTTCCCTTAACTATATATACTAACTCCAGGATCGCACTACAGTGGGGAAAAGGGCATATACGGTTTATTTGCCCAACATTACTTACATTCAGTGAAATGTGATTCAGTGAAGTGAGTTTTCAGTGATTAGAGCTTTCAGCGATTTGGTGTGAGTGTTTTGAAATTCAGTGAAATGAGTTTTCATTGAATCAAAGTAATACATACATCAGGTAGGAATAAGGTAAAGAATGAGAATCTGAACATTAGATGCAAGTAGATGTTTAGAAGGATGGGAAAGTTAAGGGTGTATAAATGTGGAAAGAATGTTAGTCCAATATGCTAGTGGTCAGTAGATGAAATTCCTGATTTAGGGCTAGAAAGGAAATCCCGTAGAGAGTGAATGGAGTTCATCTGTTAAGGAAAGAGCAGGGGCAGGTCTGATGACATAGAAAATGTTTTTTTTTTTTTTTTTTTTATTAGTCATACAAAAGCTTCTCTTCAGGTCAGTATAACGAAGAAAGAATAAGAAACATTTATAACAAATATACAGAACCTTTCTCTAAAAATGTATAATCTGGAAAGTATAATGGATAATATGAAGAAAGACAGTAAGAAGCAATTAGACATACTAAATGAACATTGCAAAGCATTCTGATCATATTGCAGCCATAGGATAATCTGTCAATGATATTGATGGAAGACAGACATGACTGTAAGCCAGATAAATTTCCTGTTAAAACAAAATAAATTGCTACCGGAAAAAAGTGGAAGATTTAGAAAGTATAATAGAATTTATGGAGTTCCAGAAAGGATGGAAGGTAGTGACATGGTTCAGTTTCTAAATGACTGGCTACATAAGGCATTAAACTTATCTGAATCTCTATAATTTGGAATAGAGACAGCCCACAGATCATCATCATATATTTCCTTTTCATAAAGTTAATTGGCTTCAAGGTATGTAAGATTTGGTTTTGAGAACTGCCTGGTCAGGAACTCCAGTTCAAGTAAATGGAAAAAGTGTCAGATCTGATAATGATTACACTGCTACACTAATATCTAAAAGGAAAGCTTGTGTCCCTTTAATCAAATATCTGAAGAAGTCAGACATCAAAGCACAATTTATCGTTCCTGCCAGGATCGTCTTTCTTTCTGAGGAACAAAGAATCTTTAACAACTTTGAAGAAGCCTTAGATTATGTCCAGAAAAATAATCTATTAGACAGAATTGAAGAAATGGACCTGTCTTTACCAAGTCTGAAAAGACAAGCAACCAAAATTACCATAGTTACCAAAGACAAAACCAGCAAAAAGTTCAAAGAAAAGTAATATGACGTGTGTGTCTAGTAAATCATTATACTGAATGAAAGTTCCAGGCTACCTAGGACATACACATACACAAGGTTATATGTCTTTTTACAAAATAATTTTACATACATACATACATACATATATATATATATATATATATATATATATATATATATATGTATGTATGTATATGTATATATATATATATATATATATATATATATATATGTATGTATGTATATGTGTATATATATATTTTTTTTTACACATTATATAAATATATATTTACACATTTATTATATATGAAACTATGTTCATTATTATTTATCGTATTTTTTTTAAGTTAATGGGATTTCAAACATGTTATTCTTTACTTCCACCCTTTTCTTTAACATATTCTTCGTCCTATTCCTTCTCCCTAATAGCTTTATTCTCTTTCTCCTTTTATGAATTCTTTACTTGTTGTGGTGTTTATTTTGTTATTTAATTAGTATTCTTTCACAAGTATTATAGTTAAGGATTAGTATCTTTGCTCTTCCCTGGTGGGGAGTGGGTGATGAGAAGAGAATTTTGTGCTTTTAAGTAACATAAAAAGTCCTCATTTATACTTGGTTTGAAGTTAAAGGGTTTTCTTTCGGGGGTGGGGACAGGTATTCTTCAAATTTGTCTTCCTTTACTTTCTCCCTTTTCTTAAAACTGATCTCTGATATATGTTCTTTCCCTTCTCACTAATATTTCTATTCTCTTTTCTTCTTTTGTGAATTTTTGATCTGTTATGTTTATTTTGTTATTTAGTTAGTTTCTTATTTTAGTTAAAGATTGGTATTTTTGCTCTTCCCTGTTAGGAGTGGGTGCTTTCAGTGTATTTAAATATATTGTACTTGTATTGGAATTAACGTGTGTATATATATGTGTATATATATATATATATATATATATATATATATATATATATATATATATATATACACACACACATAAGCAGGGGAAAAAAAGTCGAAACAGTGTTAGTCTCCCAAGCAACTTTATTAAAAGAATAAAAATTGTACATACAAATTGACTGAGCGCTTTCGTCTTATGTTTTTGGCTTCATCAGAATCATGAAGTCAAAAATACTACTAACATCCCTTTAAAAGTTGCAGAATAATCAAGCAACCAATCAGTTGAAATCCCTGATTAAATAATCAATTAAAATCAAGTAGTTTGTATTAAAACTAATCTTTTTTCAAGTCAGTGAATTCCCTGTGAAGCAATGAAACCTGTGAGGAAAAAGAAAATACATTCCCACTGCTTATTTTTGTGGAAGTGAACTTTACCTATAAGTAGTCATTTGTAGAAAACAGTCATACAGTAATAAAAGTTATTAAATCCTGTTATAGACAAGAAATACAGGCTTTTAAATATGAAAGTAATAGAAATGACAAAATGAAAAATAAAAATAAGCATAATACTAAAAGTAGGCAGCCTCAAAGCTCTTCTGCTTTTTGTTTCAGAAAAGGTGCCATTGATATAGAGTCATTAAACCCTGGCTTGCAAGTTGCATTTAGCCTCAATTGCCACTTGCACTCATTGGCTTCTAAATCCAGCTTTGCATTGCCCCTAGGGTTATTTTGGCAACTGAGTCTTAATGCCTATAGTTATCCAGGATTGAATGATTCCTGTTCCATTATGTGTGTCCTCAAATTGAAGAGTTTAGATAGACAGATTAGTTAGGTTAATTTTGCACATTTCTATCTTTTTAGTAATATTTTTTTATTTTTATAGACTATTACAGGACATTTGAATTATTGCATTTTTGTATTTGTGCTTGGGAGGTGGGATTTGTACATAGATCATGTGAGTATTTAAAACAACTTGTTTTTCATGTAACATTTGTCTGAGGAAGTTCTGTCAAAGTACACAACGAAAGCACTTACTTCAGTTTATTAAATCAGTGGTTCATTAAATGTTGTCGTTTCATTATTTTGTTTTTAGTAGAGTTTTTTGTTACACAGTTTGTTCGGGTCAATAACTTCTTTCTTCATATAGTCCTGGGAGATACGTCTCAAGTCATTCACGCCAACATGGACTATGCCAGAGTCATAACAGTACCTGCTGTTGAGAGACCTGAGTGCACGTGTGATTCTGGCACCTGACAAACAACTAACCATGAGTTTCTCCTTATCCAGCCTGGTGGGAGGCACATCTGTGTTTCTCACAATGGAGTCTCCTATGACTAATATATTGGGTTTATGGCTAGGCCTTAGTTGTTGCAAGACACTGGTGTGTGGACTATGTGTGGTGTGGAGGGTTGGTTGTGGAGTTCACGTGTGTTTTTGCCTCTGAAGTCTAGCAAACTTAAATTTATTGGGGGCTGTTAACATTTGATTAACCATTTGCAGCACCAGAGCCTGAGATAATTCATGTGCAGCTTATGCTACTCTGCCACTTTTTTGCTTAGTTTACATTTTCATTAGTCAGTTGAATTGTTTAAATCTGTTTTCAGCACTGGCAACTCTGAAACAGTTTTATAAAATCTTTTATTAAATAGTTTAGTCTTGGGCTGATGTGCATAATTATTACAAAATGTGATTTCACAAAACTCATAACTATAACAAATGTTTTCACTGAGAACTAGTTGGTAGCAAGTTGACACTTGAACAATTGTTTACAGCACTATAACCTGTGACATTCTGTATATTTTTTCTGGTGTTACTGTACTACTATTTCTTTTGCTCAGTTTTTACTTTTACTGTGCATTGAAGAGTTTAGTCTTGGCTATCTGTTTACATCATAAAAGCTGCTGTAAAACATTTTTTCTTATAAAATCTTTTGTTAAATAAATTTGTATTAGGCTGCCATGTATAATTACTACAGCAGCTAATGTCACGATTTAGAGTTATAATAGGTGTTTGATACTGACTGTAACTTGGAATTAGCAGATAGTATGTTGTTACCTAAATTATTGTTTACAGCAATATGAACAATGTGGTATATTTTAAACTGCATTAAGTACTGTATTATTATTGCACATGTTACCATTTTATTCTGTTTTATTGCTGCCGAAGTTTGTGAATTTCCAGCTGATAGACTTATGCTATGTCTGTAACACCTCTAAATCTATATACTATCCTAAATGTACTCACTCAGTTCTTATGTAGTTGAAGATGTTTTAAAATTAAATTTTTGTATGAATCTGCTGCATATGATTATGATGAAAACAAGGAGAAACACATTTAGATTTGTGGTGTCCAAACTGCATTAAATTAAAACCCTTAATATACTGGAAGGCAAAATGACAAAGACTCCTCAGTAATGTTCTTGCAATTGTTATACAAGAACATAGAATAATTAATGAATGAGTTAGATCATGGAATGAAGGCAATGAAATATCAAAATGCAATATCACAGCACTCATTGGATATGTGAAAAACTGTTTCTCATAAAGAAACAAAGAAAAACTAAAATGTCATATCAGTGTATTAGTAAAATTAGCAAGGCTAAGAAAAGTAAAGAAAAATTAGTAATAAAGCAAAAAAAAAAGGAAGAAGAAAAATGTACAAGTGAAATCAGTGTTATTACTGGTAACACCACTAGTAAATCCATTTCAAAGTTCTGTTCTGAGTGATTCAGAAATTATTCTTAATACTGTAAAGGAAAGTCTAAAGGGGATCAAGTTAGCTTTAGCTAACATATGTTAACAATCAGTGATGAAAACAATATTGTTCAGAGTAACAGCCTGTACTCAATGAATAATGATGCATTGATGCTGTTGATGCAGAGTATTTGAAATTCAGCACGCTGACTAATCCTTGTACAGTGTATCTGCAACACTGTATCCCAAATTTTCTCATTCAGTCAGATAACAAAATAAGAATCCTATCACTAAGGAAGCTAAAATTGATACCGTAAAAGTAATGGAAAATGACTGCAGGGGTAGTCTGATGTGGACGTCTGCACAATCCTGGCATGGTCAGGAAAATACATCCCAATTGTAAGTGTAACATTAGCCAAAAGGATAGAGATATTGGTGATGATGTGTTAATTTAATTGAGTGAAAATGTGGCTAGCAAGCAAATAAAAAGAAGGGTTGTGAGTGGAGTACAATATTAGATGGTGTAATTGATAACTAATGACCATGACAACATTAGATAATGACCATGACAACATTAGAAAATTAGAATTTGTGACATCAAATTAAGTTGGAGGTGTTAGTGATGAAGGTTTCTATGCTTAAGTTAACAGCCAGGAGGCTCTTTGATACATGTAATAGTTATTGTATCCTCTCTGTCAGGTGTAAAACTGGTTGATACACTTAATGTATTAAGTTAACATTTGACATCTAAACAAATCTATTGGCAAATAATAATTCACAGTGGGGTAAATGACCTGCATGCTGTTCCAATAAATCATATCATGATATCATACTAGAAATTTTGGAATATTTAGAGGGCAGGTCAGTTGAAGTAATTTTAGCAAGATTTCTTCCTTGCTCTAAATAGGCTAGTTATAAATTTACCAAAACCCATGTGTATGTTCAACAGTTGGGTACAACAGCTTGGCACATTATACAATGTAAAAGTAGTATCCTACTGGGAAGACTGTTCTAGACCATTGCATGTTCCATAGATGGATTTGTCTCTAACAAATTATTGGTTTGCATCAAACTTTTTTTTTTAAATACCAAGTACAAAATTAAAAAAAAAAAAAAAAAAAGTTCAAACACAAGACCCCTGATACTCTTATGTTACTTTACTAATGCTCATAGTCTCAGAAATAAATATGAAAAACTACTAAACCTAATTAAGTATTAAGATTATAACATTGTGGCTATTACAGAATCATGGAACTCTAAACACTTTGTTTTCTCAGCTTATACTAAGGGAGGAGTCTGGGGTTGTGCAGTCTTATTACTGATTTATGATTCTCTTCCTTCTGATTTGGTCAAGCAATTTGGAAGCTGTCATAATGCCTAATTTACTAAGGAATAGCAGTGTAGGAATTGTATTATACTATAGATACCCTAGTATAGACTCAATCTTCTTCTTTCGGCTTTTCCCAGTTAGGGGTCGCCACAGCGGATCACTTGTCCACTCATGATTGGCAGTGAAGTTTTACAGTGTTGAGTTGCCAGCCCAGCGCCCAACCTTCCACAGAAGGCACACACATGCACTTTCATGCCTAGGGCTAATTTAGAGTGTCCAATCCACCTACAGCATGTCTTTGGGATGTGGGAGGAAACCAGAGCACCAGGAGGTATAGACTCCATAATTTCATAATAATTGCTTGTCTAGAATGGAAGGTACTGTAAAAGTATCCTATTGATAATGGTTTGCCTTCATAATGTAGATCACGTAATGTCGACCCCGCTTCTGCGAACACTGAACTGCGACTTCACTAAACCTCAAACACTAACTTTCCGAACTGCAAAATCTCGCCCCCTTTTTGACGCATGTTAGCACTGGTTTGTAGGTGTGGTGCTGTCGGAAATGTCGAAATTCGAAGTTTTTTCGACATTCCAAAATTGTCGCGGTTCTGGTTTTGCGGAAATGGTTCAGTGATGTGGCCATTCAGTAATATGTGATCGACATTATGAAGGTAAACCATTGATAACAGATTTTAACTGTCCAACTATAAAATGGAATGACCTCATTGCAAAGACTGTCTATGCATAGGAATTCTTGGATATTACAACTCTTCATACTATCAATCTGTTGCTACAAATTAATACTACAAGTAATACATTGTAGTTTTTGATTTAGACCTAATTAACTATTGGTCAACTTTTAGGATTATCTGACTGTAACAGCATTTCATTTGTACTTCATTTCACTTTAGTATCACATAATTGTATGACTAAGTAAAATTGCAGGTTATCAATTACTTTGTTAAACTTTGATTTTGAAAATACCAATGAGTTAGAGCTTGATTGCAAAAGTTTGGAAAAGCTCATAGATGACATTTTTGAGCCTGTAAAATTACCTGTCTTTAGTAACAAAAGGGGGGTTAAGTACCACTTTTGGTGGAATTCAAACTTATTAACATCACTTAAGAAAAAAGGTTTTATGTTAATATAAAAATGTCCAAATATTAAAAATAAGAAAAAGTTAAAATAGCCAAGGATTTGAAGGTTAAGATACTGACAAGAAAAGCTAATTATGAGAAGAAACGTGCTTTAAATACGACCAACAAAAAGGAATATTATAAATATGTCAACAATGTTATCAAGTCTCATCATCAGATTAACTTATAAATAATTGATAATGTGATAGTCACTAATCTAAAAACCATAGCTGATCAATTTAATACATATTTTGTAAAACTGGGCGGTACTGGAAGTCAAGGGACTATTCTGAGACTGCATTATGCCATTTCTGAATGTGAGAATTGTCAATTAATGCACGTGTTAACTGTAAGTAAGGCTGTTAGTAAAATCAATAAAAATACATGTCAACATTCCTGCTGTAGTGCTATGTAATATAAAGTATAAATTCATCCCAGTTCTAATAAAATTATTTATAATACTCTACATGGTGAAATAGACCCAAAATACTAGAAGATCTCTCATATAACAGCAATATTAAAAAGCAATATGAGCAAAGATAACAGTTACAGACTAATCAGCTTAACGCTAATTCTGTGCAAATGTTTTGAGATGTTTACTGGAACTGATGACTAATGAAGTACAAAATTTGGCCTTACTGGATTTAATTTAAGTAGAAGGTCAATCCTTACCAGTCTGGATGGGCTTTGAGCAGAAGTGTTTAACCTCTTACCTGCCATAACCATTTATTAAGCCTTGGTAAATAACAAATTTATCTTGTATATAACAAGGGTGATAATGACTTGGTTAACAGATGGGAAGTAAGCTGTATCTACTTATGTCAGGCTTTCAGACTGCTTGCCTGTGACTGTGGGGTCCCAAAAGATTCAGAACTTGACCCATTCGTATTTAACATAGTGTTTGCAACATTTCCAAGTAATAAGAGTCGTATGCTAGAGACTGAAAAATTGGATATAGTACCTTAGGAATTTATCATGTCAAAATCTTTGTTGTCTATTTAACAGAAATTTCAAATTGGGTAGAACTGTCAAAGTTGTGATTGAGCACGATGTATAAGGTAATGTATTTTATGGAAGACTCTATATTTGTCTGTCTCTTTTTCTGCAGTCCAATATTGTGTGTAAAGTACACGAGTATAGAAATCTTGGGATAATGATTTCTGCAGGTTTATCCTTTGCCAAACATGATAATAATAATAGATGTAGAACAATGAAACAATTAAATATTATGTGAAAGATTATTACATCCAAAGATGAAAAATGTATAATTAATCCATACAGGACTTAAACATATATATATATATATATATATATATATATATATATATATATATATATATATATTTCAACCCAGCTAAAATGTATTGAGACAATCCAAAGGAAATTTACTAAAAAAAATTCCGTCTGTATTGGAATTAGATTATATGACAAGATGTGAAAGACGTGGTTTATTCACTTTGCAGTATAGATAGTACAGAAGAACATTTTATTAGCATATACGACATTCAAAGAATGTGGCATTACAAGCAGCATTAGGTTTTTATATGTGGTGTGTGTGTGTGTGTGTGTGTGTGTGTGTGTGTGTGTGTGTGTGTGTGTGTGTGTGTTTATAACACATATATATATATATATATATATATATATATATATATATATATATATATATATGTATACACACTAGTACATGAGCTGTGTAACTCACAAGTATAACCATTTAATGCTTTATAGTAATTTGAATAAGACCAAATTACGGAGTTGGCTTTTTACACAACAGATATCCATCCTAATAGCTTATTCCACAGTATTGATATGTAGTCGAGAAAGTATAAAGAAAATCTTGATAGTTGATTAGGTAATTTGGTATAAAGGATTAAGAGGAAAAGTGTTCCATGATGACCTTCGGGCCTGAGCACTACCACTGAACTTATGAACTTGTCACTGATCTCAGCAGCAATTATGGAAAGGTTTGCACGGCTCATAACTAAGTTGTATATGGTAGATGTTAAGATTGAGCTCTTAAATGCACCTGTTGCCAAAGGTTTGTTGTCTTGCCAAATAGCCGGTGGCATTATTTTAGGCCTTGAAAATTAGGGAAAGACTGGGTCTTTCTTTAAGAAAGTTTATGATCTACTTACCCCACATTCTCAGAGGAATTTTGCTTCAAGTAAAAAAGCCCTTTTAGAGAAAAAGAACACTTTCCCAACAGGTTAAGGGGCAGAAACAATGCAGAGGAAGATAAATTAAACCTGAAATTCAGGAGGAGTTGATTTACTCCTGTTGTTGATGACCACCTAACCTCTTCCCACCACTTACCTATTCATTGGCATTGGACCACACATCACTTTTAGGGGCAATCTCGCTCTCCAGTGGAAGTTAGGTTTGTAGTCCCTGTATCTTAGAGACTAGGTGCTGGACCAATAGCTGAGTGATGGAAGGGATGAAGGGCTATTATGTATTGCAGCTGTGAAAGGCAAATTAATTATTGATGTTCTTTGTGTTTCACTGTTGCAGTCATTACATTTGGGTTATCTGCTTGCAGGTAGCCCTCAGTCAGCCTGATTATCAAAGCCTTGGGTCCTGCATCAGTTGCTGTCTCATCTTCCATGACGTCAGGTAGTCAAGGGTATAAAGCATGCAGCTGACGCCATTACATCAGTCTTTCTTGCTTTGAGGTGCCCGAAGCAGAAGCAGTTCGCAAGTGCCAGTCGGCCGACTCCAGAAATTTTCATTTTCGAGTTTCAGATCCGAAGTCTTCAACAAAGCTAAGTACCCCGTTGGGGATCCTTTTTCTTCCTTTAAACCGATGTCAGTAAAAGTTAACAATTGTATTTCTTGTGGAAAGCAAATACATCATAAAGATTTTCATTCGTATTGAATTCCTTGCTTAGGCCCAGACCATGACGTCCCTCGCTGTTGGTTTTGTGCCTTATTCAAACCTCAAACTATTCGTCGTTGGTTCATTTTCACATCTAAATATTTTGGTACTCTGTTCAATTATCCAGAAATGGCTTCGGTAAGCCACACAACTACCGACATTCCAAAAAAATGCAAAGATAAAGACAGACCGCATAGGTCCAAAGCTGCCGACGATGCTTCTGTTAAGCTAGTCACCAGTTTGCCAGTACTCAGTGAGGTGCTTTCGCAGCCCCTGATACCCACTACTTCAGATTCGCAGGCCTCTACTGAGACCCATTCGGAGTCTGGTATGCTGCGAGATGCTTTTTCGATTGTGGAACCTGTGGATGTCTCTACCTTGGATGAGTCCGGAGCCACTGTGCAGGCACCAGCTTCTGAGGGTGTATTCAGGCCTACTGACTTGCTTATTAAACCAATGCCATCTTCTCCTTCAAGGCCTAAAACTCAATCCACTCCTAGAAAACCAATGCCCAGACCGCATGGTCAGGCCCCTATGCCTAAAAACAAATGATAAGAATGGCTGAAGAACTTATTACTCTAATCAGGGAAAGCCACCCTTCTACCTCTAAGAGGCCTAGAACTGATTTTCCTTCTGATCAGGATTCTGAAATTTCTGTTTTCTCTGATGAACAGGAGTTGCCCTTATCTACCTGTGAGGATTCTGATGCAGAGGACTGCATTCCCTCGACTTCCCCTCCAGAAGATTTCTCTTTTGGTGAAACTTTGCATACTCTTAGGGAGCATTTCCACTGGAAAAGCCAGGATTACTTTGACTCCAAAAAGAGGCTTAGGGAATTCTTACTCTTACCTCAACATAGGCCTTTAGCTATTCCTCCTGTACTGGACATTGTAGATGATGCCTTCTTGGAATCTAGCCTGGCCCCTGACACTTTACCTCCGGCTCCCAGAAAACCTGACAGATATTACAGTGTACCTGACTCTCACAAGTTCCTCTTTAAGCATCCTACTGCAGATCCTGAGACCATTTCACAGAGACCCAAAGGCATTAAGGCTACTACTGCCAAAAACCCTACCCCCTCTGATAGAGATTCCAGGGCCCTGGACAGATGGGGTAAGAAGGTATATACTTCTGCTACTTTGGCCATTAGGGCCTTAAACTGCCAGTTTCATATGTTAAATATCAGCAGCATATTATTGGAGTGCTTAAACAGAAAATGATGTTGATTCCTGATTGTGCTGAAAATAAAGAATTACAGGATTTAATGCATTCTGCTGAACAAGTTGGAAAACATAATTTGCAATGTGGTTTTGATTCATTAGAGGCATCTTGCAGGGCTGTACTTAGAAGGCATGCTTGGCTTAAGGAGCAAACTTTGCCAGATCATGTTAAAGCTAAATTACTGGATGCTCCCTTAAATCAAGACCGCCTGTTTGGCAACAAAGCAGTAGAAGTACTTAAAAAGATGGAGGAAAAAGCTAAATCTATGCAAACTGTTAAAGATTTCCTGCAAGTACAGCCTTCCAGATTTAGTAGGCACTGGCCTTCTAAGAACTGGTCCTTTCCTGCTTCTTCCAGGCCTTCTCAGTCCAAACCCAGGACCAGCAGATCGCCCAAGCTTCAGCCTCAAGGTACTCACAGGCCTAAGCAGTGGGGGGCTCCCACTTCCAAAACTGGAAGTAGTAAGACACCCCCCTATAGTAAACTGTCACAATGACTTAACTTTAAACCTTCCAAGCCCTGCTCAACTGACTGTTCCTTTAGGAGGAAGATCGCCCTGCATGCAAAAAACTGGGAACCCATTACCCAAGACAAATGGGTTTTAAATATAGTTTCCCAAGGATAGAGATTCCACTTCCACTCCTTACCAACCCCAAACGGTTGGCCAGACCTACCCCCAAATCAGTGGGCAGAGGCTCAAAAGCAGGTTCTCTCTCTTCTAAGTATCAGGGCTGTTCAACCTGTCCCAGAAGAGGAATGAGGGCAAGGTTTTTACTCAAGACTCTTCCTGGTACCCAGAAAAGACAATTCCTGGCATCCTATCCTGGACCTGTCTATCTTAAACACCTTTTTGGTAATCCCAAAATTCAAAATGCTAACTCTTTATCAGCTGCTTCCCATGCTAGGAATAAATGCCTGATTGGCAACACTGGATTTAAAGGAAGCCTTACCCGCTCATCCCAATAAGGGAATCTTGCAGAAAATACCTATGCTTCAGAGTGGACTACATGCACTATCAGTTCTCTGCACTGCCCTTTGGCTTATCTACTGCGCCCAGGGTATTCACAAAGTGCCTAGCTCCAGTCATTGCATTCTGCATGCAAAGAAATATTCAAATGTACCCATACCTGGACGATTGACTAATTCAGGCAGAAAGCCAGGACATACTATTAAATCATCTGACATTTGTAAAGAAATTACTCACTTCTCTGGGGTACACCATAAACGAAAAGTAGTCACATCTAGTATCCTGCCAATACATTGTATTCCTGAGAGCAAGCTTGAATACAACTTCCTAGATGGCCTACCTCACGCCAGCGAAACAAGTTTATTTGACAGCCTACTTCAAACTACTGGCCACAAAGACCCAGCTATCCTGCAAGGAAAATACTGCAAGCCCTGGGGTTCATGGCCTCTTGCATTCTACTAATTCCATATGCAAGACTGCATATGAGGAAACTACAGTGGTATCTAAAAAGCCTATGGTGTCAACATTCTCAGGACCTAGAATCAATGATTCCTATCATCCCTTGTCTACAGACAGAGTTCCTTTGGTGGGCAGAGGCTTGCCACCACAACAAGGGACTTCCATTCACTCTACCCCCTGCCGCCCAAACCCTAACAACAGACGGATCAGACTATGCATGGGGGAGGGGCTCACTTGGCAGGGCAGTGCATTCAGGGCAAATGGAACCCGAGTCAAATGCACCTGCATATCAATCAAAAAGAAATGTTAGCTATACAGAATGCTCTGACAGCCTTCAAGGATCACATTCTTCCAGGACAATTATTGGTAAAGACAGACAACACCACTGTTATGTGGTACATAATCAAGCAGGGGAACCCACTCATACCCTCTCTGCAGACTATCCATGGCTCTGTGGAACACAGCCTTGAGCTACCAAGTGCATCTACAAGCTCAATTCCTGCCAGGCAAGCTAAGTACACTGGCAGACGACCTAAGCAGAAGTCTCATGGACCCACACAAGTGGAAACTGGAACTAAAGATATTCAACATTTTGAGAAACAAATGGGTGGAGCCCAGAGATAGACCTGTTTGCCTCCTCTCAGAACTATCAATTGGACAAATTCTGCGCAAGGACTCCCCACAGACAAGCTCGGAAAGTGGATGCCCTGTCCTTCACATGGACAAACCTATCAGTTTATGCCTTTCCCCTTCTGCCGCTCCTCTCCAAAGTTCTACTAAAGATCAAACAGGACAAACCAAGGACATAACTCATTGCACCAGATTGGCCACGCCAACACTGGTACCCCCTCTTTCGCAGTGTGTCACTGCTGGAACCATGGCACCTGCTGCAGACCCCGTTCCTGCTGTCCCAGCAGGAGGACCAAATTCTGCACCCCAGCTTCAAACCCTGAACCTTGCAGCCTGGCTAATTACCTGAGCTGTCCATTACCATCCCTCAGTATGCAACTGATAGATGTCATTCTGGAGGCAAGGAAGCCTAGTACTAGAAAATCCTATGCTGAAAAATGGAAAAGATTCTGTTCCTGGAGCTAAACCCAGGGGATGGGCACAACAGTGCCCAATTTACCGCACATTCTTCAATACTTAATTGAGATGCTTCACAAGGGCCTTTCCTTTTCTTCCATTAAAATTCATACCTCAGCCATTTCAGCACATTATAATACAGAGCCACCCCTCTTCTCTCATTCACTGCTGAAGCAATTCCTCAGAGGGGCCAAAAACTTAAGACCACCCAGGAGAGCCCCTACTCCAGCCTGGGACCTTAACTTTGTATTGGAAAAGCTCACTCTACCTCCCTTTGAGCCAACTGCAAATGCAGTGTTGAAATTCTTTTTTTGGAAAACAGCCTTCCTTCTAGCCATCACTTCAGCAAGAAGGGTGTCTGAATTACAGGCCCTCATGGCAGTAGAACCTTTCATCATCTTTCATGCGGACAGGGTGTCCCTCAGGACCAGTCCTTCCTTTATGCCCAAGGTGGTATCCAGTGTGGCCCTTAATCAGTCCATTCATTTACCAACCTTCTTTTCCAATCCACAGAACAAAGGGGAATGAATACTGCACTCCTTGGACGTGAACAGACAACTTAAATTTTACTTGGACAGGACTAAGCCTCTCATGAAATCTGAACAACTGTTGGTTGCATTTGCTGCAGGGGCAGAGGGGAAGGCCAGTTCAAAGCAAACCATTTCTAAGTGGATAGGCCATTGCATTCATTTCTGCTGTAAGCACCATGGAAAACCTACCTCACAGGGGATAAGGCCACATTCCACCAGGGCTGCATCTACCTCTACAGCCTTTCTCAGAGGTGTCCCTACCAGGGACATCCTAGAAACTGCTACTTGGAGTTCTGTACATACCTTCGCCAAGCATTACCACTTGCCAGTTTTTTCTAAATCCAGAGCTGATTTTGCCACTGCAATCCTGCAGGGCATAATAGCTGGTCCTAATGCTCTCTAATTGCCTCCTCCCTTCCTTAGATTTGGGAGTCCCTCCAGCCCCCTGACTGCTATTGTCTATACCTCTCCTTTTGTTTACTATACTTAAAGCTTTCTGGTGTATTTGCTTTTTTTTTCGAGGTGTAACCTTGTATATAATTGCTTCCCATTATGGGGGCACCTGGCAAGAAAAACTGATGTAATGGCGTCAGCTACATGCTTTATACCCCTGACTACCTGACATCGTGGAAGATGAGACAGCAACCGACGCAGGACCCAAAGGCTGACTGAGGGCTACCTGCAAGCAGATAACCCAAATGTGTAATGACTGCAACTGTGAATACACTCGAACATCTACATTTATGGTAAGTGTACACAACTGTACTTTAATCCTAACCCCACTCTAGTGGCTGAGAATGTTAGTTCAGTTTTGTGAGGGCCTCCACTGAAGGCTACCACATATGAAGCTTGCTAGCATATGTCCCCAGCCTGTTCCACTGAATACAGTGTACTTCTCTGTCCAGTAAGTTACAGTATTGCAGTAAGTCAGACCACTTCCACCCTGTAGGATTGGCAAGCTGACATTGACTTCTCACTCCTACAATTCATAGGTTCATAGGTAGGTACTAGGCTGTTGGCCCTAGGGCCTATATAAGCCTAGCCAAAAAGGTGCCCTGGCTTTTGCCACCCAAGAAAATTGTTTTTCTGTGCCCCTGTCGGGCAGAGCCATGTAAGTGAAGGTGAATTTCCTATCTCCCATCCAATCATCAAGATTTTTTTTGAAGAGTGCTAATGAGGAGCTTTGTTTGATATAGATAGGTAGTTTGTTCCAGAATATGGGAAGTCTCTGGGACAGGAATGTATCCCTCCAGCATGTTCTGTTTATTGTAGTGACAAGGTTTAGGTCCCTAGAGAGTGCAGTTCGGAGGGATTGGGATTTCTTTAAGTGGAGCATGTCCAACAGCTCTGGGTTTGACATAGCTATGTTAGGCAGAGATCACCTCTGAGTAGGCGATATGTGATGGACTAAAGCTGGAGTTTTTTGAGATGGTCTGCGTAGGACATCTGTTTGAGGCCGATAATCCACTTTGTGAGGTATTGGACTAAAGCTGGAGTTTTTTGAGATGGTCTGCGTAGGACATCTGTTTGAGGCCGGTAATCCACTTTGTGAGGTATTTCTGCAGCCTTTTCCAGTTGTTGTAGATGTCTTGTGAGGTACATACCAAAAGCGCTTTTCTCTATAATGGGTCTAATGAGTGACGAGTAGAGGTGAACAATGACCTCTTTTTTTCCTGGGTGAGAAACCTTTTGTGATGACGTGTGCCACGTAGAAGGATTTCCTGATTACTGTGGCGACATGATTATCAAAGGAGAGAATACAGTCCACCTGTGTCCCAAGGTCTCATCACACTTTCAGTGTTAAGTAGACTGTCACCTATGTGGTAGTTCATGAGTACAGAATTTTCACTTAAAGGGATGACAATGCACTTTTTGGCATTGAGCATGTTTGCTTCTCCAACATCCAGGTCACTAGTTGATCCTCAGTTGTCTGAATTGCAATCATGGCTTTATCCTTCTGGGCTGTGGAGTTGGCAAGGAAGAGACAAATATTTTCAGGGATCTTTCAGGTGACTGTAAGTTATTTTTTTTCTTGTTCCATTATCCCTAGGAAGCCGCATTCAAAGTCAGCTTCCTCATGGTAGAAATAGCTGAAGACAAGTGGGTACTTCAGACGTTTGGTAAGCTCATGCTGTGAGGTTTATTCAGGAAACTCAAGTGCAGATTACGCTAGTGACGCAATAGTGTCAGGTGACTTATGTCCTTATGCATAAAGGATTAAAAAGCCAACACAATGGATACCATTGAGTCAGACGAGAGGTGGCATATTTACCATGTTATCCTTGTTTCCAAAGAAGGAAAATTCCAGAGACCAGTATTAGGGTTGTCAAATCTGAAAAAATTCATAAGCATAAAGACCCAGAGAACAATACTGACTTTTGTAGTGTTTATAGAGCAAGTTTTGTGTACAACAACAGGAGGCACACAGGATGCCTGTGTACATGTCACAGTAAGGTTACACCATAGAAAAGCCAGAAACTTAACATTGCTCAGCATTACTGTCAATTTCCTACCGTATCATTTGTGTTATCCACAGCCCTCAGAACACATATTTAACTACTGGGTTTGCACATTTCAGAGTGCAAAACATAACAGTTTCCCTTATCTGAATGGATGCCTTTTCTGAGCAAACAAGATGGAAGTATTTCTGCAGCAAATGGAGCTTGCACTACCTTATCTACTTCTATAAGATTTCTACATCTTTGTTTGAATTCATTTGCAATAAGATTTCTACATCTTTGCATAAGTCTCTCATAATAAGTTAAGGTTTCTGGAATGGATATCAAATTGGTGTACTTTCTGTGTATCTTTTCAAGTTTGGTTAGTTGGATTTTAATATATGGGGATCACTAACAATTTCCATATTCCATTTTGGGGCTTATTAAACTTGTAAATATAGTTTTCACAATGTGAGCATTTTGTGATTTTATAAATTTTCTTGCACAGCTGATATATAGTCTGTGTGGTAAGTAAGTTCATTCCCTACTGAAATGTAGGCACTTGTAATGCTGATTGCCAACATATCAAAAAAAAAAAAAGTACAGGAAAAGAGCAAATATTGACATCACTCTTATCCTTTAAGTTTTTTGCAGGGTGGTAAGTCCTGCACTGTCCAGTATTGGGGATGGCAACCCCCCCCCCCAAACTTGTATATACCAGCTCCAAGATCACCATACTTCAGAGGAAAGGGGATATTCTAAGAGATGGCCATCTAGGACTTGGTATATGCAAGTCTTTTTTTTCAGCCTTACAGTCTCTGTTTTTTAAGGACTCACTGAAGTGGATCATAACATTACAAATGTTTACTAAGTTAGTTAGCTTGTAGTCTAACCATACTCCAAGATCTTAAAAGAGAGCCATTTATTCCATATTGTTATTTTCTATATTTTCAAAACATTTTGCTGGCTACTGGACCAACTACCATCATGTATCATTTGTATTCTCCTGTGAGGTAACTTTTATACTCTCATTGTAATTATTGTTTAATTTATGTTTGGTACTCCCCAGGCTGACCCAGAAAATGATCTAAAAGGATCAGTGTTGTACTCCAGTTAACAAATGAAAACTATAAAACAAAAAAAATGTACTTTTGACAAGTGGTTAGCATTGTCGCCTCACAGCAAGAGGTTCTCCGGGTTCAATCCTCAGCTGGGGTGCCTTCTGTGCGGAGTCTGCATGTCCTCCTTGTGGTCGCGTGGGTTTCCTCCGGGTGCTCCTGTTTCCTCCCACATCCCAAAGACATGTTGTAGGTGGATTGGACACTCTAAATTGGCCGTAGGTGTGTGTGTGTGTGCCTTCTGTGGAAGGTTGGGTGCCGGGCTGGCAACTCGACACTGTAAAAACTCCACTGCCAATCATGAGCGGACAGGTGATCTGCTGTGGTGACCCCTAACAGGGAAAAAGCCAAAAGAAGAAGATTGTCTTGTTGTATGTACTGCTTACCAGCATACTTTATTAGTACTTATGATATACCTGTCAAAGGCTGAGGAAATTGCAGTAAATATGACATCTGTCTATATATTTATTTGAGCTGCTGTGATTACATTATTGTAGAAGAACTGATTGAATGTAATGATTTACCTATCCCTCATGTAGCCATGTTGGTGGATCTCTGTCAAACTTAGGATGTCTAGCTCCTGTAAGAGTTGCTTAAGTAATAATCTCTGTAGGACTTACCTTGTATTCAATAAGAGACTGATCGATAATTATTAACTTATCTCTGAGAGCATTACCTATTTATATTGGCTAGACAACAGCTACCTTCCAGTCGTCTGCATTGTCTGTCTTGTCTTATAACTAGTAGTACATGGAGAAATAAGTCAACTGAAACAATGTGCCCTTAGATGCAGGAGCTTAGTAAAATTGTCCCTGTACCTGTGTTCAGGGAGCCATACAGAAGCACAAACAAGATTTCAAGAACAGAACAAGAAAGAGAAAACTACTAAATTAGATACAGGGGAAACTGACAGCAACCTTAGCAGAAGAAAACTACTTTCAGAAATTGCCCTTTTAAGAGGATGGGTTAAATGGGGGGGGGGGGGGGGGCTGCTCCTGTCTTAATAGGGGAAGAGGCTGCACCTTCCATATCATGACGGGCTGTAGATCTGATTCGCATACAGATAAGTCATGTAAATTTTAAGAAAGCCTAAGAAAAGGTAATACACTAAGCAAGGCTATAGAGAATATAACAATAGTAGAAGGGAGAAACAAATGAAAAGCGCACCGCTTCATAGTTTTAACTATTTGTTCTACAGTTTGACTAAAAAAGAGAATATATAGTGAGAGAGCTATTGATGCTGTAGCCTTTTAAAATGCTAGTAATGAAGTTGGCACATAGCTGTATCTTGTGTGACCATTTAGGGATGGATAAGACAAAGATTTTAGACAGATTTTTTTTTTTTTTTGCCTGGTATTATGAAGAAAATAGAAAACTTCTAATGCAGAATATCAAAACACAGGGACTAGCTTGTTGTTTAGGAAATGTTTGGTACCCTTAACTGTAATATAAAATCTGATATTGTTAATCCTCATTCACTCCTTATGTGTGGGTATCGGTTCCGACCTCGGAACCGAGCTGGCCATCTTTCAAGCTCGCGTCAGCTACAAACTCTCGAGCTAAAACTCTTACCCAGAATTCCCCTCTCCCTTTTACCTCAGATTTCGTTTGCCGCATCGCCATTCGGTCATGTCAAGCTACTTCTCTTGAGCTAAGTACAATATTTTTTTGTCATACTAGTCTAAAACAACTTTTTTCTCTCAGAAAAGTTCCTAAATTGTTTTCTCTTACCTTATCACATTTAGCGACTATCCCTTCTTGAATTTTTTTCAGTCCCCTTCATCCTATTTACCGCAAGGTCATCCTATTTACCGCGAGGTATTTTCTTGTTTACCATCGTTGGTAAAACCCTTTTCCTCCTTACCTTCGGGTATTTCTTGTACCATTGCTGGTATTCTTTCTGATTTTCCTTCTTTCCTATCATGGCAGATAAAAAAGGTAGTCCAGGATTTAAGAGATGTTCAGATTGTCGCCATAAATGACCTACTTCTTATGCACATTCCCTGTGTGCCTATTGCTTGGGTGTGCCTCATTTATCAGTTGACCTGCCCTGCGGAATTTGTAAGAACTTCTCTAACAGGACGTTGATTGAGAGGAAAAATAAATTGTTATTGAAGGGGCTACTTAACTCTCCTTTTTCATAGGCTATTTCTGGGTCAGATGCTTCAACCCCTCCAAGATCCCATAAAAAAAAGACTGATGAACATACAAAGGCCAAGTCTCTTCCTTCGTCCCCGGCTGGGGACTCCCACCAACCGAGACCCAAGAAGGCTAAGCTTTCCACTTCGGATCTGACTTTTTCGGCTCCAGCACTTTCGGTACCTAGACCTTCGGCACCGAGGCCATTGGCGCCATCTGTGATTTCGGCACCGACTAGCGTGCCCTTTACCGTATCAGAACTGAGGGGCTCCTCGGTTCAGACTTCTCCACCGGCACCGACTATCCAGTCGGTGCAGACTGTTGCCACATCGGCTCCGACACCTTACCCAGAACAGACAACTCCGTTATTGACACCGATTTTTTCAGTCCCAGCTTCAGCGCCGACAACCACTTCGGCACCGACCTTATCGTCGGTTCAGACCATGACTTCGGCACCAATGATTTCCTCGGTGCAGACACCTGTAGTTCAGTCCCCTACGGCCCCGTTGTTTTCAGTGCAGACTGGTGAGGTGGGCACCGAGCTTGCCCCATCTTTGGATAGACCTGACTCTCCCTCAGCCGTGTCCGTGAAATCCACTAGAAGCCTCTCTGAACACGACGTGTTGCGTCTTGTGGATCAAGTGCTTTTGGCCAGAGGTATCCCGCCCCACAGGACCTATCTTTCCTTGGGAGGTGATCACCCTTTGCCAAAGACCCCTACTTATTCTCCTCCTTCATTGCCTTTGAAGCCCCTTGATATATAGCACAGTCTTCCCCCTCCACAGTTTCCTTCATGGCAAGAGAGTTTTGCTACGACCCAGGATGTCAGCTGTGGCGTATGTAATTTGGTGTTTCACAGCCATCCAGGGACTCCGAGTTGGCAGGCTGAGCCACTTAAGGGAGGGGTGACCCCTGCCCTGGACACTCACCCCTCTTCAGGTGGACCGGCCTTCCAACTAATGGAGAAGGCTTTGGCGTCGGCTGGCAATACTGTGTTATCAATCTCCC
This sequence comes from Protopterus annectens, assembly GCF_019279795.1. Lineage (NCBI taxonomy): Eukaryota > Metazoa > Chordata > Ceratodontiformes > Protopteridae > Protopterus > Protopterus annectens. The sequence goes on along the minus strand of NC_056735.1, from coordinate 760,505,788 downwards.
CGCCCTCCTCTGGACCACACGGTACACAAGTTGCTCTTAGCAGACACCAGGCACAAAAGCCTCAGGATGTACTCCCACAGGAAACCCCTTTTACGTTGTCTTCCCCAGCTTCTCGCTCTCTGAGGAAGTTCATTGAAAAAGCTCGTGCAAGAGGAAGCACATGGACTCCACAGAAGAGTCCCTTACTGAAGACACAGACTTTGATGATAGGGAAGGGTCCCCTCGGTCACCCTCTGAGGTATCCTTTGGTGATATCCTAGAAATCCTTAAACAGAGAAGTGACCGGCAGCCCTCTAACCCGACCTCTGAAGAATCTGTGTTCCTGTAGGCCTTTCGCACCCAGCCCCCTACCTCTTGGGCTACTCCACCTGCCGACGAACGGGTCCGGCTCATCGTGCAGTGTGCATGGAAGGCTCCTGACACCGTTGAGGCCATTCCCCAGAGGCCAGATAAAATTTTGTCCCCTCCTGCTACTGACCTCCATTGGTTGAAAGGTCTTCCTGGGGGATGCTCTGGTGGTGGCGGCCGCAACCAAGAAGGACCTGGCAGAAGAAGAAAGCCAGACTGTCCATCCACCCAACAAAGAGTCCTGGGCTCTGGACAGAATAGGGAAGCGTACTTTTGCATCAGCAACTTTTGCAATCCAGTCCCTGAATTATATGGCACACTTTACCAGGCTTCAAAGGGATTTAATTTCTGAGCTCTCTGAAACTTTGGCTGGTGCCGTGTCTGATGAGGTCCGTGACAAAGTGGCCTTTCAGCTGGCCACCATTGAATCAATATCTGACTCCTCCATGCGCCTGATATCTCACGCATCAGAAGGAATAGCTAGAGCGGTGAGTTCAGGCATTGTTCTGAGACTATATGCCTTGATGCTTTTATGTAATTTCGCGGAACCCTTCAAGGCTTCCTTTCTCAATGCTCCCATTGAAGCCTCTTCATTGTTTGGACCCAAGGTTAAAAGCACACTGGCCAGATGTGAACAGGACGGTAAGACTCTTTCTGCCGTGAGTGTCCGTTATTCTTCCCCTCAACGTGCTTTCTCCAGAAGCCAGAAGAGTGGGAATATATGGTAAAAAAAAAGTCTCAGGGTCCTTTCCGTGACACACAGGCCGAGTTCTCCCCTAGAGGCAGAGGGGGAAACTCACAGGGAAGATGCCCTTTTCGGGGCAGAGGGGGTCCGCGTAACCAGGGTTCCAGGGACTCTTTTCCTGGCCAATCTACCAGTGCTCCTGAAGAGCGGCCCAACTCCTTTCCTTTGGAGGTGGTTGAGAATCGTTTCTCCTTGTACCCTTCTGCCTGGCTAACCATCACCACCGACTGTTGGGTACAAAGGATAATAACCAGAGGTTACAATATTCCCTTTGATCTTTGTCCTGCCCCCCCCCCCGCAACAGACTTACCCAACGTTCCACCCAGTCAAAGGGAAGAAGCAGTATTAGAGATATCAAAGCTGCTAAGAAAAAGAGTCATCCAAGTAGTCCCTCCAGACCAGATAGGATCCGGATTCTACTCAAGACTATTTTTGGTGCCAAAGAAAACCAGGGACTGGAGACGAATTTTGGATCTCAGTGTATTGAACAAGTTTGTAATAGTACAAAAATTCTGGATGGTCACAATACAGTCTATCCTCCCGCTTTTGGAAAAACATGATTGGATGTGCTCGATAGATCTTCAAGATGCATACTACCACATAAAAGTGGACAGGCCATCAAGAAGATTTCTGCGCTTCCGTGCGGGAGCCAGTCACTATCAATTCAGAGTACTGCCCTTTGGACTCTCTTCAGCCCCCAGAGTGTTCACAAAGTGCATGGCAGTCGTCACAGCTCACTTGCGACTACAAGGATTCCAGGTGTTTCCATACCTAGACGACTGGCTCATCTCCGCTCCCACCAGACATCTATTGGAAGAAGCCCTGGCATACTCTCTCCTCGCTGCAGAAAAGCTAGGCATAACCATAAACTGGCAAAAATCCAATCTCACCCCATCTCACTCCGCAGAATTCATAGGGGTCATCTTGGATGCAAAGAATTGCAGAGCATCCACTCCAGAGCACAGAATTGTAAGGATAAAGCAACAACTGATCCCAATCCTTTCAAGGGAGAAATCCACAGCTCACTCTGTCCTACAGCTGTTGGATTCCATGGCAGCCTCCATCACCATTGTCCCCCAGGCCAGGTTTCACATGAAGCTTCTACAATGGCTACTGCTCACTCAGTGGTATCCTTTTCAGTATCCTCTTTCAGCCAAGATTTGAGTAACTCACAGGTGCAAACAGGATTTAAATTGGTGGATGACCCACAACCCGTCACAGTGGTCTCGCCCTTTCTCCCCCCAGCAGCCCAAGGCTACAGTGACCACGAACGCCTCCCTGATGGGGTGGGGAGGGCTATGTCAGGGACAGACAGTCCAAGGTACTTGGTCCAAATTGGAGGCCCAACTGCATATAGATGTTCTAGAGCTGTGGGTAATGCTTCTGGCCTTGCAAGCATTCAATCCCCTGCTGCCGTCTGGGACAATCAGACAGCATGGCAGTAGTCTGGTACATCAACAAACAGGGCGGAACCAAATCTTAGCCACTTTGTCGAGAGGCCACAAGGATATGGCAGTTGGTGATGGCTACCAACCATTTTCTTCTAGCAATGCACATTCCCGGGAGTTCCAACATGATAGCAGATAGACTCAGCAGGTGCATTCTACAACCTCACGAGTGGTCCCTGAATCCCTTGATAGCGGCGGAGATCTTCCACCGCTGGGGTCTTCCTTGCTGTGACCTCTTTGCATCCCCGACCAGCTACAAATGCAGCAACTACTTCGCTCTGATTCCCCCTCCGGGACAGTCACCCAGGGACGCTCTAGTCCACGATTGGCCCTTGGGTCTTCTCTATGCATTTCCACCTCTCCTCCTCATTCCCCAGTTTCTGAAGAAAGCCCGCCGGTTGAAGAGCAAGGTGATCCTCATAGCACCATATTGGCCTCGTCAGATTTGCTTCCCCTTCCTTTGGCCTCACCTGCTAGATCAACCATGGATTCTCCATCCAACCCCGGGATTGATCTCCCATCCACAGAATCTGATTCATCCCAACTTGGACAGCCTGAAGGTCACAGCTTGGCTCCTCCAATTCCCTTGATTGCCAGGCAGAATGATCTTTCTTTGTCAGTACGGGACATTCTTATTGCATCTCATACGTCTTCCACTAGAATTACTTGTCTAAGCAAGTGGAAAAGATTTACCCTTTGGCTGAAAGAAAAGCAAGTAAATCCCTTTTCAGCACCAGTGTCGATAGTACTGGAGTGTCTAGCCGAACTATTTCAATCGGGTCTATCGGCCTCTACCATTAGAGTTCATTTGGCTGCAATATTTAATTTCCATGAGGATGTCCAAGACTCCTCTCTTATGTCACACAAATTATGCAAGACCTTCATAAATGGTGTGAATCATCTGAAGCCCCCTTTTAGAGAACCTATTCAACCATGGGACCTGTCATTAGTTCTAGAAGTTTGACAGTGCCACCTTTCGAACCAGCTTCTTCTTGCGACCTCAAATACTTGTAATGGAAAACCTTGTTTATGACCGCCATTACTTCTGCCAGATGTATCTCTGAGCTTCAAGCCTTAAGCATCAAGAGTCCATACTTGATTTTTCATAGAGATAGAGTGTCATTGAGAACTAATCCTTCCTTTCTGCCAAAAGTGATCTCTGAAATGTCCATTGACCAAACCATTGAATTGCCAGTTTTCTTTCCCAACTATTCAAACAAAGGAGAGAATTGCCTACATACCCTAGATATTGACAGGCAAATTCACTTCTACTTGAACAGGACTAAGGCCAGTCGTAAATCAGACCTGTTATTTTTGGCCTATTCTGGACCTAGATTAGGATGTGCTGTTGCTAAGGTCACATTGGTTGAAAGACTGTGTGAACTTCATTTATACACAACGTAATATTCCATTGCCGACTACCATAAAGGCTCATTCGACAAGGTTGGTGGCAACTTCTGCTGCCTTCCATGCCATAGCTTCTTTACATAACATCTGTGCAGCTGCAACTTGGGCTACGCCTAATACCTTCATCAATCATTACAAATTGGATTTGGCCTCCAGGAGAAGAGCATCTTATAGTTCTGTGGTGCTCAAGAATGTCCTTCCCTGAGAGCCTCCCAGGAATAGAGGTAACTGGGGACTCTGTCCCACACGTAAGGAGTGAACTAGGATTAACAGTATCAGATAAAGAAGTTGTCTTACCATAACGTTCCATCTGTGTTGTTGATCCTCATTCAGTCATTACGACCCTCCCTCCTTCCCCCTCCTGTGGCTTCTAGTGGATCTCACCATCCGGTTCTTTTAGGTCATTTGACCAGAGGTAACCTCTACCTTCTTTTGACTTGCAAATTCAATCTGAGATAATAGGGAGAGGGGAATTCTGGGTAAGAGTTTTAGCTCGAGAGTTTGTAGCTGACACAAGCTTGGAAGATGGCCGGCTCGGTTCCAAGGTCGGAACCGATACCCACACGTAATGACTGAACGAGGATCAACAACACAGATGGAGCGTTATGGTAAGACACAACTTCTTTTTCAATTTGATAGAATAACAATGGTCTTTATAGCTCCACGTGTGAAGCTGTGCAGGGGTCACCAGTATATATATATTGGTAATACATGATTGCACAACATAATTTATTGAGATAATACCCTTCCAAAGAGTTAATGCCAAGATTGTAGCCAAAAAGGCAGTACTTAATTTTCTAGATCAGGAATTCCCTGAGACGTTATAACAGACAAGGTGGCTATTCATGTTCAGTAGTAAAGCATGAGCTTTGCAAATTCTCTAAGGTAAAGTAAATAAAGACCTGTGTTTACCATCCGCAAACAGATGGTCTAGTTTAATGTTTCAGTAGAACCCTAAAGTCTGTGTTAAAGAAAGCTTTACAACAGACTGAAAGAAATGTGGTAAATTGCTCCCATGTCTCTTCTTACCTTGAGGGAGGTACCCTAAACCTTAAATGGATTTATTTCTGATGAACTGCTTTACTGGAGAAAGTACTGAGGTTTGCTAGATATATTGAAGGAAACCTAGGAGAGGAAAATGTCCTTTTTAAAAAAGTGTGATTGAGTATTTTACAGAACTACAGGAGAGGTTAAGAATAATATATTTATAGTAACAGAACATATTGAAAGAACATAAACACAGCAAAGAACATGCAATAGAAATGCATAGCTTAGAAAGTTCAAAGCAGTGGAAAAAGTATTTGTGCTGGTGCCTGACACTAAGAAGAGTTCCTTAGTACAATGTTAGGGTCCTATTGAAGTTATAGAAGAGGTAAGAAAAGTAAATTTTAAAGTGCAACAGCCTGGAAAAAATAAAACCAGAACAGATATATACCAATTAAATGTTCAGAAGCCTTGGAAAGAAAGTAAGGAATCTGTAGTGAATATGGTTATATAAGAAGTTAAGCCCCCCCCCCCCCACAGCATGTCCTGAAGTTAACATAGCTTAGATACTGTGTTAACTTCAGGACATGCTACCATAGCTGAGATACTGTTGTGTCCCAGAAACAAAAGAATTAAGGATTTTTTCTGGAAGGACCAAGTTAATCCAACACAACACTGAAAATGTGCTCAGTGGAAAAAAGGTCTAAAACCATAAAGGATGCCAGAATCCCAAATGCTTAGTTGTTAAGGAAGAGGCACCAAAAATGCGCAAGTTTGAAGTTGTAGTAGAATCCCAAAGTGTGAGAAATAACCCCATTATACTGGTCGCCAAGACTGTTGGATCTGTTAGATTTTGCACTGACTTCAGAGGACTAAACAGCATTGCCAAATTTAACTCGTATCCTGTGCCCCATGTGAATGAACTAGTATAAAAGTTTTTCTCCACTTTAGTCCTAACTAAAGACTATGGGCAAATTCCAGTAGTTCCAGAACAAAGGTGGAAATGGTGTTTTAAAAACCTGATGGCCCATTCAACTAAAAAGTCATGCTGTTTCATCTGAAATGCATTACTAACAACATTCCCAAAACTAATGAATAGGGCATTCAGACTCCATACAAGATATTTTGCAGCCTGCTTAGATATAGCCATTTGCATCTACAATTAGCAAAGTGAACTCCCTAACACGCGGGCTATTTTGGACTCCTTACACTGAGCTTGACAGCTAAGTGCAAGACAAGAATGGCGGAAGCCCACTATTTGGACTCTGTAATAGACAGGGGAGTAGTAAAGCATCAAGCTGAGTTCAGTTATCTGCCGTGGTACTGAAGGAGCCAAGCAAGTTGGAGGAGGAGTTTGAGGTGTGCCCTGCTTGCCTTTCCCAGAGTGGGAGGGGTTTGCATATTTTCAGGGGCACACTAGTATGATTTCCATGGTGAAAACTGGAAAAAACACTTCTCTTAGGAGAGACAGGGCTGTTTGGTAGGAATGCCCCTTATGGAAGTAAGAGGGCAGCCTAAGGGGACAGACTGTTGCACATTGGCCTATGGCCTTGCTGTGTATAAGCAGACTGGACTAAGGAAACTTAAGATGAAATGTCATGAACCACCTCTGATAGCTGTCTGAATGAGGGGCCCTCCCAGTTGACAACAACTCTATAGATCGAACAACGAATCGGCCAACTGACTGAGTAGGGGACTGATTATAGACAACAGGACCAAAGCGAGTCAAAAAAATTTGTCCTTTTTGTCCCTGACTTTACCTCTGTTGCCTGGCTGTACTTTGACTGACCTAACCAAAGACAGAGCCCCACTGAGTGCTTAATGGACAGATGTCAAGGAACAAGCATTTTAGAAACTGAAGGAAATGTTATGCTGAAAACCCATCTTATTAGCTGTGGACTTCCCTAAACCATTTAGTGATCTTACCAATGCCTCTTGGGTAAAAATTGGTACAGTTCTGAAATAAAATATGGAAGACGATCATCCTGTCTGCAGCATTAACCATGAGCTCAGTAACACTTAGCAGCATTACTCAGCGATTGAAAGAAAATGTTTAGAGATCATGTGGGCCCTCAGTGCATTGAAATAGTAACTTCTGGGCAAATAATTTATATTAATGCAAACCATGTACCATTTCAATGGTTGAACGGGTAATGGGATGGGATCCTTAAACTTTCCCAGTGAGAATTGTCTCTGCAAACCTTTAACATTAGGATTCCCCATCATCCAGGATGCAACTGACTGAAAAATGATGCTTTGTCTCAGGCCTGGGCCCACTCTGCTGTTGCAAAACTGGAGAAGCTAAGTTGGGTATGTCATGTAACATAGTGGCTGCATCTGCAGTGCATACTGAGGTTTTTGCACAACAGAGTTACCAACAAGCTGAGTTACCTTTAAGAGAAGGCAGGTCTGTAAAGGGAAAGTGTAGTTTTCCCCAAGCAGGTAGAGAGGACTGTGTAAACTAGGGTAGAGCTAGCCGTAGCCAGAGTACAGAATGATTAGTGTTACCAAAAAGTAGCAGATTCCTGAAGGAGAGGGTTAGCAGAAGGAGTCTGCATGGAATGGAATAAAACCCTGTTAACTGGAAGGTAACTCCACAAACTGTGCTGGAGGAATTGTTGCTATATGTTTGATAAGCTGTTCTCTTCTATGAAGAAAGTGTATTGTTTGTATGACAATTTCCTCAAAAAGCTGAAGGGACTTGAGTGAAGTGTATTTTCTGTCTTTAAGCAGTGAACTGATTGGAATAATAATAAGAATGTGCCAGAAAACAGTAACTAGAACTATGAAAGTATCTGCACTTAGTGCTTAGACTGTTTAATTTCTCAAAGAACTGTTTATAAAAACTGTGTTTTCTGATTTATGTTATTAAATAAGTTAGTGGTATTGGGTTTTCATGAGCTAGATTGTATGTAGGGTGGTTGTGTTGCTTAAATGTGCATGCATATTTATTACATGGATACTGCTGTAGTGAGACACACACTGATGACGCCATGTAGAGAAACCGGTCTGGGTAGCAGACTGTTGAGTGAATAAACTCTGTTTGCTTTACTGCCTTCTAGTATTTTTATGTGCTGGAGTATTTGCTGAGTGAGTATGTATGCATGTATGTGTGTGTGTGTGTGTGTGTGTGTGTGTGTGTGTGTGTGTGTGTGTGTGTGTGTGTGTGTATATATATATATATATATATATATATATGTGTGTGTGTGTATATATAATATATGTATATATAAAAAACACACACATGATAAACACACAGATGCTTATGCACTTCACCATACCTCAAGTACATCACACACAAACAGCCCATATGTGCATGTGTGTATACACAGACAGTAACAAAATATATGTAAAGGCAAAATTGAAACTTTTTACTTTAAAATTCTGTAGCTATCCTACCCTTTTCCCATCTTTGCCTTTTATTGGTAGCAGTAAAAACAGTGATTTCCAATATGATTGATGCAAATGTCAAATTTTGTGTTTTAAGTTCAAAGACTTTTCATTCCATTGTCTTCTACAAAGAAACTGAATTAGTAAAAGGTCAAAGTCATCAACATGGGAAATTCCATTATACAGTAGAAAAGAACAGAACTGATAATAGTATGCAGACTAAAGAGAAACATTTAAACTTGGATTAGCACACAGGTCTGCATTTCATCTACAACATCCACATGCGATGCAACACCATTTCATCCACCAGTTTTTGTTCCCAGAAAGGCAGACAAGCAAAAGATCCAAAGTAAAACAAAACACAAGCTTCTAGAGTTATCTGTTTAGTACCTGAGGCTTAATTACATTTTGCCTCACTGCTTAGGTTACTTTCCACAAAAGAAACCACAGCATGCTAAATATGCAGCAGCAACATCTCTGACTGTTTGGACCAGGGACTTGTACTTCTGTCAGTTCATACTAATAGTACAGAATATGCAAGTCATAGCTTTATATTGGAAAGCCAGCAAATTATTACAGCAACTGGTTTAAAGATTTTATCCATTGATAGTCTAATAATATATCAGATTTTTTTTAATATATTATTGTAAATTCAGTCTGTTACTAGAGTGCTTAGCACATTTTAAAGCAACACATTTGTATCTGAATTTAATAGCTGTAAATATTTTATCATATTCATTCAGTCTCTCAGATCTCAGTTTTGGTTCCTTGGAGCCACGTCGGATCTAGTCCGGCAAAATCAGTGCTCCACCCTCGAACCACTTAAAAATTTCCCTTCCACAATGCATATGTCCCATAAGCTGCCTCAGATCTCATTTGCCACCTTTGCAAACATATGCAGATTTGGGCAGCTAAGTGCTACATTTCACATTTTTTTCAATCTTTCATATAAAAAAGTAATTGTTAATTAGAATTTTAGGGTAGTTAGGCCTTTCTACTGTTAGTTGGCCCTTAAGGCTGCATTTTGCTTGAATCAGCTGTTGTGTGGCCCTTCTGTCAGGGAGTTTCCCACTATTTTCTTCTCATTAGTGTGTGTGTGTGTGTGTGTGTGTGTGTGTGTGTGTGTGTGTGTGTGTGTGTGTGTGTGTGTGTGTGTGTGTGGATCATATCAGATGTTCATCGTGTTACCCTGCTGCAGTCATCACACTTGGGCAATAAAGACAGACAACACCACAGTAATGTGGTACATAAACAAACAAGGGGGTACACATTCCTACCCTCTATGCAGGCAAGCAATGATCTTATGGAACACAGCTCTGACTTACCAAGTTCAGTTACAAGCTCAATTCCTGCCAGGACAGAAGAACACATTGGCAGACGACCTCAGCAGAAACATCAAGGATCCCACGTAAAACCTTTTCCATTTGTCCGAATAAGCCTTCCTGGTGCTTGGTCTCCTGGCTTCCAGAATAACATCCAGAACTGCTTGGGAAAGAGGAGCTGGTTGGATGTTTAGTAGATTTGCCGCCAGATTTAAAGTTTTGAGCTGGCTGTGTAGAATCTGATTGTTTTGTTGTGTGAGCAAATGGGGGATTTGAGGCAATATCCATGGTGGGCTGTTGGGCCATATTTCTCAATTGCGTGTACCAGCGCTGGCGTGGCCAGTCTGTGGCTATGAGAATCAGTCGTGGTCTCTCCTTTTTGACTTTCAGAAGAACTTTTGTGAGGAGAGGCAATGGAGGGAAGGCATATACTGTCAGGTTTTTCCAACTGAAAGAGAGTGCGTCCACTTTCCAAGCTTGATGGTGAAATGTCCTTGTACAAAATTTTGTTAGTTGAAAGTTTTGAGGACTTGCAAACAGGTCTATGTCTGGAAGGCCCCATTTTTGAGTTATCATTGCAAATATTTGTGGATCTAGTTTCCACTCGTGGGGATCCTTGATGTTTCTGCTGAGGTCGTCTGCCAATGTTTTCTTCTTTCCTGGCAGGAATTGAGCTTGTAACTGAACTTGATAAGTCAGAGCTGTGTTCCATAAGATCATTGCTTATCTGCATAGAGGGTAGGAATGTGTACCCCCTTGTTTGTTTATGTACCACATTACTGTGGTGTTGTCCGTCTTTATTGCCCAAGTGTGAAGACTGCAGTAGGGTGAACACTCGAACATCTACATTTATGGTAGGTACAAAACTGTACTTCATTTAGCTTCTTAGGTTGTGTGTGCGCATGCGTGTGCACGGATCATAACAGTTATTTAGCTTCTTAGGTCATGGGAGTTTGTTCCTTCTCTGGAGTTTGCGAGTGCCATTTCATAGCAAATAGGGACAACCAATCTTGGTTTCAAAAAATGTATTCTCTGTAGGCATAAGATTCCACCACTGGATTTGCACAACCAACGTGTGGTCTGTATTGGGGCAGCTCATTTCAAGGTAGATTGTAAAATTTGCAAGGGGTTTGGTCTCAGAACCTTCTCTTATTGGAAGAATAAACTTATTTTGAAGTGGTTGCTTCCTGCTGATGTAGAAACTGCCAAACCGAAAATCATTCAAAGAAGCATACTAGATTCTGAGACTCTGATCTAGAGAAGAGGCAAGCTGATTTGTTGTATCTTGACTTCAACTCTGTAGCAGCTGAGGCTTTAAGATTAATAGATTAATAGCTAATAGATTAATAGATTAGTACTAGGCTAGTTGCCCTTGCGAACCATTTTTTTAAGCCTAGACAATTATCCCTTGTGAGACTCAAACCCTGCACCTTGTGTTTGTAAGGCAAACACCTTAACCATTAGGCCACCCTCCCAACCCAATATTGGTTCATTGGTCAGGACACCAGTGTATACTCCCCAGCAGGATCTGACCCTGTCAGTCCAGTTCTGTTAGAGCTTATAGTCATGCTGGACCCCCCCCCCCCCAGGGAACAGGCTTTACAAGAAAAAACAGGAACACTGCATTCCTTCCTGACCTTCAACAACAGTTTTAGCACATTCCTTCAAGCAAGTTTCACAAGAGTAGTTCTGAAGCTAAGCTGGACCACTTGATGCAGGGGTTCCTGAGGACTCTGGCAGAATTGGGAGTCATTCCAATGCCTTCTGCTCTGAGGGTTGTAGGATTCACACACTTAATCCTAATCTGTGTTCCTACTCTGTATTCCTACTCTAGTCCAGGTTTCCATTCTTATGGCTTTATATAGATCCTTTCTTTATGTAGATCCTTGCTTTGGCACCAAGGTTACTGGATCCAGCCTCCTTGATCCTGATTTCATCAGAGATGATGCACTTCTAGAGCCAGAGTTGAGTTGAAGGCTTCGGCACCAGCTTCAGATCCATTGTTGTTGTTGGGGCTCTCTGCCTTTGACTCCTTGCGTAGGGTCCTCACATTGGAGCCAACAAAGGGTTTGGTCCTAACGCTTCCTCCTTGATTTGGCTCTGAAACTCCAAAGGAAGTTCCAATTTGTTGATTTGAGAGAGGTCTTCAAATCATTTTAAGATTGAATTGGCATTTCTGGTATTAGACAGGATAATTGGTTGCCGGGCTGGGACCCATGCTCAACCCCACTCAAGATCATATCTACCCAAAAACTTACTTTCTGTCTTGGCTCCACCTTCTCTTCGGGCAGCCAACAATTGAAGACAAACAGTAAGTCTCAAACCCTCTGTTCAACACAGCTTCAGTCCTCTGAGAAATAAGATAAATCCCTCCTTAATGCACCAAAAAAGGACTTAGACCTAGATTCTCCATCGGAGTCTCCCTCCTCAGATTCCAAATTGAAGGATTGAGAGGGTTTTCCCACTACCCTGTCCAGAAGATGCCTCATTTGGCAATATCCTTGACCCTCATGCACTAGAGGAGAGCTTGGCCTGTGCACCCCCTTCTCAGGGCAAGTCTCTTCTTATCGATTCTTATGGATTGGCGCCCTCTACATCATGGGTGGTTACTCTGGCTGATAAGCTTATAGATCTAGTGGCTTTAAGGTCATGGCAGGAGCCAGACAATTGTGAGTGAGTACTCAGGAAGCCAAGTGGGATACTCTGACCCCCCCAAAGATAGGTAGTTTTGGGCTAAATCCTTCACTGTGGGTTCTTATTACTATGGCAGTGGCTACTACAAGAGAATTATCTGAAGATTCTCATTCTGTTCATCCACCTAATAAACATTCCAGGGTGACAGGCTAGGGAAGCAGGAGTACTTTTGTGTTGAGGGTTTGGAACTATGTGACGCACATGAATAGATTCCAAAGGGATTTTGCCCAGCAATCCCTATCCGTTCTGAAGAATCCACTGATGGCTGAAACTGTTAAACAGCTGGAAAGAACCACATTGAATATGTTAATCATTTGTAACCTGTTCATGCACCTTAAGTGCAATGTGGTGTATGGAGTGGCCAAAACAGATGTTTCAGGCATTGCCATGAGATGTTATGCATAGTTGTGCCTGTATGACTTCTCTGACAACTTCAAGGTGTCCTTCACAAATGCCCCATACGATTCGTTTCTGCTTGCACCTTCTATCAAGGAAGGGATGCATAAATGTGAACAGAATGGCAAGACATTTTCCGGTGTTGGAGTCAACTGTGAGGCCCCACAAAGAGTGTATAGCAAGAACCAAAAAGATCCTCATTAACTTTGGTTGCAAAAGGAGCAAAAGATTAGCAGTTTCGCAGCATGCACAGCAGAGCCAGCCCATTCAGTGGACATCAGCCCAGAGACAGAGGAAGTCTGCAAAACCAGGGATACTATGGCTCCTTGTCAGACAGGAAGCAAGAGTATTGCTGAAGGGTTGCCTCATGTCTCCACTCTGGAGGCAGTTGGGGGCCATCGGTCCCTCCACCCCATTGTCTGGCAGGCCATCTCACATGAAAAATTTTTAACTGAGACTATATTCAGAGGCTACTACATTCCATTTTTCCTCTCACCTCCCCAGCCCACCAGGCTACTACCAGATGTCCCACCCCCTCAGTTAAAACAGGCTGCCAGAGATGTTCTCTCTCTGTTAGAAAAGTGAGCCATCCAGGTGGTCCCGCCAGACCAGACAGAGTCAGGGTTTTATTCAAGACTTATTTTGGTTCCCAAGAAGGCTCAAAACTTCAGACCTGTTTTGGATCTAAGCCTTCTAAATGGATTTGTTTGAAAAACCCACTTTAGAATGGTCACTGTGCAATCAGTTCTTTCCTGCGTCAGAGACATTGACAAGATGTGCTCAATAAATCTCCATAATGTGTGCCTTCACATCAAGACTGAGAATGAGTCAAGGAGATTCTTAAGCTTCTGAGTAGGAGTAATCACCATCGGTTTAGGGTCCTTCCATTTGGTCTCACCACAACCCCCAGTGTTGACCAGTTGACCATCTATGACTTCTAGAGTTCAGGATTTTCTCATACCTGGGTGATTAGCTGCAAGTTGCCCATTCAGTGGAGTCCCTAATCTAGGCCAAGACTTATCTTCTTACCCTTTGCTCTCCTTGGGGATAATGGTCAAGCTGAAGAAATCAAACCTGATTCCTTCTCCGACCATCACATTCATAGGCTGTAGTGTGGATACTGTGTGATTCATAATTTCTTTGCTGACAGAAAGAGTTCAAGTCACTGAGAGAGACAGTTCAGTCCCTCTTCTCAACCACACCCCTCCTACAGCTGCAGGTTAGAGAACACTTGGTCTCATGTCTTTGTGTATTCTAATGGTTCAGTTTTCTCATTTTAACATGAGAATTCTACAGTGGTTGTTACAAGTTCAGTAGGGCCAATGTCTTCATCCTCTGTACAAAACCATTGTCATCACAGATTCTTGCATGTCTCACCTGAGATGGTGCCTCAAGTCTCCTGTTGTATCTGTGGGAGACCATTTGTATCTCCCTTTCTGGGAGCTATAGTGACCACAGACACAACTTCCATGGTGTGGAGATGTGGGGGTATTATGAGAGGAGGTTAGTCCAAGGTGAATGGTCAGATTTAGAGACTTCCGTGCACATAAATGTACAGGAGTTGAGGGCAGTCATCTGGGTTTTTCAGGAATTTCAGGACCACCTTCCTCAGGGTGTGAACTCTATTCAAATGGACTGTGGTTTGGTATATCAACAAACAGGGGGATCCAGATCCTGTCCACCATATCATGAAGCAGTGAGGGTATGGCAGTGGGCGATGGCCTCCAACCACTTATTGTTGCAACACACACATCTCCAGAGTTACTAATGTCCTAGCAGACAGGCTCAGTAAGTCTCTACTTACATGTCAAGGGTGGTCCCTTAGTCCAAAGATAGCCAACCAGATCATTCATCGTTTGGGCTCTCCCCTCAGCAATTTTTTCGCCTCTCCCCATGTTAAATAAAATCAAGAATTCAATACAGAGGAGGTTCAGATTCAAAAGTTTACTAGTGTACACCAGAAGGCAAAAAACGTACAAGTACAGAATTTTGTCTGACATGAAACAGGAAGCACACAATTTTATATAGGTTTAACATTTAAGCTATGCCCACCTTACTGACGTGATATGTCACAGGGCATCTACATCACTTTAGCTTACAGTCTTCTATTCATAAAGCTGTTGATGCTGTATATTTAAAAAAAACTTTTTCTCTAAATACAATACGACCTTGCTATCCAGCTGGTCAGACATAATGTCTTTCTGTAAAGTTACTTCTTCAAGGTTTCATATCAGTTCAAATACAATAGCAGATTCAGTCTTTTAATAATCTTCTTTGTTCTCTGTTACACTTTCCTACCAGCTGCGTGCTTATCTCAGTAACACATATACAAGGTCAAATCATTCCAGCAGGAAAGAGCAGAAGATTTCATTATTTCACACATTTAATTTCCTGACCCAGCAAATAATCACTTGTGAAAAGCATAAACATTAAAACTTGCTAAGCTAGCATCTGCCAGGGTCGAAGGTCAGTTTTGCTTCAAGCCACAGTGCAGTTTCAAAACTACTTACATTTACACATGAATTAATCCTTACGATTATATGATTAATAGAATAAAATGCATTATATACTACTTTGCTTTTAAACTAGCATTTCTCATATATTCAAATACACATTTTTCTAACATTTCCCCCCCTATTAATACTTTTTATTCTATTTTGAAGTATGTATAGTGTCATTTCATCTCCTAACCTTTTCCACTTAGGATTTTCAGCTAGGTGAGTCATTCAATCTATACTTCAGAAAAAATGTCATCTGAGATCAACTTTTCAATTTCAATATCTTGGTACAAAGTTTCAGTAACAGATACATCAATAAAATCTTTGATTAATCTTCTCATGCAGGGAATTCCACAGCAAACACATGCTCCTATTAGGAGTATACCCACACAAATGGCAATCAGAATATTCATTAGGATGGAACCCCACCCCCCAAATAGATTCTGGAAAAAGTCCGTCAGTGGGTTTGGGCCTGGTTCAGTCATGGCTGATACTTGCTGAATTACCTCTAGGTGATTATTAATTTCATGCCTATTATCTGGTATGTACGCACAGCATTCTTCTTTGATAAGAGCGTACGTACCACCTCTCGCCACTAGGGTGAAGTCAAGAGCCATCCGATTTTGTAGCACAACAGTTCTCATTGCATTCAGTTCATCAGTCACCAGTTCTAGGGTGGAAAAAGTTGCATTACTCATTACTTCGAGAAGTTTCGACAACTTTCTCAGCTCCCAGATCGATTTGACTGCTCCATAGGCTGGGAATATTCCTGCCCAAGATATAACACTGTCACTCAAGTCCATATGAGTCAATTTGCTTTTATCTTTCACTGAATTGTGGTCTTTCCAGCCAGCTTCGATCTTTCCAACTGGATTCACAGGTTTTTCAACTGGACTTTCGGGTTTTCGGGCTGCTTCTCTCACGTTTCGTATCTTACCCAAAGGTAATTCTGCAGTATGTCTTATTGCCGGAACCAAGTATCCCAAAAAACAAGTGCCGGACCAATTCTCAGGTAACCATTTATACGCCTTTTTCCCACAAAAAAATAACAGTTTTCTACTTTAGTACTAATACGCATTAGCCCTGCATGAAACATTTTCTGATCTATAAGTGACAATTGTTTAAACAAAACTGGATTCTTGCGAATGTCATTCATGGTTGTTTTCAGTGAGTTCAAATATGAGTCATAATTAGTATTGCAAAAAGTATTGCCATTACTATTCTTAATGTAACATCGGTAAGATATGGTTATATTACAATTGCTCCAGCCAACCTGGAGGGTATCATTTTTATAAAAACATACAATTCCTTTTTGTGTGACAGGTAAAAATAAAGCTATTTTGTCCTGTGATCTCACAGTTCCTGTATCGAAGAGTAAATTCTCCCAAGTCCCATTTATCCCTAAAGGGACAGCGGACATCATCAGTCCTCCATATGCTGTTGGTATAGCTGTACAAACCCAGCAATTTGAAATGTTCATAGTCTCTGCATATACACGTTTCATGGCTAGGTATGTGTTAAAATTTGGATGCCAGTCTATAGATGTTTCATCACGCCTTCCCACTTTCACTTGTGTGGTTGTGTGTAGAATAAACCACAACAAGAGGAAAATTGTCACAATTACAGTCAGTAAATGTATACTCAACAAAATGATTATGCAACATCTCTGGGGCTGATCTAGATTTCTATTCGCTTTGGCCATCTCGGTCTGGTTGTGTATCAGTCACAAAGTTTTATCAAGTTGAAAGTTCTTTACCGGTTTGCAGTGTGTCAAATGAACCCAAGACGTCCTCTCGGCCACTCTGACTGCATTAGGCGTTGCCAACAGAACCTGGTACGGTCCTTCCCACTTTGGACTCACCCAATTCTTCCTTTTCGTCACTTTCAGCCAAATGTACGTCCCCGGGGCCAAGACTGCTTCCACCGGTCTGGTCTGTTCCTTATCTGAAAAAGAGTTAAACTGCAAAACAGATTTATTTGTTAACAGTTTCCTCATATAACTAGCTAATGAACTGTCAGCCTCTTGCTCTGCAGGCATGAGAGCTTTGCACTGAGGCACATAATATGCTCTCCCAAAAACCATTTCAAAGGGAGTCAAACCCTTTACATTTGGAACCGTTCTCATACTCAGCAGGGCTAAAGGCAGACAGTGTATCCAATTCTTTTGGGTCTCCTCAACTAGCTTCCTAAGCTTACTTTTGAGGGTACCATTGTACCTTTCCACCAGTCCTGCTGACTGTGGGTGGTAAGCACAATGGTTCTTTAAGGAGATACCAAAAAATCTCCCAAGTTGGTGGATTGTCTGGTTTACAAAATGTGTGCCGTTGTCACTATAAATCCTTTCCGGGAATGCCAAATCTAGGGATTACTTATTTTATCACTGTTGCTGCATCCGGGTTTTTGGTTGGAAAAGCTTCTACCCATTTGGAAAACAGGTCTACAATAACTAAACAAAACTTTTTCCCTTCACATTTATTCAATTCTATGAAATACATACAAATAGTATGGAACGGATACGGTGGTATAGGAAAACTTCCTTGCTTGGTTTTAAATGCCCCTTGTGCATGATGCTTGTTACAAGTATGACAAGCTGCACAAATTTTTTTTGTGTAGTTTGTATATCCATATGTTTGAAATATTCGATTTACTAACTGTACCATCCCCCCTTTTGAGACATGGCACTGCCCATGGCTCAACAAAGCTGCATATCTAAATAAATTAGACGGCAATATCGGTTTTCTTTCTTTGGAAATGTACAGTCCATTCTCAAGAATTGCACCTCATTTTACCCATTTTTGTTTTTCTGCTTTTGTAGTAAGCGTCTGCATTGTTTTTAACATGTCTAAATCTAAAATCTCAGAGGGTTGTAATTCCTCATTTAAAAGTAAAGTTTCTGAGTCTGAGGCTGCTTGCTTTGCAGCTGCATCAGCTCGTGCATTGCCTTTCGAAATCTTATCCTGTTGTTTTGTATGAGCTACACATTTACAAATAGCTACTTTGGTAGGTAACTGAATAGATTCTAATAACTCCAAACTAAATTGCGCATGATTAATAGGTTTTCCACTAGATGTTATCATTCCTCTATTTTTCCATTGTTGTGCAAATACATGTACTGTAGAAAAAGCATACTGACTGTCAGTATATATGTTTACACACTTGTTTTTTTGCTAAAGTACATGCCCTCATCAAGGCTATCAATTCTGCTGCTTGTGCAGATAAGTTATGTGGTAAGGATTGGGCTTCTAGAATTTCAGTGTCTGTAACTACTGCATACCGTACCAAATTCTTCCCTGTAGGACCCCTTCTGTATGAGCCATCCACGTAATATGTCACCTCGGCATTATCCAAGGGCATATCTGTGAGATCTTGTCTAGGTAAAGCTAATTGTTCAATTTCCTGCAGGCAGTTGTTTGGTGTGCCATCCGCAGGAGTTGGAAGTAATGTTGATGGATTTAATGTTGTACATCGTTCAGTTGTCATATGAGGTTGGCTCAGCAGTATAGTCATACATGAAAGATGTCTAGCAGGAGAAAGGTATGCCACTTTTTCTTGCAGTAAAATTATTGCAACTGCATGAGGCACTCTCAATGTGAGAGGGTGGAATAACACCACTGAGGCTGAAGTATGTACTGCCATTGTGGCTGCAACTACTGCTTGTACACAGTGAGGCAAAGATCGCGCCACTGGGTCAAACTGTGATGAATAGTAGGCTATGGGGCGTTGCTTGTCCCCATGTTGTTGCGTCAATACTGACGTCATATATCCTTGTTTGCAATCTACGGTCTGAAAAAAAGTTTGTGATAATTTGGAAGTCCTAAAACTAATGAAGAAGCTATCAACTGCTTCAACCTGCAGAAAGGCGTTTCTGCTTGGGTTGTCCATTGTAAAATATCTTGTGCTGCCATTGGTGTCTTATATATCAAGTCAGTCAGTGGAGCAGATTCCAAAGCATAATTTGGTATCCAGCTCCGGCAGAAATTAGTTGTACCCAATAAAGACATAATTTCCTTCTTGGTTGCTGGTTTAGGTGCTTGCAAAATTGCTGTTTTTCTTTCCTCATCTAGTATTCTACCTTCATTGGATATTACATATCCCAAGTATCTAACTTGTTTTCTCCAAAGTTGTAACTTACTTTTGTTTACTTTGTGTCCTTGTGTTGCTAAAAATTTCAGTAACGCCACAGTATCTTCCCTGCATTGTTGCTGGGTGGGGGCTGCTAGCAAGATGTCATCTACATAAAGTAGAATTTGACTACCTCCCGGTGGGGTAAACCCTGCCAGGTTGCTAGCCATTTCTTGTGCAAATATTGTTGGACTCTCACAATATCCCTGTGGTAGTCGAGTATATGTATACCTTTTACCCTGAAATGTAAATGCAAACCAATATTGACTATCGGGATGTATAGGTATCGAGAAGAAAGCATTGCTGATATCTACCACAGAGAAATACTTCTGTTGTGGTTTTAGATCATTTAACAAAGTATGTGGGTCTGGCACCATAGGTGCTCTAGATATTACTGCATTATTTACAGCTTGTAAATCTTGTACCATCCGCCATTCCCCATTCGCTTTTTTAACAGGAAATAGGGGTGTATTACATGGTGAATCAGGAGATTCTACCAGTACTCCCTCTTTGAGTAATGCTGCTATTATAGGCTTAATTCCTATTTCTGCATCCTTTCTCAAAGGGTATTGTCTTTTCTGTGGTCTAAAAGCTGACTTTGGGGTAATTGTAACTGGTCCTGCTGTTCGAATAAGTCCTACATCTGACTTGCCTGTTGACCAAAGAGTTGTTGGAATTTCACATAAGGCCTTTTCTTCTTCTTCTAATAAAAATGCTAATCAGCTGTCCTCACTAGATTGCAAGTGTACAGCTGGATGTGTCTGTGTCAACCAATTCAGTTTTTGTTTCTGTATCCCTTGTTCTGACAGTTCTAAATCAGTCTGTTTCTCCCATCTTGTTACTTTTTCTCCTAAGTCTGCCCATTTTACACTTTTATTCTTTGTCAAGCTGACATGTGGTAATCGATTTGATGTATATAATGCAAGGAATTCTTGAGGTAATGAACAGCTGACTACACTGTTCCCCTCAGTATCCCAATACAAAGTACGCAATACTAGTCTAGTTGCACGATTTCTGAATAATTCTTGCTCATATTCTCTATCAGGTCCTGGTATAGTACAGTAGTATAAAGTACAGTGTAACAAATGCTGTCGATCAGTGTCGAGGGAGGGGGCTTTACTGATGGCTACGTTCATCAGTTCCTCGGTTACTGCCCCTGGACCAGTCGTGACTAGGTCCTGGCTATACCAGTAGAAAGTTTCACCCTTCGATCGCACTACAAAAGTATCCATTTGTCTCTATGCCTCAATACCTTGTACAGTTGGAACTACTGCTATACCAAATATCTGCATAAGATCCCTGCCCAATAGGTTTACTGGACACTTTGCAGAAACAACCATTTTACTTCTCTGGGTCATACCTGAAACAGGGTCAGTTATTGCTATATCATGGGAAAGTGGTTCCCTGTATAGCTGTCCATTTGCGGCTTTTACTAGTATATAATCAGGTGATTCGGAATGTTCTGGTAACTTGGAGGGGTGTATCAAAGTCCGTGACGCTCCTGAGTCACACAGGAATTTGACTTCCCTTCCCTCCACCAGAAGTGTAACTTCCGGTTTTGTATCTGCTAAGTAGAGCTCTAAGCTCAATAATGCTAAGTCCAAAATTTCACTTTCTTCATCCTCCATATCTACTTGCACTTCCTCTACTCCTTCTATCACATTTACGTCTGTTTTCTGTTTATTAACTTTTCTTGATGATTTCTGACTTTCACATGATGTATCTTCACTATCATATAGTCAGTCCTCATCTCCCTTATCTTCTGAAATTACCTTTTTGTTTTGCTTACAATCCCTTGCTAGATGTCCCTTTTTCCCGCACTTGAAGCACTCACCTCTCTTTTTCCTCTCTTCAAAATCTTCTGATCGTTTATCAGACTGTTTGTTTCCCTGGGCATTCTTCTTGCCCTTTTTACCTGACTGCAATACAAATACTTCAGCTCCGTCTTCAGCAGTGAAGACTTGCGCCTTCTTTTTCTTTTTACTATTAAAATGTCTTTCAGCATGTCTAGCGTATTCAAGTAAGGCTTGTAGCCTCCCTGTTCGATTGTCTATCATATGCTTTGTAATGAAGCTACTAATAGGTGCAATGCAGCCTTTCAAAAATGCATTTTTTAATTGTTGTTCATACGGGGAATCATTTGTTTGGTTCTCAGGAACCGACATACCGCTATGATTATTAAAACATTCTAATAATCTAGCATAATACCCATCTATCGTCTCATTTTCCTGTTGTATGCATTGATTAATGCAAGTCCAGTCTGCTCTAGGTTTCCATTTCTCAGAGATTCGGTCTGTCAGACCTTTCACTCTGTTGTCTAACTCTGCGTCACTATGTGGGAGGGGTTTAAGCTCTGCATTACAAGGATTCCAGGTGCCACAAATCATGTGCCAATCTGGACCTATATTTTGTCTTACTACTTTTTCTACTTCTTCCCCATTCAAGTGGTAACTCAATCTCATGCCTTGAAATCTTCTAAAAATTTCGTAAAATTAACTTTCGGATAGGGAATTCCCTCAGTAGCCTTCCGGATATCCTCCGGTGTCCATGGCCTGTATACTAAGAGTGTTGGGTCCTGCCTGAGGATTTGGAACTTCTATAAGTGGGCATATTTCTTCCTCACTCTCATCCTGTAGGTTTCTCTCTATTTGATATGATTCTGTGTCCATATGTGTTTTATGTGTTTGGGACCTAGTTTCAATAGGATCTCTAACAAATGGTTGTGGTCTTGCTGAAACTTCAGGATAACGCGGAGGCGGACCAGCCTGTCCACTCGCTTCATATCCTGAAAAGGGTAAGGGAGGGGGCAAGGGAGGAAGAGGGGGAGCTGTCGCTATTACCAAGTTATTATCCTCTTTGTCTAAGAATAATGTTTTTGAATTTTTCAGCATCTGCTCTCTACGATTTGCTTCCTCAATCCACCTATGTGCCTGAGGAATGCCTAATTGGCGTTGCTTTTTTGCCTGACCTCCCGCATCAGATTTAAGCTGTTTAAGGAGTTTAACTAGTGAAGTTTTATCTAGTTTACCATCAAATTCATATTTACTAACCCATTTCGTATAATACCTAACGTTATCAGAACGTTGTAATTGCATGTATTTTGCGTCTTCGGTTAGGGGTGGATCTCGCGATGTTTTAGTGCACTGATTTCCCATGGCAAAGAAAATGTTACGTAACCCTTTTTATCACGTGATATCAAGTTCTCAGTTCCTGTTCACAGTTTATCTAGAATAACTGCTTACCTTATTCTGTTACCCTGATCTATGACCAAATATACAGTACTTCCTTTTGTCCCTGATCTGCAAAACAAATCTTGACAACAATATACTGTAACCTAGTCCCTGATCTAAAACAGAAAAAAGGCAAATTCTTCCTACCTGAGCCTCCGGTATTGAACTGTCCAATGTCCACTCTTCGGCCACAGATCAGAAAGTGGCCAGCCTCTTTAAACGACAATTCAGTCGGAGGTCTTTTCACCCAAGAAGAACCGTTTCGGTAACTTCTCCTGCGCAGTATTCGACCACCGGTAGACTCTGATCTGCAGCTGTCCGAGGGAATTTTCCGGCTCAGAAGGACCAAACTGTTAAATAAAATCAAGAATTCAATACACAGGAGGTTCAGATTCAAAAGTTTACTAGTGTACACCAGGAGGCAAAAAACGTACAAGTACAGAATTTTGTCTGACATGAAACAGGAAGCACACAATTTTATATAGGTTTAACATTTAAGCTATGCCCACCTTACTGACGTGATATGTCACAGGGCATCTACATCACTTTAGCTTACAGTCTTCTATTCATAAAGCTGTTGATGCTGTATATTAAAAAAAAACTTTTCCTCTAGATACAATACAACCTTGCTATCCAGCTGGTCAGACATAATGTCTTTCTGTAAAGTTACTTCTTCGAGGTTTCATATCAGTTCGAATACAATAGCAGATTCAGTCTTTTAATAATCTTCTTTGTTCTCTGTTACACTTTCCTACCAGCTGCGTGCTTATCTCAGTAACACATATACAAGGCCAAATCATTCCAGCAGGAAAAATCAGAAGATTTCATTATTTCACACATTTAATTTCCTGACCCAGCAGATCATCACTTGTGAAAAGCATAAACATTAAAACTTGCTAAGCTAGCATCTGCCAGGGTCGAAGGTCAGTTTTGCTTCAAGCCACAGTGCAGTTTCAAAACTACTTACATTTACACATTAATTAATCCTTACTATTATATGATTAATAGAATAAAATGCATTATATACTACTTTGCTTTTAAACTAGCATTTCTCATATATTCAAATACACATTTTTCTAACACCCCAAAATGCCAGATGCAGCAGGTTTTTTTTTTTTTTTTTTTTTGCCTTGATCCTCCCCCCTCCAGGATAATTACCCAGAGATACTCTGTGTCAACAATGGTCTGTGGGGCTACTCCACACCTGTGCCCCTCCCCCTCTGATTCCCAGATTAATTCAGAAAGCATTAGTTGCAAGGCAGATGTCATCCTTATAGCCCGCTTCCGGTCCAGACAAATCTGCTTCCTTCTTCTGAAGCCATCCTGATTTCTGAATCTGGTCACCCCCACTTCCGGTAAGCCTCACCCGGACATCCCGAATCCAAAGTTAACCACCTGGTTTCTCCAGTTCCCATGATTGTCAGAGATCATCATCTCACTGTTGAAGTAGTTAAGATTCTTATTGCTTCTCAGGAGGATTCTGCATGGAGTATCTGTTACAATAAATGGAAGGGCTTTGCTATCTGGACAAACAGTCACGATTTTGACCCTTTTTGTGCATCACTATCTGATATTCTTCAATTTTTACAGTCTCTATTTTTCAAGCAGGTGTCAGTTTTTCCACTTTCAAGGTACAACTAACAGATTTCTAGTTTTTATGATGGGGTTTGAACACCATTTTTATTCTGTCACAAATTATGTAAGGCCCTTCTCAAAAGGATATTTCACCTTAGGCCTCCTATCAAAGTTCCTCTGCTGTTATCTGATCTTAATTTGATATTGGAAGCTCTGACAAAAGCTCCATTTGAGCCAGCTTCCACAGTTCAGTCGAAGTTTTTGTCCTGGAAAATGCTGTTTTTTGTGACCATTACCTCAGCTGGGGGAATTTCTGAGCTAAAGGCTTTATCTACCTCTTCTTCATACATCATCTTTCATAAAGACAGAGGGTCTTTTGGAACAATCCGTTCCTTTATTATAAAAGTAGCTACAGAGTCCAATTTGTCAGAACCTATTCATTTGCCTTTCTTCCCATATTACTCAAATAAGGGAGAATACATTTTGCATACCTTAGACGTACGCAGACTGTTGCATTTTTATATTTACACAACTAAACCATTCAGAAAAGATGCTCAGCTCTTCATTTCATTTCCTTTGCCTCTAATAGGCTGGGTCAAAAGATGTCTAAGGTCTCCCTTTATAGGTGGTTATCAGATTGTATTTCCTTCATCTATGCTGATCAGAAAAATACTTTACTAGGTAACCCAAGGCACACTCCAGCAGAGCTGCAACTGTAGCCATAGCCTTCTTCAGATCTTCTTTGATTGGTAAGAACCATGATGCTGCAACTGGGTCCTCCATGCATACTTTTACTAACCATTACAAGTCAGACTGCCTCTCCAGAGCCTGAGCTTCCTTCAGCTCTAACATTTTAAAATGTCTCATGTTATGAGGCCACCCAGGAAGATTTGTAGCTGGGGATTCTGACACATATGTCAGATTAGACAGAATGAATGAATAAGATATGAAAGTTATATACTTACCGTAATGATAGTTCCTTTCATTCATGTCCATGTGATACAACAAACCCTTCCACCATCCCCCATTCTTTGTAAGACCTGAAGGAATGTCCTTTTTATAGAGTGGTGTTCTTAAGCTATGGTTACTATATAGTTGCTCCTGTCATGATTCTCTGGCATCAGTCAAGGTTTGAGGTGGCTTAGGAGACTGGTGCATTAAGGGAGGAAAAGGTTTGAAGGGACTCGAGGCTTAAGCACTGATGCTGCAGGATCAGAGCCAACATTGGCTCTTAGGACCCATATGTCATATCTGATGAACATGAATGAAAGGATGTATTGTTATGGCAAGTATATCACTTTAGTTTTGCCATGTTGATGCTTTATATATTAAGTATGTGTAAATGATCCGTATATTGTTATAAGACTTGGCATTTTATTTTGCTGTTCTTAAAATATCTCGAGTCTGATGATATACTTCATTTTCTGTTTTTCTATATTGATTTTGCTGTATGAGGGTCTTTCTTCTGTCCCTTCAACAGTTTGTTTCTCCTCAGACGCTCATGGCTGTGTTTTTAGGTATCTTTGTATTTTCAAGAGTACTAGGGCTAGGGGTGTGACTAGAAAAAAATGTATCCTTTCAGTGTGACAGACTGGATCCTTGTTTTGATTAGTAGACACCAGCCTGAGGTGACTTCACTTAAAGAGAGCTGTCTTCCATGTCTTGATGTGGTGTCCAGAGGGTCTTTATACTATCGTAGGCCAGTCAGACCAGTGCTATAATGACCCCTCTAGGGTAATGTTGAATAATGCAAGATCATTTCACAGCAGCCCTGAAATCATCTTGGTCTTTCTGTATGGTATCCATTGTGTTCATTCAGTATGATTGAATCCACAGGCTTTCAGTCAGCTTGACATCTAAAACTTTGACCAGGCTACTAGTCCCCACCCCACCCCCATTTATCCATAATACTGTGCCAGCCAGCTTCCTTTGCAAAGCCTTTTTTTTTTGCCACTCATCTTGCGCACATTAGAGAGAAATGTCCATGGTTTCATCAGATATTTTGACTAAGAAGTTTAAGGTTTTTACAGCATTTCCTGTATATTTCAGTTTCCTCCATTTCCTGTCAAATTCTTTTCATTTCAAGTTAGATCAGTCTTACCCCCCCCCCCCAATTGGTTTCAGTGTTTTTCTTTTGCCATGTGTTACTAGTTACTTTTGGCTCTTTTGGTGCTGCAGCTCATTTTCTGTTTGCTTTTTGCTATTCACAAAAAAAAAAAAAGAATATAACTATTCCAATACTTGGTTTCTAACCAGTTGTTTACTTACCATTTACGTATTCAGCTTAATGTTTGTTAAATATTGTACTGTTCTGACGTTTTTTTAAACACCTTTTTTAAATTATCACTTTAAGACACAGGCAAACGTACATTAACAGAAAAGAAAACAAACCATATTAACAGTTTCCCGTTTGAATATATTATATATAACATATCTTTTCTTTCTTTATAACTATTATCATTGCAACATTACATAAGTTGCTGAATTTCTATATTCCCTTAAATCTCACTTCTTTTCCTCTGGAACATTATTCTGCATGTATTCTTCCCATAATTTCCATCTATTTCTATTTAATTTGCTCCTTCCCTTTCTAAAGATTCCTTTTTAAGTTCTTTTATCTCTTTTAAAAAATTCAGAACTTTAAATACAGTTGGTTTAGACTTCGCTTTCTATTTTCCAGTAATTGCTTATTTGGCAGCCAACAGATTTAAAGTTAACAAGGCCTTGCTTTGTCTAGGCAATTCAGATCCTGTGTTCTATCTCAAAGGAATCATTTCTTTGTTACAGTCATTTGTTCATCCAATATTTCTGACAGAATACTCTGTAGAGGATTTTTAAAATCTGCCAACAAATTGCACCCCCAAAACACGTTTCCAGTTCCTGTTTTTAACCCATCACACCTCCAACATTTGCTGAATACCTGTGGAAAAATTCTGTGAAGTCTCTTTGGGGTATGAAAATACCCATGCAAACACTTCCAAACAAAAATCTTAAACTGTGTGGACTTATTTGCATACTTGTGAGCCATACACTTCTTACAGTTATGTTCTGTTGTAAATTGCTTGTCCAGTCTCCCTTCTCAATTTTTTCTAACCACCACTGATTGATTCTTATAGTTCTTGTGCAATATTTTATATACCCTATTAATTATCCCTTTTTTTAACAGCAGTCTCTTTTTTAGGTTCAACTGAATGCTATACTAGAGTAGGGTTTCCCTGTCCCCACTATGATATAAATCCCTGGCAGGGAAAACAAACTCTGGCTTGCAGTCCAAACATCATCTTGGCCTCATCCTATTCTATTACTTTTCCCTCACTAATTATTTGCTGCCAGTACCTTGGCTGCTTTGCGAGTTTTCTCCAGTAAATTCCAGCCCCCTCATGTCAGTCTTCAATACCCCTATTTGCAGTCATCCCTATTGGCACAATCTCCTTTGTCTATTCTCTTGGTTTAGTTTTTAGAATGCTTTATGCTACTTTATGATTATTATTCTCTTTAAGGATCTGCATCCAAAATCCCACTCGCTCTGTTTCTTGAACTTCATCATTATCCCATTTCACTTTGAATTATAACATTCTCTTTGTGTTATGTATATGACCCTTAACTGTGTAGCTCAAAAATATCCCTCAGATCAGGTAATCCTAAACCACCATGTTCTATTGGAAGGATCAACATATCCCACTTAACTTTTTCCCTCCCAGATAAATTCCTTCATCTGTTATTAATTATTGTCTACAACTTCTCCTCTGGTTAATAAACATATGCCTGACCTGTATATAAAACTAAAGGGACTAAAAACATTTTAACTGCTTATATCTTGATATCCATATCCATAAACAAGAGCTTTCATTTTCTCAATTTTTTTGTATTATATTTTGTTTAGTCTCTCCCCACATATCCGTAGCTGGCATAACAGAAGCCTTTTTAATCCATACGTCTAAATACTTCATCTTATCTTGTCTCCATAAATATGGGTATTGTTGAACCAGTTTGTGTGGGTATATAACTTATAGCTATAGCCATTGTTTTTGATTTTATATTCTGAAAATACTTGAAACTGTCCAAAATGTTCTTCAACACTGAGATGTAATTTTCTGTATTTATCAGGTACAAAATTCTGCAGTACTTTTCTTGATTACCATACCAATTATATCTTTGATTTTCTGAGTCTTTTATTTTCTTTGCCAATGGCTCTAAATATAAAGCAAATGAAGGAGAAAGAGGACACCCCTGCCTGTTTCCTCTGTTAAAACACAACTTTTCAGAGGGGATCACTCCCTCTTTAATACTGGCTTCTGATCCTTCATATCTCCTCCTACTTAACCTTATTATTGTATCTGGGAATGCAAATGTTTCCATTGCCCTACTCATAAAATCCCAGATTACTCTGTCGAATGCTTTCTGTGTATCAAGACATACCAACAACAGAGAGGTATTTTCTTACTTTCTGCTTCCCTCTGAATCAGCATTGTTCTGTTAATGTTGTCAAATGTTTACTTCCCCTCCACAAAACCACATTAATATCTATCAATTTTTGCAGCACAGTTGCCATTCTTTCACCTAGTATAGAGATGCACACTTTATAAGCATGGTTTAAAATTGAAATAGATATATAAGAAGCTGGGTCTGATGGGTGTTTACCGACTTTGAGTAATACAACCACAACAGCTTTCTTCCAGGATATTGGTAATTCTCCTCCTTTCAAAATACTGTTAAAATCTTCCAGATTATCACTTCCCTCCTAAACTCCAAACTTCCACAGGAATACCATCTGTTTCTGGAGACCTTTATGTAGAATGATTACACATCACCATTTTTAACTCATCTCCTCCTGTCTTAACTGTTAGTTGTTGAGCCTCATCTACCTCTAACCTTGGCATAATTAAGTTTTCTATAAATATTTCCATTTGTGTTCTTTCTTGATTTCCACATTTTCCTACTTTATATAAATTTTCATAAAATTTCCTAAATAATTCTAATACCTCAACAGGATCTGTGGTTATTTTTCATAACATTAGCTCCCTAAATTTGACAACAACCTGTTCTGCTACTGTGTAATTCATTGTGCTAAATGTTTTTGTTCTATGGAGTTGTTATAAAAAATAGTTGCTTAATAGAAGTCTTCTTTTACACTTTACAATTGCACCTCGTGTTCTGTGAGATTTTCCTTTTTCTGTAATACTATAATCTTTGTCAAACCCTGTAAATAATTCCTTTACTTAACTATAACTCTTTTTTTTATTTCTGACCCCTTTTTAAACTCCATTTTCCTATTATCCCTTTTTTTTATTTCTGACCTATTTTTAAACTCCATTTTCCTATTATCCCATTCACTGCCTATCACGTCTGAAAAAATTTCTATTTTCTCTAATAACACTTATAATTTCTACTATCCATTCCTTAAAAGTCTCTCTTTTTAACAGGTAGGTGGATAAATGCTTGTGTCTCATTTTTACTTCATTACCATGCATTTTTATCTGTTAGTGGATATGTGTTGAAGCATTCAATTCAATGCACGTTCCTGAGACATTTATTTTATTTATTTAGCATTTGTTTACTGGGAAAGTCCGACAGGGACAGAGCCCATTTTCAGTGGAAGCCTGGTGAGAAATGCTCCAAATGCATATCTGTGGAATATATATTTTTATCCAGTCTAGTTCAGTTATTATACCTTGGCAAATAATATGTAAACACTGAGTTCCTACTATTGAATTCACATCTTCCATACCAACTATTTTCATATCTTTTTTTCAGAACTCTACCCTCTTTTTTTTCCATTTTAGGTCCCCTGATACATCCTCACTGTTGCAACTCAAGTTACAGTCAGTCCCACATATAAGTAATATTCCCTGATGAAAGCTGATTATTTCTCCCTAGATTTTCTTAAGCTCCATAGTATCAGTTTTTAAATAGATGCCAGAGTAATCCTTCCCTTTTGTCAGTATGCTCTTACTATCACAAATCTACCATTATTGTCATTTTTAACTCTTCTGTCACTATTAGTGCCCCTCTAGCAATCAGTATTATTACTCTCCTTTTATTTGTCCCTGACATTCTGCTGAATATACATCTTGAAATCCATTCTTTTCCAAATTCATATGATCATTTCTTTCCAAATGTTTCTCCTGCAGTGTTGTTGTTTGCACTCTTTAATTCTTAGTACAATTAATACTCTTTCCTTTTTGTGTATCTCTATAAGACCATTTACATTCCAAGACAATATGAATAGGTTAGCCATTATGATAAAAAGCTGTTGTTCCCACCTAATAAGACTTTTTGAATGCATTTTCCATGTTTTGTCTTAAATGCATATGCATTAATGTTTAACAAGCTGGTCTGTAAAGCAGCTGCTTCTTCCTGTCTTCATTTAAACATCTGTCACATTTTCAAGACGTTTTGTTTTAATGAAAACCTTAAAAAAACTAAGCTGTTTTCAGAATACTTATCCCATTTATGTAGAAAAACACACAAAACTGTGTGCATCATGAACAGATGAAGTTTAACTCTCCATATAGGAACAATTGCCCCAAATCAACAGCTGTACCAACAAGCATTACCTAACCTAAAACTGAGATTACCCATGGTAAAGTGCATTCTACATCCTGTGTTCCAACTCACACCGGTTGGTTTCTGTAATTTTCTTATCTCTATTTCCTCCCAAATGTGTAAAACAATATATGCTTTTAGAAAACTTTAACCTTTAGCCCTAAGAAAAAGTACACCGACTATCTCCAAATAAAACTAAATTGCACACTATTCTATTAAATGCAGCTGTCTCTTTCTTATTCATGTCCCATAATTTCATACTTTAGTTTTCACTGAACTGTTTGCCATTATACCTTTAAATTTTGCATTTCACATAGCAAAGTATGCTCAGAACTCTCAAGATTAATTGTTTGTGCCAGCAAACAACTCGTCTCTATGTAAAAGGAGTCAGCATGAGAAACCACACACTGCAGATGCATGAAGGAGTCTTTGCAAATTTCGCTGAGAACAGAATGCACAACTGCCTTCGCTTGCAGACTTCTTGACTCCACTGAGAATATTTGGTAAAGGGAAAAAAGCTAATATCTCAGCAGATGCAAGTAACATGCAAGTATTCTACCACTAAAGTCCAGCTTTTATCAATTTCCAATTATCACTCGGTTTTACTTTCTACAGTATTTTTATTGTACTGCAAACATTTTATTGTATTAACTAATGTGTATTATACTGAGCTCATAATAGTGCATTAAAGAAAGAAGCTTTAAAGCCAAGTCTAATACTGTACAGATCAGTTTTATATCACATATTCTACATTCTTGATCTAAATGGAAGGTCAGCCAGCTTGTTTTTCCTCACTTGTCCGCCTGATAGTACTTGGTATACTCAGGCAGTGTAGTTGTTGCTTGATGGTCACAGACTAATGAACCATTACACAAGCTATCTTTGAGAGATGCAGATAATTGTAATGTGACACAGTCTGTGAGCATTGCACAGGTTCGCAACAGTCTACACAAATACCTGGAAAATTATAGTACACTTAGCTAGTAAAAAAGTTGTTGCCTGAGCATTCAAGGTCAAATAAGTCTAGCACGCCACAGAAATCAGACAAAACAGCATATACTACCAGATCCTTAGCTGAGAGTCACAAGGAAAAAACCTCACCCCAACCCAGAACACTGAAACCTGCTACTAATAAAAATATAATTGTGTTTGGTGACTCCATAATTAAGCACATAAACTCTACTCTCACAAGGCTTGACAAAATAGGATGACATTGATTTGTCTATCAGGTGCCAAGATTTCCACTGTTTCAAGAGCCCTTAAGAAACTTAAGCTGAACAAGTATGACTATGAAATGGTGGTGGTCTGTGTGGTTGCAAATGACCTGGCATGCAGAACCCTGAGAGATATGTGGAGAGATGTTTCCAAGCTCTCCATGCATGTCACAAATGCAGGAAAGACTCTGGCATTGAGTGGAATCCTTCCTTTTCCCAGAAATTGTGCCAAGATACCACAAAAGTGGGAAACACTAGAGAATGTTTAATACGCTAGAAAAATAGCAGTGAGACACTGAAAAAATGTTTAAAGCAGCAGAAAATCAACCAGGAGGCTCTAAAGAATGTTTTAAACAGTTAACAGATCAGTTAATTAAACACTGTTTGGTGGGAAAACCAGACCAGATAGCTTTAAAACAGTGAAAAAATATCAGTAAATACTTAAACAGTGAAAACAACAAAAAAAGCTTTGTAAACAGTGAAAACAGCAATAAAATTCGATTTTACAAGCACAGTGAACCAGGCAATTGTAGTACAGCAGCATAGTTGAGTACATATTAAATAAATACAGTATAAAAGTTGGCATCTGACAGTAAAAAATGCATTAAATAGTATAAATGAACAGAAAAAAAAAAAAAAACAGGCAACTTACATTTTTTGGAAGCTCAGAAGCCTCTAATCGTCTGGTATCTCAGCTCAGAGTTGTGGCTGGTAGCCACCCTCAGTTCAGCTCGGTACAAGCAGTAGTCATGCTGTCAACACAGCGCATCTTGACCTCAGCAAGACATTAAATACCACAGCATTTGCTAACAGAATTAAATTATTCTCCAACTTTATCCGTGTATAGTTAGGTGGGTAGCAGCTTGGCTAATGATAGGAAGGGTGGTAGGTATGTACTCAAAAAGCATGAAGGCAACTATTGCAGTCTGTCTGGGAACGGTGCTAGGCCATCTGCTGTTTAGAATGTACCTTCTCTGATATCCAAATCAAAACTATTTATAGATGATTATAAACTGGGTGTCATTCTCAAATCTCTATCTGGCATGCAGAAGCTGCAACTTGAACTTACATTTTAATAGCTTGTGCACAGAAAACAGGCTAAAACTAAATCTG
The DNA here is from genome assembly GCF_019279795.1 of Protopterus annectens. Taxonomy (NCBI): domain Eukaryota; kingdom Metazoa; phylum Chordata; order Ceratodontiformes; family Protopteridae; genus Protopterus; species Protopterus annectens. Next base: position 760,472,756 of record NC_056735.1, on the reverse strand, counting down.
AAAATTGCAATATTGTTGTATTTGGTAAATTGTCACTCTATCCAGCATATAATATAGACTGTACTCCCTTCAAAAATAATGGTATTGGGAGAGACCTTGAAATATGGGTAGATATTGTCTCTCCTTTGATCATCTGGTTGCAGTAATGGTTAGGAAGTCCTTCTGTCTGACACATCTGATCACAATGCGCATCTGCTCTAAATGTAAAGTAGTCCTTACACCTCTATATTCCATACTGATCAGATCCTTCGTAGAATACAGTGCCCTGTTTGGGATGCATCTAACTAGATATATCAAGCAGATGGAAAGACCTCAAAGGTTACGAACTGAAAATATCATGGACGTAAAGACCTGAGCTACCAGGAGAAGCTGTTGGCTGTGTCCCTGTATTCAGTGTCCTATAGACTCTTGAGGAGCAATCTTGCCTTGCTTTTCAGGTCATTAGGGATCTGGCAGTGTAAGGCCACATATCTCCACAAATCAAGCATTCCAGTGAGCACTAGTACCAGAGATCTGAACCTGCTTCTGCAAATAAATTACAGTGGAGAGACAGATTTTGTCATGCAACAACTACCCCTTTTCTAGAATAAACTTCCACCCCAGATCAAGCAGTGTGTTACACTATCTTCCTTTAAAAATTAGTTGGATAATAGATTATTCGATAGGTGTTCACAAATTTGCCTCAGGTTAATGGCCTATCTCTCCTTAAAGAAGGAGGTAAGGTCTATGGGTGGGTATTGGCGAGTAGTAAATGTCCACATGGCCTAGTTTTCTTGTATTTTCTATGATAATGATAAAAGTGAAAGGTCTTTGTGACCCAGAATACTTGTATGTTGATTTTTTTGCTTTTGTTACTTGGATGTGATATTGGAAGTTAAGGTGCTGGTCTAAACATAATCCTAAGTAATGGAAAAGGGTTGTGATGTATAGAGGTGTTAAGTTATTCAGGGTTATGTGCCATTTGAATGGTGCAGTGGTGCAGCAGTAGCATTGTCGCCTCACAGCAAGAGGTTGTCCAGTTTGATTTTCTGCTGGGGTGCCTTCTGTGCGGAGTCTGTATGTCCTCCCTGCGTTCTTTTGGGTTTCCTCCGGTACTCTGGTTTCCTCCCATGTTACAAAGACATGCGTCTGGAGTGTTTCTCCCTGGGCCTCCGCTGAAAATTGGCTTTGTTCCAAGTCAGACTTTCCCAGTAAACAACTGTTAAATAAAATAAATAAATAAAATTTGAGGGGGACCTTGGCCGGCTTGTGTTTGATTCTGAAAAGCATACTTTTTAGTTGTTGTTGTTCTTTGGTATTTAAGAGGAATATCCATTACTTCAGCCAGTTTGAGAGTGGAGACATATCTTCCTGTAGTTGTTTTTTTTTTTTGACTGAGTGGGAGGAGTAGGCTGTATATATTACCATATCAACAGCATAAAGGATGATGGGTAAGTGATGGGGATGTGCTGGAAGTGAGTTAAGAAATAATGAAAAGAAAAGGGGAGATAAGACTGATTTGTGAGGTACTCCAGAGTACAGTGCAGAGTTGCAGAGAGTGCTGCCTATTATCACTTTAAAATCCCTGAGAGGAATGTCATAAACCAGTCGAGAGCTTATTTACTAGTTTTTATGCTTCTATTTTATTAACCTCCTTTATTAGTTTATCCCCTATTTTATAATCATATGTCATTTTTTTCAGATCTTGGTACATAGCTTTTGATTTTCCAATGTAAATCTTAATGTTGTTGCTAGAGCGTCTTCTGCATGGAGACATGCGTGAATGGGCGTACCTTCGTTGAAGGTTGTGCGTCAGGGCTGGTAACTCGGCACGTAAAAATCAACTACCAATCATTAGCGGACCGGAGTTCCACTGTGGCGACCCCTAACCGGGAAAAGCCGAAAGACACAAAACAAAAATCATAATGTTGTTAATTCTAAGCACATTTCTTCAATTCTGACAAAACAAAACTGAAGTTTCTTTTCACCCTGTCTGTTTTTGATGAGTGTGCCTCACTTAAGGTCATTTGTCTACAAGCAAAATAAATAAACTTCAAGAACAATGATAATGTCAGAATTGTAAATTCTAGACAAGTACCATCTAAAGATTGAACAACACAGTACCCCTGTTCCATACTGTGGTATTGGTGTTGCTGCTTCACACATAATAAACCTGCCAGACTAAATTACTCAGCCAAGCCCTTATCCAATCAGTCAACAAACTAGAAATACATATGTCTGACTGGTTATTAATTGTCTGTGGTGTACCCTATCAAAAACTGATGAAAAATCAATATATATGATGGTAGTTTAAATATTACTCTCTATGGCTCCAGTTATATTGCTATAAAAATATTGATTGCATAGAACCAAAGACCTCTTCTTACTATATACATGGTCATATATGTTAAAGTTCTTTCCCCTTTTTACTTGTTCTTGGAGATTCTTCAACACTGTGTGTCATAGTGACCTTATCTGCATTAAATAACAAGCTTATCAGTCTGTAATTATTTAGTGATTTATATGGCCCCTTTTGTTATTCTACCACTGCCTGCTGCCTTTGCAAAATCAGGCCTCTTGAAAGTGGCAGTCATGCCTTGAGTAAATGTAACATTCTCATGCATAGAACCCAGATAGTTTGTTTAATTTTGAGGGGCCATTGCCGTACATTGGTAAAATGGTTTGTAAACAATGTTGATGTCTTCTTTCCATAATTATAAATGTTGTTATGCTTAAAGATGGTTCGTCATTGATCTTTTCTACTCCGCTTTCTTTTTTTGTAACATTTTTATTGAATTATCACTTGTGACACAGGCAAGCTTATATTGATATAAAATTAATCAAGTCATATTAATAAGTTCACATTTACAAACATTATACATCATGTATAATCTTCTTTACAGTATAATCACTCCAACATTACATAAATTGTTCAATTCCTGCCTTCTCTTAAAACCTCATTCCTCCTGCAAAACATTTTCTGCATGTATTGTTCCCACAATTTCCATTTTTTTTCTATGTAATTTCCTCCTTTACTATAAAAATCCCACTTTCTGCTCTTTTGTCTCTGTTATACTAGTCAGTGCTTCTAGTGTGGTTGATCTAGACTTTCATTTCCATTTTCTAGTAACTGTTTTTTGGCAGCCACCAAAATTACACTTAACAAAGCCTTACTTATGTCTGGACAGTTGAGATCTTGTATCTCGGCTCAAAAAAATGATTTCCTTAGTCAGATTCATTTGCTCACCTTGTACTCCTGACAGAGTACTCTATAGGGAATTTTTAAAAGTCTGCCAACTGACTACATTTCAAAAATATATGCTTCCAGGTACCTCTTTCTCCCCCATTACACCTCCAACATTTGCCTTGGAAAAATTATTGGAGACTGCTTGGGGTATAAAACTACATGTGCAAACACTTCCAAACAAAACTCCTAAATCTTCTTGACTTTGTTGCATATTTGGGAGCCATAAATATGTTCTCCCATTGTTTCTTTGTGAATTGCTTATCTGTTCTCTCTTCCCAGTCTTTTCTGACCTCCTCTGATTCATTCCTATAGTTATTGTGCAATATTTTATATAACCTACTAATTATTCCTTTGTTAACAGCAGTTTCTGTTCTAGATTCAACTAAAAGCTCATCAGTGCAGGTGTTTCACTTACGATTCCCCTCTCCCCTTCTTTTCAATCCCTGATAGGAAAGGCAGTCTCTAGCCTGCAATCCAAATATCTTCTTGGCCTCTCCACATTTTATTACCTTTCTCTCTCTAATTATTTGTTCCCTGTACCTTGATTCCTTTGCCAGCTTCCTCTAGTAAATTCCAGCCCCCTCTTTCCTATTCTGTGTACCCCTAATTGCAGTCAGCGCTATCGGCAGAATCTCTTTTCTCCATTCCCGTGTTGGCTTAGTTCTTCGTTTACTCTGTGATACTTTATGAATATAATATTCTGTATGGCTATTATTCTCCTTAAGGGTCTGCATCCAAAATCCTACTCTTTCTTTATTTCTTGAATTTCCACCTGCTTTATTATCATCCCTTTCTACTTTGTATTGTAATTTTCTGTTTGTGCTACGTATAAGAGCCTTAACTATGTAGCTCTAAAATATCCCTTCATATCAGGTAATCCTAAACCTCATTGTTCTATTGGAAGGATCAGCTTATCCCACTTGAATCTTGCCCTCTTGCCCTCCCAGATAAAATCCTTCAGGTCTTTATTAATTACTATCCACAGCTTCTCTTCTGGTTGATAAAAATATGCCTGACCTGTGTATAAAATTAAAGAGACTAAAAACATTTTTACTGCTTGTATCTTAGGGAAGAGTTTCCATTTTCTAAGTTTTTATATTTTCTTTTGTTTAGTCTCTTCCCACACATCCTTAGCTGCCATAAAAACATTTTTAACCCATAGTCCTAAATAGTGGCAGGAGTTCAGAAAACCCTCTCCACATCATCAGGAAGTGTGGCGTTCTTAACGGACTATGAAAGTGACAATGACAATCCTCGCTTGCCTAATGTGGATAATCCTGGTTATTTAAATAAAACTTTTCAAGGAGAGAGGGCCTTTCAGAATAATAATCAGAAAAGGGCCAGAAGTATCCAGGAAAGTGGTCAGGAATACTGCAGGGAATTACCTTACAATTCCAGATCGCACAAACGAGGCAAGTGGTATTAATGTGACTGAACAATCAAATATTTATGGACAAACTGATTATTTAGTTAAATTTTCAGGTTGTAACATAACTAAAGATAAAATACCAGTACTGAATAGAGGTTGGACGTTTATTACCACTGTTTTGCCTAAAATTCATGAAGTCAAATGTGAAATTTTCAAATTAGTTAAAAAGTTACATTTAAAAGGTTATGTTAAGGGGGACAAAAGGAATATAGGAAATGTGGAAGAATGTGTAAATGAAGAGAGTGACATAAGTCTTAGTGAAGATAGTTTTTATTCTTGTGCTTCAGAATGTGAAATTAATGCCCATTGTTCGTTTAATACTGAAAATGTTGCCTGTAAAAGTGTTTTTATACCTCCTTTTAGAAATGATGTAATACAACAGTTTTCCACCCTGGTACATTATAGTATGGAAAAGGAATTTAATTTGTTTTATGAAAATAAAACAAATATTGTGTTTAATTTAAGTAAAAATAAATGGCTAAGTTTACAGAAACTTAGAATAGACAATTGGTGTTTAAGCCTGCAGACAAAGGTGAAAAATTGGTAGTCCTTCATTTTACGGAGTTTTTAAAAATGTGTTATGCAGACTTACACAATGTCAAAATTTATGAAAAAGTGGGTTTGGAATTTTATGATGCAGCATTAAATCAGTATAAAAGTTTATTAAATAAAAAGTGTATAGATTGAAGTATTTTTCATATGAAGACATACAATGTAAGTTTAATGTCAAGGAATGTGCTATGGCCTACTTTTCCTGTGTTCCCAAAATCCATAAAAGCTTATCAGATCCACTGGGGCATACCGTAGTGCCTGCATGTGGGTATTTCACCCGTAATTTATCCTGTTTCTTGCATAAGTATTTATTAGAAGAGGTTGTAAAGTTGCCTTCTTTCATTAAGGATGTTTTTGAATTCATAGATAAAATAAAAATATTAAATGGGAAAATAACATTTTTTTATTGTAATAGATGTAGTAAGTTTGTACACAAGTTTTCATCATTCATTTGGCATGGAGGCTGTGTTACATTTTTTAAAGGATTCTCCACAAACATATTACGTTATGGAATTAATAAATTTTTGTTTAGAGCATAATATTTTTTAATTTAATGGGGAATTGTATAAGCAATTGCAGGGGACAGCCATGAGGGCTATGCTAATTTATTCATGGGACGCTGAAAATGTATACATTTATAGTAATTTTTTTAGGATATATGTGATAAGGTATTACAGGTACATTGATGATTTGATATTTTTTATGTAAAGGTGGTTGAGAACAGGTGGAAGAATTTATTTCTGGTTTACATATAATTATATTTAATATCCAGTCTGATGGTTTACAGGCGCGAGAAGTAGTTAATTTTTTAGATGTAACTTTACAAGATAGCAAAAATGATATTATACAAACAAGGATACATAGAAAGTTTGAGCAATATGATCACATAAGAGGAAGCTGTCACATGCCCCACACATTGAAATCTGTTCCCTATGGAGAATGTTTAAGAATAAGTAGACTATGTAACAATAAAGAAGAATGTCAGTATGAGCTAGAAAAGGCAATAGAGAAGTTTCTAAATAGAGGTTATGAAAGGAAGGCGATAGAAGAACCTGTTGAAAGATTAAAAGGCGAAACAACTGATATCTAACATCAAAAGAAAAAAGAATGAGTTAACAATGAGAAAGAAGAATTAGTAAAAAATGTTTTTTATTACTAAATATACACTCAGAGAAGTTAAGTAGTATAATAAGATGTTTTGGGGGAATTCTGTGAAGATGTAAAAACTTGGATTTGTTATCTAATAAACAATTACAAATATCTTACACAAGGGGCAGGATTATTCGTGATTTTGTGGTGCATGGGAAATTTTGTTTGCCTACTATAGAAATAAGTAAAGTGCTTTTGTACAAAAGTACTATCCCATGTGGAAAATGTAAAAGTTGCAAATATACAGTAAATGGTTTTGAAAAAATAAATGGAAAAGGTTTCAGATAAAAGGAACATATGGATGTCAGAGTGAAAGAATAGTATATGGGATTCAATGCCGATGTAACAAATTTTACATAGGGAAGAGTACAAGAAGTTTTGGAACCAGGTTAAAGGAACATATTAGGGACATCAAAAAAGGAAGGGTGGAAAATCCTGTAGCCCTACATCTTAGGGATATGCATGGCAGTATTTCATATGGGTTACAAGCCACTATTTTGGAACAAATTGTCTATGATGGGATGAATATAAATAATGTCTAAAGCAAATTGTGGAAGAAGGAATCAACTCTTATTTTAAAATATGGTACTTTATATTCCCTGGTGGACTGAATAGGGAATGTAATTGGAAGTGTATGCTGTGATTAATTAATTAAAAAAATACGATTATCTAATTGGATAATGATTTTATGAATGAATGTATTTAAGGGGGGTTAGTTAGAGTGTATGGTATACTCTGTAAAGGCATATTTGCCGGGGCGCTAGAGAGATATCATTTGATACTCATGCTTGTTATTTTAATAAAAGTTTACATAGGGAGGACAACACTGGACATGTTTTGCATGGTTGTCATAGAAGATCCTCATTTTTTTGTGGTGACATAATCCTAAATACTTCATTTTATCATGTCCCTGTAAATATGGGTATTGCTGAGCTAATTCGTGTGTGGGCACATAGTTTACAGCTATAGCCTTTGTTTTATCTTCATTAATTTTATATCCTGAAAAAAAAAACGGAACTGAGTCAGAATGTTCCACAACACTGAGATGCCCTTTTCTGATTTTGTTAGGTACAAAATAATTATTTCTACCCTTTCTTAAGTACCCGGAGAAGGCCTTCCTGTTGTGTATTCTATAGTAACGCAGCTTCAGCGTTATAATAGGAAATACTGGTGAGAGAAAGTGGAGGACCAGTGCTTCGACAAAGCACCATAGCACCAGCCCTTCTGTGTAAAAATACCACACAATGTAGTTTGAACATTGTAATAGTCGTCATCAACCTACTTATGATGTCATGAATGAGGTCATCTCTTTGTACTGTTGTATGTTGTGTTAATACTGCTTGCTGTGCAAGTTGGTAAAAAAACTGAAAATACATACTGCAGTGTTTAAACTTTGTTCTAAGTACCATTTATACTTACATTTTTTTCTGTGCCTGTTGTATGTCTATAGCCCAGGTCATTGGCTGGAAAGGTTTATTTGATTAGCCAACCCAACTGGTTAGCAAATGTATGAGAGACGAAGGAAAGACAGAGCAGGTGGGGATTGAAGAGAAGAAGTTACTAACTACAAGTGGGCTGACAAAGACTGAAGAAATACATTAATTATTTTGCTGAATGTGAAAATATGAACTCAACAAAAAAAAACTGTTTATCACTGAAGTGGATATCCTGTCTGTTATCTGCAGATTGTAAAGATACTAGCATGACATGTTGCTGCTACAGCAGTTAAGTATCTAGCTAGGTAAATGTTTTGGGGGTACAGATTCACATTAATGCACCATAGGATTCATTTAAAAAGTCATTCAAGTCAGAATGATGTATTCATGGCTGCCATCATGGACCTTGACATATAAATGTGCTATGCCTATAAATCTTGTAAATGTCTGTATTGAGATGCCAAGGAAATTTTACAGCTACACCATGTTCTCAATAGAATCCATTCATTTTATGCATTAATGCTTAAAATCCTGTAGCCTGCTGTTGATGTAGGCAGCAAAATAATGGTTGTGTTGTTCTTTTCTCCTGGGGGCCTAGTGATTAAATGAATTTAGTAAAGTAAATCAGAACAATCTAGTCTAGACAACATACACTGTGCTTGCTAAGTGAAGTGTACTTGAAGAATGACACAGAATATGTACTTACTATATTAATTTAAATTCTCCACTTCTCTATTGAGTCGTGACACATACAGGAGAGAGAGTGTGTGATTCAAGCAGAAAGGCTATCCCTGTTGGAAACCTATATACTGTGGATAAGCAGTTGTTGTTAGGTTACAGTTATATGTGTGTGTGTGTGTGTGTGTGTGTGTGTGTGTGTATATATATATATATATATATATATATATATGCATGTGTGCGTGCACTCTCACGAGTGCATTTGCCTTTTTTCAGAAAAAAACACTTTTTTTATTGAAATCTGAATTATAGTACTTAAACATGCAAGTGTAACCAAACACTTTGTTAGTTAAAAATGAAAGTGATCAACAGTGGCACAAATGATAAACAATCATCCAGAGTAAGCCTACTTAATATTAAGCTAAAAGGCATAGTAATCATTAACAGCAGAGTAGCAAGTCTCATAAAATATTAAAATAGATAGGAATATTATATAGAACAGTGAATTTATGCAGAGAGCAGTTGAAATCTTCTATGCCAATCTTCAGTCAAAAATGTATTTTTTAAACTTACATAAAAGTTTACAGCCTTTTAAGTATTTGGACATAGCAAAGGAGACTTTGGGAAAGGCTATCTCATGATGAGAGGTCAACTGAGTGTGTAATATACAACTTTACAAGCATGGAAACTGCTGTAATCAGCAAAAAAATATCCTTGTTGGCTGTGTCAAGGCTGTGGTTCAAAATAGCTTGCTGCCAGGACCACTTGATTGTCATGATGTTAAATGATACAAGTTTCTTATTGAATTATGTCCACATGTTATGGAAAGACATGTTAAATTCAGCTTTTGCTTGTTTAAGAAACTAAAATAATGCCTCGTTTCAAATTTATCTTCAACTTGTCTTAAGTCAAGAGTTTTTCTTCTATAGAAAATCAGATTACACAGACACAAAGTTAATGTTTCATTTGTTTTACTTTCCAGGCTACTCATTTGCTTATATATACAAAACACTTGGTCTCTACATCAGACATTTCCATCTAGTGAAAGAGCAGAGCAATTTTTGTAAGATATTTTTATTGTTGTATAGAAGCACAAAGTAATACACAAGAGCAAGTTACATAGACGTGTAGACATTTTGATTGATAAATATCAACAGAAAAGAACTATGTACAGTATTTGCAAAACAGCAAATTATGTTATAGTAGGTTAGACACAGAAATGTCAAAAAAAGAAAAAAGATGATGCTTCAAAGTGTATATCATGACAATAGATAACTGAAGCTTAATGCAGATGGTAAAAATCAAACTATAACATATAGTAATAGAACCATATCACTGTTTTTTTTTCTTTGCACACACTTTTTGGATATTAACATTCTCACTCACATTAGAACGAAACAGCTGTGCTGAGACCAGGGTAGTGCAGAGATTAATACTGACTGATTTCCGGCTCAGGCCTTGTGAAGTACAAAACATTTCACAAACAAAAAATACAGAAATGTAAGCAGTAACAAAGTAGTTAAGAAGATTAGTTAAATAAAATAACAGTATATGTACTTTATAGCAAGCAAGTAGTGTGTAATGTTTAGTATTTACATTAGTTTCTAAAGTGGGTCATCATTCAGTAATTCTGTGAGAGGCGAATGGAAGTAGAAAGAAGATAGGGTTGAGTCTGTTAGGTGGTAAGTCCTGGGTTGAAGCAAGAGTATTTGGCTTAATGTTAATGGGGAGATCTTGCCAAAGAGAAGGTGCTTGAGAGGGGAATGCATGTGCAATGCTGTATAGTTTGTTTCTACGGGTAATGAGAGTTCATGTGGCTTGTGAGTAGTATCTCCAGTTGAACAAGGAGGATTTTTCATGAAATTTATCTGCAAAGGGATGTAGATATCTGGAAATGCAGTAGTTTGCAGAGTTGGGATCTTAGTGTTAGGTTATATCTTTGTTTATGGGTAGTCATTTGGCTTTTTTTCTAGAGTGATACAGTGATGCTCACAGAGAGGTGAGTTTCTAATGAATCAGCATATGCTGTTGGAGATTGTCTGGAGTTTGGTGATATTTTTCTTGGAGGTGGATGTGAAAATGAGTAGTCCATATTCTTGCTGAGAGAAGAGAACTCCTTTGCCAGTGGCTGTTCTAGCTGGTTGAGATAGAAAATAAGACATTTTTTAACAAGAAACATCTTTATTAAATTATCACATATGACATAGGCAATCATACATTTATATAAATGAAAACAAACCATATTGACATAATCCCAGCTGCAAGCATTTTACATTGCAAACCATATTGACACAATCTTAGTTGCAAACATTATACATCACTTACTGTGTAATTTACCCAGTCATTGTCAGTAAGACATTGCATAGCTCATTCAAGTCCTGCCTTCTTTTCAACCTTATTCCTTCCGTGTATGTACTGTTGCAACAATTCCCATTTTGCCATGTAATTTGCTCCTACCCTTTTTAAAGATCCAAAATTCCAGTTATTTTTTCTCTGTTACTATATTTGCTACTTCTAGTAGTTGGTTTAGACTTTGATTTCCATTTTTTAGTAGTTGCTTTTTTAGCAGCCATCATAATTAGACTCAGCAAGGCCTTACTATGTCTAGGCAATTCCGATTCAGTATCATAACTCAGAAAAATAATTTCCCTAATTACACCAGTTTGCTGACCGAGTATGTCTGACTGAATAGCCTGCAGGGAATCTTGAAAGTCTGCCATCTCATTACAGTCCCAAAAAATATGTTCCCAATTACCTCTTTCTTCCCATCACACTTCTAACATTTGCTGTCTACCTGAGTAAAAATTCTCTGGAGTTTACTTTGGGTATAAAATATCTATGTAAACATTTCTAAGCAAAAATCCTAAATCTTCCAGATTTTGTTTCATATTTGTCAGACATACACATATCCCCCATTGTTTCTTTGTAAATTGCTTATCCAATCTCTCTTCCCAATTCTTTCTAACCTCCTCTGATTGATTTTTGTAGTTATCATGCAATATTTTATATGCTGTACTAATTATTCCTTTTTTAACAGCAGCTTCTGTTGTAGATTCTACTAAAAACTCTACCAGTGCTGTTTTTTCATTTATTTCTCTTTGCCTATACACTGCTATCAAGCATTGATAAGGGAAAACAATCTCTAACTTCCGGTTCAAATACATTCTTGGTGCTTTCCCATTCTATTACCTATCCCTCTCTAGCTATTTGCTCCCAATATATTGGTCCCTTTGCCAGTTTTCTCCTATAAATACCAGATCATCTTGCCTGTTGTCTGTATCCCTAATTGCAGTCATCCCTATCGACAGACTCTCCTTTCTCCATTCCCATGCTGGCTTAGTTCTTAGAATACTTTCTGCTACTTTATGAGTATAATATTCTATATGATTATTGTTATTCTCCTTAAAGATCTGCATCCAAAATCCCAGTTTCTCTTTGTTTCTTGAGCTTCCCTCCTGTTTCATCATCATCCCTTTCCACTTTGAATTATAAGTTTATGCTTGTGCTTTGTTTAGGAGCCTTAACTGTATAGCTCTAAAGTGCCCTTTCAAATCGGGTAATCCCAGTCCGCCTTGTTCTGTTGGAAGACTCATCTTATCCCTCTTGACTCTTGCTGTCTTCCCCTCCTATGTAAAATCATTCAGATCTTCATTAATTGCCATCCACAGCTTCTCCTCTGGTTGATAAAAATATGCCTGACCTATGTATAAGACTGAAGGGACTAAAACATTTTAAATGCTTGTATCCTACTATCCATATCCTTGTAACAGAGCTTCCAATTTCTGAGTTTTTGTATTATCTTTTGTTTAATCTCTTCCCACATAATCTTAGCTGCCACACCGGAATCCTTTTTAATCCATACTCCTAAATACTTAATTTTACAATGTCCCCATAAAAATGGATATTACTAAACCAATTTGTGTGTGGGTCCATAATTTACTGCTATTGCCTTTATTTTAACTTCATTAATTTTGTATCCTAAAACGATCTGAAACTGTCTCAAAATGTTCCTTAATTATGTATTGTCCTTTTATGGTTTTGTCAGGTATAAAATATTATCATCTGCAAACAGAGACAGTTTTTCTTGACTACCATACCAGATATATCCTTGAATTTCTGAGTTCCTTATTTTCTTTGCCAGTTATTCTAAATATAATGGAAATAAAAGGGAAAGAGGACAACCCTGCCTGGTTCCTCTGCTCAAACAGAAATTATCAGAGAGGACCCCACCCACCTTAATTTTCACCTCCAATCCTTCATATATCGTCCTAATAAACCTTATAATTTTATCAGTGAATGCAAATGCTTCCATTGCCCTGCTCATAAAGTCCCAGCTTACTTTGTCAAATGCTTTCTCTGCATCAGGACATATCATCAGCAGTGGCATTTTCTTGCATTCTGTTTCCCTCTGGATCATCAATGTTCTGTTAATGTTGTCCAGTGTTTACGTCCCCTCCACAAAACCACATTGATCCATATCTATCAATTTTGGCATCACTTTTGCCATTCTTTTAGCCATTATAAACATAAACACTTTATAGTCATGGTTTAGTGTTGGATTGGGCCTGTATGAAGCTGGATCTGATGGATCTGTACCCTCTTTAGGTATTACAGCTACCACCACTTTTCTTCCAGGATGTTGGCACTTCTCTTAAAATACTGTTAAACAAAACCTTCCAGATAATTATCATTTTTTTCCCTCCTAGCTTCCAAACTTCCAGAAGATACCATCTGTTCCTGGGACTTTCCTATAGATTGGTTGTACATCACCATTTTTATCTCATCTCCTCCTATACTAACTGTAAGTAATTGAGCCTCATCTACCTCTAACCTTGGCATAGTTAATTCTTCCTTAAATATTTCCATTTGTACCTTTTATTAATTTCTGTATTTCTGTGTTTATACAGACTTTCATAGAATTTCCGAAATATTCCTGATACCTCTGCAGGATCTCGATGTTCATCGTGCATACAGCTGCAGTCATAACAGATGGGTTTTCCTGCCGTCAGGTGGGTCCTCGGTCGGCCGAATTCCAAAGTCTAGGTCCGGCGTCGGATGTCGTTGCTTCTTCCCTGACATCAGTGCGACAGGGGTATAAAAGAACCAGCCAACGCCATTTTCTCCAGTCTTTCTTGCCGCGCGGTGCCCGAAGCAGAAGCAGTTCGCAAGTGCCGGTCGGCCAGCTCGTGAGATTACGAATATTATTCAACCGAAGTCTTCTTGAGAGCTAAGTACCCCGTTGGGGAAACTTTTCTTGCCTCAGACCGATGTCAGACAAAGTTAATAATTGCATTTCATGTGGGAAGCAAATACCGCATAAGGATTTCCATTCCCAGTGCATTCCTTGCTTAGGCCCAGACCACGACGTCTCGGCCTGTCGTTTTTATGCTACATTCAACAGACGCACTATTAAGCGTCAGGCGGAGTTCGCCCAACACTGTTTTGGCAAAAAATGTAATTACATTATGTCGTCGGATAATTCGACTCCAGTTTTGAGTAAAAGACGCAAAGATAAGGACCGACATACGAGGTCCGCGACTTCTACCAACACCACTCTAAAGCCGACTACTGGTGCTCCGGTTCTCAGCGAGGCGCCTACGCAGCCCCTGACTACCGATGACACTTCATTAGTGGTGTCTTCTGTGCCCGAGGTCGCAGGCTCTTCGGCCCACACCCCGACTACAGATACCGAAGCCACTCTTGGCGGGGAAACTCAGAGTTTAGACAGGCCTGCCACCTCTCAAGGTGTCTTCAGGCCTTCTTTTTCTTTTTCCATCAAGGCTTTCACTAAGTCTAAAGCAGCCATGCATCCTAAAAAAACAAGCTCCACAGGGCCCCTCTCCAGGCCCCATGCCAAAAAAGCAGATGCTCAAAATGGCTGAGGATTTGATTACTCTTATCAGGGGTTCCCAACCCCCCCCAGACAAAAGGCCCAGAATGGAGGAAGAATCCCCTTCCTCAGACCAGGCCTCATTTACTTCAGAACATTCTGAAGACCAGGAAATGGCATACTCCCCTTTTGTAGATTCTGATGCAGAGGAGTCCATTCCCTCTGTCTCCCCCCCTGAGGATTACTCTTTTGGGGAAACCTTGCATACCTTGAGGGAACACTTCCACTGGGAAGGCCAAGATTACTCAGACTCCAAGAAAAGGCTCAGGGATTTCCTCTTGCTCCCTCAGCACAGGCCTCTGGCTATTCCTCCTGTCTTGGACATTCTAGATGATGTGTATTCAGAGGCCAGCCTTAACCCAGATTCTTTACCTCCAGCTCCAGTCAAGCCTGACAGGTATTACCGGGTTCCTGATTCACACCAATTCCTATACAAAAGCCATGCGGCTGACCGAGAAACCATTTCACAGGGTCCCAAGGGAATTAAGGCCTCCACTGCCAAAAATCCATTACCTTCAGAGAGAGATTCCAGAGCTTTAGAAAGGTGGGGGTAAAAGGTATACACCTCGGCCACCTTAACCATGAGGGCATTAAACTGTCAGTTCCATATGTTAAAGTATCAACAGTTTTTGTTATCTCAGTTGAAAAGTAAAATGTCACAACCTGAACAACCAGACTTGAAGAAGTTGCAGGATTTGTTGCATAGTGCAGAGCAAGTGGGTAAACATAACTTGCAATGTGGTTTTGATGCTTTAGAGGCCTCGTGTAGAGCTGCTGTTACAGGATCAGTCATACGTAGACATGCTTGGCTCAAAGAGCAAACCTTACCAGATCATGTCAAAGCTAAACTACTAGACGCACCTTTTCAAAAAGATGTATTGTTTGGTGTTAAAGCTGAGGAAGTATTAAAGAAAATGGAGGAAAAGGCAAAATCAATGCAAACAGTGAAAGATTTCCTACAGGTACAACCTCCACGTTTCAGTAGAAATTGGCCTTCAAAAAATTGGTCCTTTCCAGCCACGGACAGACCTCAAAGAGGTAGATACAGGCACCCGAGGGGTAGAGGGCAATCTCAAGGATCATTTAGAGGCAGACAATGGCAAGCACCTACACCAAGAAGTGGTGAGGATAGTTCACAGCCATTCAGAAAGCAGAACCAATGACTTTCCCCTTTGCATGCCAAGCAAGGCTGAATTGGCAGCACCTTTAGGCGGAAAACTGGCGTTATTTTCGAAAAATTGGCACATTGTCACAAAAGACAAATGGA